>NC_042628.1:593204-940016 GCF_901001135.1 Rhinatrema bivittatum | reverse complement strand
TCCTAATCCTGCAGACTGGGACCACTCCTGAGGTTAATGAATCAGCAGCAGGGCCCCTTTCTTCCTGCCTTTTGGAGGGGCGGTAGAGCAGCAGCTTGTTCGGTTTCATGCTAATTTATTAACATGCAGCTGCCGTTGCCCCAACTGGAAAAAAAAAGGCTATGGGACGGGCGTATTAACTGTATTCATGCTGCTGACTGGGGCAGGGCGTTATCGTTTTTATTTTTTTTAAATAAACGCGACTTTTTTTTTTTCTAGAAAAATTTCTTAAACTTTATAAAACGACAGACTAGCTGCAGCGCACAGCCAGCCTATGAAAGCGCAGGCAGGGCAGGGAGTATATCTTCCCCCCTCCCCCAAGCTTTAATTTAGGGGATCTTCCCCCCACCCAGGGCACGGTTATTAGGCTCTGCCTTGCACCCCCTGTGTCAACCCTGACTGCCACCTCATTTGCACCTGTCAAGTGTGCGCTGCCCTTGGGTGGCCCCTGACACATCACCGCTACAACTGGGCCACATAATTTAACATGACCTAGCAATGAGGGTAGAAAAAGACCAAATGGTCCTCCCAGTCTGCCCAGCAAGTTTCATAGGGTAGGAGCTGCCACTCCATGGAGCTTAGCCCCAAGCCTGATGGTAAGGTAGGAATATTTACAATCAAAAGCAATCAGTAAAAACAAAATTAAATAACCCAATGTAAATATTTATTTTTTACTGTTTATGAACAGCTAATGGAAGATGCAGGTTATAAGAATGTAAATAAACTATCGCACCCATAACAAAATTACTGCTAGCAACATTTTCACAGGGTGAGCCAGTAGCGTGGATGCAGTCCTGTGTTGGTGGCCGACATTTGCACATCAGTACCCCACACCCTAAAAGTAAGACCCCAGCGGTGACTGTGGAGAAAGTCAAAAAAAGCTTTATTGTATGGCTCTGTTCAATGCAGTGTAATTTAGCTAATAATGTTCTTTCTTGATTTATGCTAAACTTGCTGTGAACAGAAAGAAGTGGGGCAGAGCTCAGTGACTGCGCAACACCGAGACTGGCCCTTAACAGTTTGTCTGACATGAAACGCAGATTATAAGAGATAAAGGTGCCTTTATCCGTACTTTGTTTTATAATTCATTTTTCATAAACACATAACTGAGTTTGTCTTATAATTACTTTTCTGTGAACTATTAAAAGGTATAAATTGTGAGCTCACCGGGAGAGGACTTTTATTTACTTTTAAATTTCTATACCATCCTACTGTGTTCAATCATGACAGTTTACAATTATACAATAAAGCAATAAATCATATACAATAATAAAAGTAAGTAAAAGAACCATCTCAAACAAAATCTAGGTCATCTCATATTTCAATTTCAAAGTTGCCATAACCGTGAGCCTTAATCCAGTTTTACTAGTCATCTCTCATATGCTTGCTTGAACAGGCAGGTCTAAGTTCTTCTTAAAGATCAGAAAATCTTAAACCAGAGGGGAGAGTTCCATAATTTAGGGCCAGCAAGCGAGATAGCTGTTTCTCTCACTTCACCGGCCACACCAAGGGAACCGTTAGCAAGCCTGCATTCACAGATCTCCATTTTCTTTGTGGAATATGTCAAATTCTCATTTGTAAGTACTGGGGGTTCAAGATTGCTCACTCGACAGTGTGGCTTCCTCCCATCTAATATTTGTACTACCGTATGTAGATATTACATGTCATTTAAATATGGTAGAGTGTTCTGCAGCAGATTCATCTTTATTTTAATATTGTGGAGAGAAATTTATTAAAAAATCCAGCCCCTGCCACCCAAAAGGTAGAGAAACACTGCTGCAGGGTAGAGGTAGATGGTTTGAAAAAATTCTCCATTGCATGCTTACACACACACACACACACAATTAGCTTTTGGGGATGCCTTGACCCTGTTCCCCCAGGCAGTTGTCATCCTCTTGTTCCTTTCTCCCAGACCCCATCCCACTTCCTGCTGCCGCAGGGAGCCCTGGCACTTGTGCTACTCCACACTGGAGAGGGGGGGTTGGCTCCTACAGCCCTGCGCAGCTGTTACCTTGGTGCAGTGCGGTTGTTCCTCCACTGGGTCTGCAGCCAAAGTCCTAGCCAGGAAATTAATTTGATGAAAAAAAGAACTCCCTCACCCTGCACCCACCACCAGCAGGGAGACTTTATGATAATTTAAAAATATTTATGTTTTAAATCTATACATAGACAAGTGGGACCTTGGTCCCAAAAACATGACCCTCCGATGTGATCTATAATCTCTACCTTGTTAAGCAGTAGGAGCTGAAAAAGGAGGGTATGATGTCATGCCTTACCCCATTTCTACTGAATTGTAGGATTGATTACCTTAAAGCAATATTGTAACCTACTTTAAATGTACAATAATCCTCAGCGATCATTCATGGTAAAAAACAGAACATCAAATGTCAAATAAAATAAATAATTAGGTTCTATACCTCATTAACAGCAAACTCCCTCCACTACCAGGCACACTGTGATGTGCGGTAAAACCCTGCCAAAAGCAACTTAGAATCCCGGCTGATCTACCATCGCATAACCGCACCAAGAGCCAGGCCCTAGAACACCAATACATCTCATTCTGCAGAACAAGAGCTGTATACAGACTCTCCCTCAGCTCAGTCACACAAGCAGAACACAGAGTAAGGGACCACAAATTAGAAACAAAATTGCAATGAAAATCCAAGAAGCCGTGGAACACTGGACAAACAGAAACCAAAATGCATTTCTGCCTCTACTGCGCATAATGCATGTGCTGATCCCTGATTTTTGCCACTCTGAGTTCCCCCATCATGGCCTCTCCATGCACATGACCCATGTCCCAGAACCCCCCCCCCCCCCAATAAACCGAATCCATGCACCAGAGTCCCCCAATAAAATTAACCCATCTCCTAGAGCCCCCCCCATATACATGATCCAGCCCCCACAGATCCCTCCAAACCCATGATCCCCCAAAAGCGAGTCCCCTACCATTCCCAGTTCCAGCACCAACACCACCCACAATCCCCCACCCCATCTTGTGGAAAATTGACAACGCAGGCGATGTTCTGCAGACTTTCCTTCCTTCTAGCAGACATCATACTATCTTTGGTAACTTTAGGGTTAAATACATTTGTTTCTCCCAAGTTGCCCATAGAAAGAGCCATTGAATTTATTTCAGTCTGCTGGGTGTCTAAAATCTTTACTTTCTCTCTAAAGGACTTGATATCTGGGGCCAAATCCATCTTTTAATCAGAAAATGCCTTTGTCTAAGTGAGGCTGGTGAAAGAGCTACTTCTGAAGCCGATCCTGACCTATGGAATACAATGCCTGAAGCTTATGAATATCTACTGATTTCAAATCATTTAAACGTGGGTTAAAAGCATGACTGTTTAGCCTATGATATCAAACGAGAGATTTATTGATGCTTTCGTAACTGTTTGATATTACTGTAAATTTTTTGTAATACTGTATGTTTTATTCACTATGTGTTTTTATTTTGTAAACTGTCCTGATTGTTATATAAATACAATAAATTCTGAATGTTTTAAGAAAAAATTGGTTATCTGCTAATTGTCTTTCCTAGTCCCACAGACAAATGGGTTTTCCTTCCCTACCAGCAGATGGAGACAGAGAAAAACTTTGTTGCACTCTTGGTACTTAAGCTACTATGGCACTTGCAGTCTCTCCCAATTGTGTCTCCTGCAGATGAGAGGGGTGTTTAACAGGCAGACATTTTGCTGAAGAAATGGGGTGTTAGATCCAGTTTTTGGGACCAGCAGGGGGTGACTAGACCTTTTTTTTTTTTTTTAGCTTGTGCCCCGATAGCCAGTTGGGCTGTTTCCCTCAGACTCTCTCCTCCCTCTCTCTCCTTTCTGGATGACCCAGTCCTGCCTCTGGAAGATTCTCCCTAAAGGGAGGTACAGGTTTTTTCCTGTCTTTACTATTTATTCTCATTGTATATAATTTATACAGATTATTAAAATATCTTTACTTTACATAATTTTTTTAAATATTTATTTTGATAATAGGGACAGCACTTGGTCACTGGCAGGGATTTACGATTTGGGGGGTGTCCTTTTCATGTAGCAGAGGTACTGTGTTGCATTCCTGTATATTACATATTATTTTCAAAGTTGATATGGCTTTTTAATACCTTTCTTGTCTCTTTTCTGAAACTCATTAATATGCATAGCATTTATTTTGCATTTCTAGGTGTCATGCATCTTTTTACTACTGTATCTGAAGTTGAATTCTTATATCCCCTGATGCAGGCATTGCAGAAACATGATCATGTCAGGATGTTTGATTTGTAATTTTGTTTATAAACTGTTGTATTTATTACTACACATTTATATAATTTTTATTAAAATTTATTTTACTATGTGCAACTTTATATTTAATTTGGTGGATGGCTATTTTATTTTACCAATACCAATTTATTTTACATTATTCCTTTTTCATACAGTATTTGGTTTCAGTAGTGTCACACTTCTGTTCTTTTCCTGTATTAAGAGAAACATCTAATTCCCCACTTTGAAATGGAAATAATCTTTTCTCTGTTTAAATATGTAAACAAGTGATGGGATGGGTTTAAGCATGCTGGTTTTGTTACAGAAGACAAGATTGCCAAGTACCTTGAGTCTATATTTCACCAAACACACACACACATGTATTTAAATATCAAACTTTAATTGGTAAAGTCTAATCATACAGAATAAAAACTGGATAACCAGCAATAGTCACACTAAATAAAAAATATCCAGCAGAGAAAATCAAATACTAAAATGTTTCACTTTTTCTCCCAAACAGGCAAGAGGTACAAAAAAAATCCTCTAGGTGCAGTGCTTCACACTCCACTGAGGTCATGCTCAGTGTTATTTAACACAGTCTGCTCTAGACCAATGCTTTAAAAATTGAACGATGTAGCAACCATAAAGTTAACCTTAGCTACCAGTGTTCAACCATGGTGGCCATGACCTTGTCAGTCAGTTCAATGATTTGATGACTGTTGGGAACCATAAAAATCTATTGGCCATCCATCATACATTTTTGCCACTGCAAGCACAATGGTAAGTGCTTAAGATGCATAATAAAAAGAAAGAAACAGGTTTGTCATTAAGCAGTTATCAAGAAAAAAAGACTATGAAAACAAAATGGCAGCTTATTCTGTTGGCAAATATCGCAGACAAAACTGCGCAGGCTCTCAGGAAAATCCTAGCACTTCAGCCAGACAGCAGGGAGGGAAGCTCTTAGAGTAAAAAAGATGGAGTGATTCTTCCAAAGAAAAGCCCTAACAAGCAGATCATCTCTCTGACCTGCCACACCCAGTCACTGTATCATGAGTAAATGCATCATTTTGGCATCTGCAAAGAAGCCCTTCCAACTCTCTGAAGGGTAACTTGGAATATTATTACACCACAGAAAGCAAGATCTTCTCAACAAATGACTTGCAAACATGGGTCTACTTCTTTGGCCTTTTGAATTACTTTTTCAGCCTCTATATGGCACCCTAAACTTGGGTGCTGTACAGGAAACACATACAATGAGTGTCTGCTCCAGAGTGAGGACCTGAGGCAATGGGAGAAAAGTGACTTGCTCATGGTCACAAAAGTCTGAGGCAAGATTTGAACCCAGCTAGTCTACCCACAAGGGCAGCTGCATCGCTGCTTCACCTGCCATCAGCTAATTGCTCTAATCCACTCTGGTATTTAGCATGCAACAGCTGAGAGATGAAAAGACCATTTCAGACTATTTGCTTTAGCTACCAGGCGGAGCAGTAGCACTCTCTGCCCAGACCATAGAACTCACTACTTCATTTGTAATCGGCATGATGACATATTCAAGAAATAAATCTTATCTTCTTTTCCTCTCCTCATTGCCCCACACAGACAGAATTGCACGCACAAGCCAATGTGTCAGATTCTAATCTAGGCAAAAACAAACTGGGGGTTACTATCGAATGTCCATGAAACCCCTAAACATTCACATTATACAGCATAGGGACGCGAATGCTAGCTCTACTAACCAATGGAAGGGCAGCTTTGAAAATGCTCAATGACATCACAAAATGCTCTGAAATTGCAAATGAACTGACCAATCTCCCTCTAGAAAAGAAAATGAAACCAAATTCTGCCAAGGATGCAAAGGACATGTGAAAAGTGTGAGAAATTTCAGTAAGACTGGATTGGATGAACCCTTCCATCAATGAAATGACCTGCCTTCTGTTTGTGGGGGGAAGGGGGTCACTGGGATTTTAAATATTTTAGTGTCTCATTTGACTCAAAAGTTACAATTTAAAAGAGAAAGGAAAGCTTCTTAATCTCTGACAGCAGAGAGACTGCTTGGGAGAGCAGACCCTGAATACACCGTGTGCTTGCACATGACTTGAAACCACCACTCAGGCTCACACGTCTTCACAGCACTCGAGGAGGACCGAGGAGCAAAACCCAGCAGCAAAACACAAGCTCCTCTAGCTACAATCACACAGAAATGTAAAAACCTCCTTCATCTTTTCACAGGTGAACTGAACGCCTGGCCCACAGGAAAAGAGAGTGTTAGCTACTCGCCCCTCTGCTGAGCATGAACTCGGATGCACACAAGTCACCCTCTCACTGGCAGATGTGGAAAGCAAAGCAAAACACTCTGTCCACATGGAAAATGGAATTTGTCTTTTTTCCCTCCACTGGGAGGCTCTTCCATGCATCCACCACCCTCTCTGTACAGAGAGCGTAGTGGATAAACCTTTTGCATCACTGTCTTGCATTTTTCACTTTTCTGCTGTGCAATTTCCTTTGTTTGGCACATCTACAGATTCACGTTTGTCCCTCACAAACTAAACAGAGAGCAACCTGGGTCCTCATGAGCTGTGAGCAGGCCACCCAGAAACAGCAGCAGTAAAGAGCAGGGCAGGAGAATGAGCTAAGCACACCAGCAACAAAAACCTGGAGACAAAAGGCGATGAAACATGAATGACTTCACCTAACAGCCAGATGCATCTTTCATATTTATTTCTGTTTTACTTGTAAAGCAACACTTTCATATAGCTCTACCAACATTACATGAAACTGTGAAATGACATTTTTCATACTCCCGTGATTTGTGGGCGTCAGCCCCAAAAGAGCTAGCAAGGCAAAAAAGTGGACAAATCCTGCAACTTTCTTCAGACTCTGTATCCTCATCATAAAGCTAGGATCAGCGCAGAACAGACACGAGGGGAGAGAAGGGCCTCAGCTCACCAGCACACACCATGAAACTGCACCTGAATGCAGCAGCAGCACAAAATAGCTAACATCATTGACATTTAATTCTGAAGCAAATGTGTGCTGAAACTAACCCCCTGTATCAGACGTAGGCTTGACACCCTAACACATGACAAGCATGACCAGAGCGGACGCTGGGATGCACTGGCGCATGCTCATAGCTTTATTCCAAAGCCACAAACACCTATCAATAAGCACCAGTGCAAGAAACAGGCAGGCCAGAGCTTGTTCTGCTCAGCATTTCTTCAGGGCCTCCAATTCTATGTCTATGGGAAGATAGTCAGGCCCTTTACACAGAAACTGGTCTGAAATATGGATATCAAGGGGGTGCGGTCACCTCCCTGCTCACTTATGATTTATAGGGTCCAAAACCAATCTAGGAAATAGCAACTGATGTGTTCTATTCACCAAACCATAATAAATTAACGAGCAGAAAGGCATCAATCATTAATTTGTATTAAGTTATGCCTTTTTACATCAGAACAGTAGCAATGACATGCAGCCACCTCGAAGGTGGAATTGCACTGCTGCACCCTTTTCAGTATCTGGAGACTGTTTAGCACCTCTGAAGTATACAGAAGAAAAAGGAAACACTTTCCTTAGAATTATTTAACAGAAGAAATATTGAGCTACATTGATTGGCAGTCAAGTGAGGCTCAGCAGATCTATTACCCTCTTCTCCCAAACACTGAGGCCACTCTAACCCCACGGTGCAGAAAGCAATACCTGTCCCCGAGTCTGCTGGCTGCACTGGCCTGTGACATCATTCAAGGAATTGCGGCGGCCATGAAGGGGAAAAATAATAATAAAAAAAAAAAAGTTGTGCATGAAATGTTCACGACTAAAAGGATGGTAAATGGCAATGCTCAGGTGGGCCCAGCTGGGGAGAGAGAGACTCGGCCAAATTCTAAGTTCTGGAGGAAACTGTGCTCCGTGGCCCTCAGGCTAGATGGAAAGTAGAGTGGAAGACAATTATCCAGGAGCTGGGGAAACCCCAGGTGGTTCTGAATGAAGGCTCATGGCAGCACAGCTCCAGCAGAGGCTGGAAGTCCAACAGAAGGAGGAAATAGACATGCAAAAAAAAAGCATGGATTTGAACTTTTAGATCTGGCTAGTGTGTCAGTTTTACTCTAATACAGTGAGCCCCACCTCCCACCCCAAACACAGCACCAGATTCAGGTTCCTTTCAGGACACGAGAACCAAATACTGCAGGTCAACAGCACCTGGCAAGATCAAGGCCAAGTGTGAGGCTGCAGAGAAATGCAGAGCTGGTGCCAGGGAAGGGACTACACAGTCCATTCCAGGTTCACTGCTCCTGATGGATAAAACGAGGAGAAAGGAGAATCATTGCTTACAATACTGTTCTTGTCCTGTGGGGATATAAAAAAGTGAGCATTTTTACCACTCAGACAAGGCTAAGCTGCGAAGGAGCCATCGGGAGAGAGGCTCTTCCTTGTACATCTGCATATGCTTTTCAACATATTCAAAGAGAGACGACCCTCCAACTTTGTCACAACCAGAATGACCAATTTTTACTGTTTGCAATTAAAGAATTATGAAAATATTTGTATTCTATTCAAATTAATTTTAAAAAATTATAGTTTTATTATTTTCTTCTTTGAAAAGAAATTGGAAGTGGATGCTTTTGGCAGGTTCTGAGTTGTGGAGATCTTTCCTGGATTAGGGTTTATGAATTTCCATTGCATTCGCTTTTAAATATGGCTGAAGCAAGCTGCAATGTGAAGTTAGAGTAAGTGAGCACAGCTGTCACCTCTGGCTGCCCTCCGACATACAGTGTCCCTCAGACAAGTCCTTCTCTGCCAGAGGTGACGGTGACTTCAAAAATACTGCCACTTCCCCAAAACCGTGTCCTTGATTGCATCCACGTATTGTGTTGGCACCCAGTATACCCAGTAATAAGAAGCTTCTGTTGGCCCCAGCTGAAACGCCTGTGGATAAAAACAGAAGGGAAAGCAACTGTGAAGCATCTGAGAGACAAAGAGCATCCTCAACTGAACCTGACTGACCGCAGGCCTCAGGAAGGATGCCAACAAAACAAAACACAATGAGCTTTGCTTTAAAGTAGTTTTCAATCGTTATAAACCATACCTTCAAGTGCTTTGGTTAAAAAATAGCTGAACAGCAAGACAGACTGATGCTTTGGGAGATGGGGAAAACCCCATCCACATGCAGGTCTCCAAGCCCTCCCAGTCCTCCTCCTCCATGCACCAGTGAGCAGGGAGCCCAGGGACACTCCCCAAACTGAAAAAGAATGGATTTAGGCTTTTGACCCCCACCCCCCTACTTCTAAGGTATTGTTTGCCTTCTGACGCCTTTTCATTACTTTTTATAACCTGTTTTTTTTCATGTTTCTGCCCCTTGGGAAGAGGTCCCTTCCTGCATCCTAACCATGAAGCTCTATAATAATCTAATCTCAATAGCCAGCAACATTAATGTGGCCATTGCCGGAACTCCTGCCTCCTAGGTCCCCTGCGGAGTCCACCAGGGCTTTCTCTAGGTCTTCTGCTTAACACAAAAGTCCTTTCATACTGGTAGCCCCAATAACTCACTGCCAAATCAGCCTAGTACAGCCCTGTCCACAGCTACATAGTCACCAGGCCACACTTTCAGCAAACAAAGATCCTCTGTGCTTATCCTATGCCCTCTGAAATGGTTACTACTTCAGTCTACCCCGCAGGGCTTTCCATCCAACTAACACCCTTTCATGAACATTATTTACTAACATTGCTGCTCTAGGGTACATGTTTACATTTCTAACAGCGTCTGATGTACACACTACAGCATTTGGGCAGCTCTCTCTGATCACCTCCACTCTGTTTCCATTCCTCTAGAGGAAAGGCCTCCAGAACTGAACACAATAATCCATGTGACCTGCTCCATTACATAATCACCTTCTCTTCTGAATTAGTTCTAGTACAGTAAATGATGGCAAATAAAGACCAAAATGGCTCATCTCTTCTGCCCAGCTGAGGTTCAACCACTTTTGGCAGATGTAATCCAACATCAACTACTCCCTTGGGTCTTCCATCTGCCCAGGCCCATCAGTCATCCTACTGTTGGCCTTTCCATGCTTTCTTTTTTTTTTTTTTTTTGAGCCCTGACAAAAAAGTCCTAGCACTGCTGTTTTGTGTTGTAACTGCTGCTTCTTGCAGGTTAGGCCAATGTTCTTCATTTCCAATCTCTTGCCACTATGGATTCTCTGTGCTCATCCCACATATCTTTTGAATTCCGCTGATGTTTTTGTCTCCGCCACCTTCTGCAGAATTATTTCAGGCATCACCACCCTTTCTGAGAAAAAAATGTTTCCTGACGATGTTCCTGAGTCTTCCCCCCTCAGAGTTCAATAACTTCCCTTCCACTGAGAAACGTTTGCCTCTCATCAGGTGCTTAAACGTCCCTGCCTCGCCTCCAATGGCTTTTGATGCACTCCCGATACCAGGCAGGGACGCTTATTTCTTAGGAACTGGGAAACGTTTTAAGCACGGGGTGTTTTCCAAAAGGTTGGGCTCCACGTCACCCAGGGGGGAATCAGACTGCTGGGACTCACTTTTAAAAAGGAAACGGAGCATTTTTTCTTTAAGAGAGATCATGGGGGACGTTGACAGTGACTCAGGAGTGCATGGTTCGGAGAAGCTATCTTCACAGGATACTGGCATAATGAGGAAGTTAGAATATCCTGATACAGAGGTTGTGGTAACGGCAGAAGTAGCCCAGATGAATTAAGTAAAGAGCAGACACAAATAAATGATTCTAAAGGAGAAATTACTACTTACCTGCTAATTTCCTTATCTCTGATGAGGGCAGGCGATTCCACACCAATGGGTTATGCATCTCTACCAGCAGATGGATGCAGAGTAAAGCTGACTTGCTGATGTCAATGACATATAGCCCTGCCCTGCCATCATCCCGCCAAACTGTGAACAAACTGATTATACTTTAACATGAATATTAACCGTCAACCACTCAAGCTTCCAACCAATGGGGAAAACTGAGCTCAGCCAAAAGAATTAACATGCACTAATCTTAGAGGCTGGTTATCTCACTTACCGTTCTCTCAAATGAATGAACAGAAACACTCCTCCTCGTCTGCATATAAAGTAGGCAGCCCAGGAACAAAAGAACAAACTGCCATGCTGGGTCAGACCAAGGGTCCATCAAGCCCAGCATCCTGTTTCCAACAGTGGCCAATCCAGGCCACAAGAACCTGGCAAGTTCCCAAACACTAAAACGATCCCATGCTACTGATGCAATTAATAGCAGTGGCTATTCCCTAAGTAAACTTGATTAATAGCCATTAATGGACTTCTCCTCCAAGAACTTATCCAAACCATTTCTAAACCCAGCTACACTAACTGCACCAACCATTTGATGCCCAGTTTTCCAGTCTTGCAAGGTCCTCCTGCAATGTATCACAATCCGCTTGTGATTTAACTACTCTGAATAACTTTGTATCATCTGCAAATTTGATAACCTCACTTATCGTATTCCTTTCCAGATCATTTATAAATATATTGAAAAGCACCGGTCCAAGTACAGATCCCTGAGGCACTCCACTGTTTACCCTTTTCCACCTAGAAAATTGACCATTTAATCCTACTCTCTGTTTCCTGTCTTTTAACCAGTTTGTAATCCACGAAAGGACATCACCACCTATCCCATGACTTTTAGTTTTCTTAGAAGCCCCTCATGAGGGACTTTGTCAAATGCCTTCTGAAAATCCAAATACAATACATCTACCGGTTCACCTTTATCCACATGTTTATTAACCCCTTCAAAAAATGAAGCAGATTTGTGAGGCAAGACTTGCCCTGGGTAAAGCCATGCTGACTGTGTTCCATTAAACCATGGCTTTCTATATGTTCTGTGATTTTGATCTTGAGAATAGTTTCCACTATTTTTCCTGGCACTGAAGTCAGGCTCACTGGTCTATAGTTTCCCGGATCGCCCCTAGAGCCCTTTTTAAATATTGGGGTTACATTGTACCTGAAGACTGGAGGGTGGCCAATGGATGATTTTAATGATAGGTTAACAAATATTAACTAATAGATCAGAAATTTCATTTTTGAGTTCCTTCAGAACCCTAGGATGCATACAATCTGGTCCAGGTGATCTGGTACTCTTTAGTTTGTCAATCTGGCCTACTACATCTTCCAGGTTCACAGTGATTTGGTTCAGTTCGTCTGACTCATCACCCCTGAAAACCATCTCTGGAACTGGTATCTCCTCAACATCCTCATTAGTAAACACGGAGGCAAAGAATTCATTTAGTCTTTCTGCAATGGCCTTATCTTCCCTAAGAGCCCCTTTAACCCCTCGGTCATCTAATGGTCCAACCGACTCCCTCACAGGTTTCTTGCTTTGGATATATTTTTTAAAGTGCATGGAATACATCTGGACTGCACGTCTAAGATTATATTTTTAAACAATGTCCATGCCTGTTGAACACTTTTAACCTTTGCAGCTGCACCTTTCAGTTTTTTTCTCAGGTAAGTATTAATTTCTCCTTCCTCTACACTCGGGCAGCCCAGTCCACACAAATGGGATGTAGCAAAGCTACTCCTGAAAAAGCACAGGAGGCTGCCTGCGGTCCCATCAACACTGCATGTGTGAAGGCCTCGTCCTTCGGAATCCACACATCCAAGTGGTAAAGCTTGGAGAAAGTGAGTAAAGAGGACAACTGGAGCTCCACCCATGATACTGCCGAAAGGTGCCCTAACCTGACTAAGCAAGGGGACATCGGCAACCACATAGAAGGCCATGCCCAATGAGCTACAGTTGCCCGCATTGCTGGTTCACCTTGTTTACTTCCACCATGGAGCACACACAGACGATGAAACTTCCTGTAAGATTTAGTAATCTTTAAGTACTGCATCAGACCATGCATCTCTATCTTTGACAAGCATGGGCAGGGAAATAGACTCATTCAAATAAAACTTCCAAACCACTTTTGGCCAAAAAGGAAGGTACAGTCTTAACCTGTACTGCCCCCAGAGTTATTCGTAGAAACAGCTCACAGCAAGAAAAAGCTTGCAACTCAGAGACCAGAGATGCCAAACAGAAAAAACACGCTCAAGATGAGCAGCCATACAAAGAGACCACACAGTGGCTAAAAAGTTGGACTCACAAAAAAAACTCAAAATCAGATTAAGGTCCCAAAGAGGCACTGGTAGCCGCAAGGGAGAACGTAAATGCTTAACTCCCATCAGAAACTTGGACACATCTGGATGGGAAGACAATATTCCAGCACTGTCTACCCCTAGCTACCTGCACCTTCAGATTGTTAAAGGCCAAGCCTTTGACCTGAATGAGAGCATCAATAACCCTTCTGCAACTGAAGAATCAAGGTACTTACACGTTGCCGGAGGTCACCAGCAATCCAGATAAGGGCGATCCCAACATGCCACTAGGAGTTGAAAGGCATCATCTGCCAACTCCCACTCTCCTGGGTACAAGTGCTACTTGCTGAGGAAGTCAGCCTGAAAATTATCCTTCCAGTCAATGTGGAACGCGGAGATGTTGCTCTGCTCACACCATGAGCACAATTACCTCAACCAACACGCATTGCCTGATGTGGGCCACAGACGTGGCATTGTCATACGTTATCCTTACTGCGTGAGTTTCCAGCCGCTTGGCGCACTTCCAATCGAGTGACACTCCACTGCTGCTCCTTGGCATACCAGCGACCCTGCACCACCCACCCTTGATAGTGCGCCCCCCAACTCCAGAAGGCCCGCATCCATTGCGAGCACTAACCGTCCAGTGTCTCCAAGGAAACCCCATTCCTGAGGTGATCTGCTTGTAACCACCACTGCAACTGGACGCTCACCTCCAATGATAAGTTGAGTCTCACCATGTACTGCTGTGACCACAGATTCCACTGAGAGAGCAAAAGGTACTGAAAGGGATGCCTGTGTGCCCACATCCCCAGGAATGTCCAACTTGTCAGCCATCGACCCCAGGACTTGCAGATAAGACCACTCCGCCGGGTGAATAGTTCTTTTCAGGACCTGAACTTGAGTCATTAGCATCTGAAAACAACACTCTAGCACAGTGGTTCTCAACCTTTCTTCTGTCTGGACACACCTGACAGATGGTTCTCACATGCATGACACACTGACCCATGATCGTATGACATTCCCCATACAACTCACCCTACTAAAAAAGATATTCTGGTTCTGGTGTCATCTCAGTAACAGCAACTCAAACGCCTTCTACTTCCAGGCTCAACAGCCCTACTTATGAAAAGACAGCAGTTTACCACCAATGCATGTCCTCTTGAGAAAACACAACAAATAAGACTGATAAAACTCAAACAGGAGCAACCCTATCTATGAAAAGGCAACACTACAAATATTAAATCAGGTCCTAAAAACCAATACACCTCTCATTAGGAAAACAGAACTAGCAAGCAGCTATAGATCCCCACACAGAAACAATTGTAAAACTATACTAATAAGCAGAATAAATGTTTCTAAACAGCTATGAACAGAATAACATCCAACAATTAAAAACTCATAAAAACTATTAAAAATTCTCCAAACACCAATAAAATATTTCAAAAAATGCAGACACATCACATAATATTAAATAATTAAAATGGCAGTCAATCAAGAAAAATAAACTTAAAAAGCCACCTTTACTTACTCCCTCCAGCAGCTCTCCTACTCCTCTTCCATGCAGGCCGTAGCACACAGCAGAAGCAGCAGTAGAGGCTAAGCTCTATACTCATGGTCCTCTTCCTTAGGGCCCATGTCTCTCACACACACACACACACACCATACCAGTCATGCCCCCATGACCAGTTTCTGTCTCTCACACACCAGTCATCTCCCAGTCTTTGACACACACACCAGTCACCTTCCTGAACAGATTCTCTCATGCCATACACACACACAGGCTTCCCACTCCCGTGTTCTACTTACATATATGGGCTTCTCACTCTCATAATCACTTTCTCACACACACACACTCACCAGTCTCTCTCATGCATACACACACACACACACACACACACACACGCTTCCCACTCTCATGTTCTCTTTCAGATATACAGGCTTCTCCCTCCATGCTGTGTCTCACATTCACCCAGGTTTCTCACTCCCATGCACAGGCTTCTCATTCCCATGTTCTCTTTCGGATATACAGGCTTCTCCTTCCCATGCTGTGTCTCACACTCAGTCAGGCTCACTGGTTTATAGTTACCTGGATCGCCCCTGGTGCTTTTTTAAATATTGGGGTTACATTGGCCACCCTCCAGTCTTCAGGTACAATGGATGATTTTAATGATACAAATTTCAATTAATAGATCAGAAATTTCATTTTTGAGTTCCTTCAGTACCCTAGGATGCATACCATCTGGTCCAGGTGATTTGCCACTCTTTAGTTTGTCAATCTGGCCTTCTCAAACCACCGCTGGTAGAAGAGGGAGAGTCGACCCCCTATCTCCTCGTTCTGAGGGTGGGTCAGCAAAACTTCATTGGGGAGCTCAGGATGATCCTGAACCCGAACCTGCCCCTCTCTTGGGCCGTCGACTCCAAAAGGATTGAGACCTCCCAAAGGACCGAGACCTCTGAAATGTTGAGTTTCTGTAGGGCCGAAAGCGTTAGGAGCCCCTGGATCAACCAGTCATGGGCGAAGGGCACTATAACTACTTTCTCTTATCTTCTGGAGGCCGGGGCACTGGAGATTCATCCCATTTATTGGCCAGCTTTTCCAATTCTCTTCCTAAGAGGAGTGATCCCTTAAAGGGCATCTTTGTGAGGTTTGCTTTAGAGGTTGCATCTGATGACCAATTTCACAGCCATAGCTGTCTTTTGGCCGAGGTATGGACTAGGTCAGAGCCCACGTCAGCTAAAAAGGCAGCGGTAGTGGCAGGGGCAGGTTCCATAACCTCTCTGGAATTTGCTCCTGAGTCATTCACCTCCCAAGAGAGGAGCAGGCATGAACGAGGTATCACTGCAGGAGAGCGGGGCTCAATCTTTCTCCAATTTAAAAGTAGAATTTCTTCTTCTAAAGGGTAGAGCGATCCCCATAGGGAAAGCACATCCACATCTGCTGGAGACTGAGAGATACTGGAAGGCTGAGGTCACTGCAGGGGTGTATCTAGGGTGACGTCAGCTTTGAAACATGTCTCCATCTGCTAGCAGGGGAGAATATAACCCATTGGTCCTGAGTCCATCTAGCTACAAGCTAAGAAATACAATTAAAAAAAAAACCAAAAAAAAACCACCAAACACTTCAAATTGTCTGTATGCAGGTGCCAGATGTCTAAAAAATAAGATAGGAGAGTTAGAATGTAAATGTAGACACAATTGGCATCTCAAAGTCCTGGAGGAAGGAGGAAAACCAATGGGTCACTGTAATACCAGGGCACAAATTACATCTAAATGAAAGCCAGGTCAAACTGGGGGAGGGATAGTGCTATATGTTAAGGATGGGATAAAAGTCTCGCAGGAAAGCTAATAAATCAGAATTATAATGGGAAATTTCAATTGCCCCAATACTGATAAGGCCAATGTCTCACGGATGATACTACAGCAGTAAAGTTTCTAGATGTTATAAATGACTGCTTCATGAATACTCTAGATCTAATCCTCACTACAATGCAGGACCTAGGGTGAGAGGCCTCGTTACAGTACTGATCATAAGGTAATTACCGTAGGAAAACTACTGCGATAGCATTTAAGTATAAAGAGAGGACTTTGATAAGATTCCCTTTCGGCCTGCCTTATTAATGCTTTACATCTAACTTACCAGCGTTCGTTTTATAACCTTTTTTGCCTCATCATTTAACCATGCTGGCAGACTTTTGGTCTTCTTTCTACTTTTTCTAATGCATGGAACAGAAACATAGAAACGTGATGGCAGGAAGCGGTGGCAGGTTCTATCCGCTCTGCCCACGCCCTTACAAATCCCATCAGTCCCTCAGAGTCCCCTTTTGCTCCACCACTTTCCCTGGGAGGCCTTCCACACATCCACCATCCTCCCTGGAAAGAAATATTTCCCAAGACATCTCCTGAGTCTATCCCCTTTCATCCTCATCCCAGATCCTGTGCATTGAAACCTTTTGAGATATCTGAATGTCTCTATCATATCTCACCTTTCCTCTAGAGTGTACATGTTCAGATCTTTAAGTCTATCCCATGTGATTTAGAAGGAAGACCACAGACCATGTTAGCAGCCTCCCTCTGCAGCAACTCCATCCTGTTTATATCCTTTAGAAGGTGCGATCTCCAGAATTGTACTCAGTATCCCCAGTGAGGTCTCACCAGGGACCTGTACAGGGGCAGCATCACCTCCCTATTCTGCTGACCATTCTGCAACCAAGCATCTTTCAAAGCACTTAAATCAAAAGCCAATTATGAAGAATTGCAAGAGGACCCTGCAAGATTGGGCATCTAAATGACAGATGAAACTTAATGTGACAATTGCAAAGTGATACTTATAGGGAAGAATAATCCTAACTAGAGTTAAAAACATAAGAACTTAAGAAATTGCCATACTGAGTCAGACTGAGGATCCATCAAGCCCAGCATCCTGTTTCCAATAGAGGCCAATCCATGCTACAAGTACCCGGCAAGTACCCAACAGTAAATAAATCCCATGCCACTAATGCCGGTATTAAGCAGTGGCTATTCCCCAACTCATCTTAGTTAATAGCAGTTTATGGATTTGTCCAAACCTTTTTTTAAATGCATCTATACCAACTGCCTTAACCACATCCTCTGGCAATGAATTCCAGAGCTTAATTGTGCACGAAGTGAAAAAGAAAAACAATTTAAAGATTTTACAACTCGTTAGAAGAATCACAAGTGGAAGGTTTCTTTTTTACCAAACACAAGCAAAAAGAATTAAAAATAAGAGAGAAAAATACAAGTTGGCATATGATTTTTCTTCAGCTATTAACCAATACTGGAAGTATGATACTGACCGGTTTTTGACAAATTATTGAATATTATGTGGGATTTATGCTTTATGATCCACTTATTGATATTTATTACAGAAGTAAAGTGCCATAACTCTGCTGTTCTACCCTCAGTCCAGCAGGACAGCATGAAACAGAGGGAAATGCTCCTGCAACGTGGCTCCTTCTCTCGCTCCGTTACTCACCATCATGTGATAGTCCTCATATCCTTCAATTGCTTCAGTGATCACATTTTTAATTGACCCCATTGGTATTTTTTCTGTTCTCTCTATGGTGAAAAAATAAATAAAAACAGAGAGATTAGAACAAGCGCATGCAACACCGACCCGGGGAAGAGCACCCAGGGCACAGAGGCAAGGGGACGCCCACCCGGGGAAGAGCACCCAGGGCACAGAGGCAAGGGGACCCCCACCCGGGGAAGAGCACCCAGGGCACAGAGGCAAGGGGACCCCCACCCGGGGAAGAGCACCCAGGGCACAGAGGCAAGGGGACCCCCACCCGGGGAAGAGCACCCAGGGCACAGAGGCAAGGGGACGCCCACCCGGGGAAGAGCACCCAGGGCACAGAGGCAAGGGGACCCCCACCCGGGGAAGAGCACCCAGGGCACAGAGGCAAGGGGACCCCCACCCGGGGAAGAGCACCCAGGGCACAGAGGCAAGGGGACCCCCACCCGGGGAAGAGCACCCAGGACACAGAGGCAAGGGGACCCCCACCCGGGGAAGAGCACCCGGGACACAGAGGCAAGGGGACCCCCACCCGGGGAAGAGCACCCGGGGCACAGAGGCAAGGGGACCCCCACCCGGGGAAGAGCACCCAGGGCACAGAGGCAAGGGGACGCCCACCCGGGGAAGAGCACCCAGGACACAGAGGCAAGGGGACCCCCACCCGGGGAAGAGCACCCAGGACACAGGGGCAAGGGGACGCCCACCCGGGGAAGAGCACCCAGGGCACAGAGGCAAGGGGACCCCCACCCGGGGAAGAGCACCCGGGGCACAGAGGCAAGGGGACCCCCACCCGGGGAAGAGCACCCGGGGCACAGAGGCAAGGGGACCCCCACCCGGGGAAGAGCACCCGGGGCACAGAGGCAAGGGGACCCCCACCCGGGGAAGAGCACCCGGGGCACAGAGGCAAGGGGACCCCCACCCGGGGAAGAGCACCCAGGACACAGAGGCAAGGGGACCCCCACCCGGGGTAGAGCACCCGGGACACAGAGGCAAGGGGACCCCCACCCGGGGAAGAGCACCCGGGGCACAGAGGCAAGGGGACCCCCACCCGGGGAAGAGCACCCGGGGCACAGAGGCAAGGGGACCCCCACCCGGGGAAGAGCACCCAGGACACAGGGGCAAGGGGACCCCCACCCGGGGAAGAGCACCCAGGGCACAGGGGCAAGGGGACCCCCACCCGGGGAAGAGCACCCAGGACACAGAGGCAAGGGGACCCCCACCCGGGGAAGAGCACCCGGGGCACAGACGCATGGCTCCTTTATTGCTTTTACTCCTCCCTTGGGCAGCTCTGGACTGATATGCGAGCAGTATAACAGTACAGAGCGCATCATATTTACCTTTCGTGCCAATCCACAGCTGATCTTGTTCCAGTTTGAACGTTAACCTCACTTTCCCTCCTGTCTTATTGTACATCCCAGATAAGGGCACTGTAGGCAGTCGCTCCTGGCAAAAGAAATGAAACACAAGCAGCCATGGTCACAGCAAGAACCTGCTCTTACTGACGGAAAGAAGCTACTGACCCTGGGATGACCCTTGCACCACTACAAATGCGTGGGATGTACATAGAGCAGTGCTATTTAAGGCAAGCAGACCTCCTAATGTAGATGATTATTATTTAATAAACGGGATACACTGCACGTAAAAACTATCTATGTTCCTTGAGAAGCATTCACAACGGATCATTTTCTTTCCTTGGCACAGCCGGCATTTTATTGTTTTATTCTGAGGGTCTGGTGACTCACTCGGGTCACAGGCAGTACTTACATTTCTCATATAAAGGAACAGACACAGAGCACCAATGCTTCCTGGAGGCTGGGGGTGAGCAAACCTTTCTTGCAGGACTACCTTTTTGGCTCCTGCCTGCTCCAGTGGCCGGGGCGGGTGTCCAGTTAGGGAGAGAACATGGAGGATGAGGGTGGGTCTGGCAGAGCCATGGACAAGCTGTTGCCACAATATCCCCCCAGCTTACATAATAAAATACACTAAAGCTTTACAATCCTTCTTACACTCAGTAAAATTGTAGCACTTTTAACATTATTTAAATAAGACTATTACAGAAAAATTACTGGATGGCACTTTCTGAGCCATATCCTAGCATGATGCTCTCCCTCCCTGACCCCAGCATCCTCCTCTCCTCCCAGACCCCAGCATCCTCCTCTCCTCCCCCTCACACGTCCCAACCAGACCCCAGCATCCTCCTCTCCTCTCCCTCACACTTCCCAACCAGACCCCAGCATCCTCCTCTCCTCCCCCTCACACGTCCCAACCAGACCCCAGCATCCTCCTCTCCTCCCCCTCACTCTTCCCAACCAGACCCCAGCATCCTCCTCTCCTTCCAGACCCCAGCATCCTCCCCTCCTCCCAGCATCCTCATCTCCTCCCCCTCACACATCCCAACCAGACCCCAGCATCCTCCTCTCCTCCCCCTCACACGTCCCAACCAGACCCCAGCATCCTCCTCTCCTCCCAGACCCCAGCATCCTCCCCTCCTCCCAGCATCCTCATCTCCTCCCCCTCACACTTCCCAACCAGACCCCAGCATCCTCCTCTCCTCCCCCTCACACTTCCCAACCAGACCCCAGCATCCTCCTCTCCTCCCAGACCCCAGCATCCTCCTCTCCTCCCAGACCCCAGCATCCTCCTCTCCTCCCCCTCACACGTCCCAACCAGACCCCAGCATCCTCCTCTCCTCTCCCTCACACTTCCCAACCAAACCCCAGCATCCTCCTCTCCTCCCCCTCACACGTCCCAACCAGACCCCAGCATCCTCCTCTCCTCCCCCTCACACTTCCCAACCAAACCCCAGCATCCTCCTCTCCTCCCCCTCACACGTCCCAACCAGACCCCAGCATCCTCCTCTCCTCCCCCTCACACTTCCCAACCAAACCCCAGCATCCTCCTCTCCTCCCCCTCACACGTCCCAACCAGACCCCAGCATCCTCCTCTCCTCCCCCTCACACGTCCCAACCAAACCCCAGCATCCTCCTCTCCTCCCCCTCACACGTCCCAACCAAACCCCAGCATCCTCCTCTCCTCCCCCTCACACTTCCCAACCAAACCCCAGCATCCTCCTCTCCTCCCCCTCACACGTCCCAACCAAACCCCAGCATCCTCCTCTCCTCCCCCTCACGCGTCCCAACCAAACCCCAGCATCCTCCTCTCCTCCCCCTCACGCGTCCCAACCAAACCCCAGCATCCTCCTCTCCTCCCCCCTCACACGTCCCAACCAAACCTCAGCATCCTCCTCTCCTCCCCTCCCCCTCACTCTTCCCAACCAGACCCCAGCATCCTCCTCTCCTCCCCTCCCTCTTCCCAACCAGACCCCAGCATCCTCCCAGAGCCCAGCATCCTCCTCTCCTCTCCTCCCCCTCACTCTTCCCAACCAGACCCCAGCATCCTCCTCTCCTCCCCCTCACTCTTCCCAACCAGACCCCAGCATCCTCCTCTCCTCTCCTCCCAGACCCCAGCATCCTCCTCTCCTCCCCCTCACACGTCCCAACCAGACCCCAGCATCCTCCTCTCCTCCCCCTCACACTTCCCCTCCCAGACCCCAGCATCCTCCTCTCCTCCCCCTCACACGTCCCAACCAGACCCCAGCATCCTCCTCTCCTCCCCCTCACTCTTCCCAACCAGACCCCAGCATCCTCCTCTCCTCTCCTCCCAGACCCCAGCATCCTCCTCTCCTCCCCCTCACACGTCCCAACCAGACCCCAGCATCCTCCTCTCCTCCCCCTCACACTTCCCTCCCAGACCCCAGCATCCTCCTCTCCTCCCCCTCACACGTCCCAACCAGACCCCAGCATCCTCCTCTCCTCCCCCTCACACGTCCCAACCAGACCCCAGCATCCTCCTCTCCTCCCAGACCCCAGCATCCTCCTCTCCTCCCCCTCACACTTCCCTCCCAGACCCCAGCATCCTCCTCTCCTCCCCCTCACACGTCCCAACCAGACCCCAGCATCCTCCTCTCCTCCCCCTCACACGTCCCAACCAGACCCCAGCATCCTCCTCTCCTCCCAGACCCCAGCATCCTCCTCTCCTCCCCCTCACACTTCCCAACCAGACCCCAGCATCCTCCTCTCCTCCCCCTCACACTTCCCAACCAGACCCCAGCATCCTCCTCTCCTCCCCCCTCACACTTCCCTCCCAGACCCCAGCATCCTCCTCTCCTCCCCTCACACTTCCCTCCCAGACCCCAGCATCCTCCTCTCCACCCCTCACACTTCCCAACCAGACCCCAGCATCCTCCTCTCCTCCCAGACCCCAGCATCCTCCTCTCCTCCCCCTCACACTTCCCTCCCAGACCCCAGCATCCTCCTCTCCTCCCCCTCACACTTCCCTCCCAGACCCCAGCATCCTCCTCTCCTCCCCTCACACTTCCCTCCCAGACCCCAGCATCCTCCTCTCCTCCCAGACCCCAGCATCCTCCTCTCCTCCCAGACCCCAGCATCCTCCTCTCCTCCCCCTCACACTTCCCTCCCAGACCCCAGCATCCTCCTCTCCTCCCCTCACACTTCCCTCCCAGACCCCAGCATCCTCCTCTCCTCCCAGACCCCAGCATCCTCCTCTCCTCCCAGACCCCAGCATCCTCCTCTCCTCCCAGACCCCAGCATCCTCCTCTCCTTCCTGATCCCAACCAGATCCCAGCATCCTCCTCTCATCCCCCTCACACTTCCCAACCAGACCCCAGCATCCTCCTCTCCTGACCCCAACATCCTCCTCTCCTTCCCCACTCTTCCCAACCAGACCCCAACATCCTCCTCTCCTCCCAGACCCCAGCATCCTCCTCTCATCCCCCTCACACTTCCCAACCAGACCCCAGCATCCTCCTCTCCTCCCAGACACCAACACACTCTTCCCCCCTTCCCGTTGCGCTCAAAATTCCCTATTTTCCCAACCTTTTTCTTGTCCCCACTCTCCTCTCTCACTAACTCCTGTCTCATCCCCCAGGTTAGTCCCTAGGCTGGACCAGGCAACAACAAAACATTCTTTCAAGCCTTGGCAGTCTGAGGATTAAGATGCTGGGTCTATGCGCCTCCCATTATTCTACCCTTCAGGGCTGAGGTGGGGGCGTGGGAAAGAAGTGCAGTGCAGCTGCCATGTGCATTCCCTGCCTGCTGAGAGTGGAAGTCGGATGGGAGAAAGCATCGCACCCCTAAACTGACTGAAGCTGCCATCACCACCAGTCTGAGCTGTGACTCTTCCTGCTGCTGCAGTGCTGGGGGGGGGGCCATCAGGACGCTGCTGCACCTTGAAGACATGGAGTTCTCTGGTTCCTGGGAGAAGAAAGGGCACCAGGTCCACATGATGGCATCTCCAGGCCACCGATGCTCTGGCCTGCTTACCCTAATGTCCTCAACGAAGGCCCAAAACGTCCCCCTTGATGTCATGCTAACAAGGGTAATGTCGGCAGGCATGTCAAAGATCATAACACTGAGCAGAGCTGGGTGGGCCAGTTTTGGCCATGGGTCATGGTTCTCCCACCTCTGCTACAGCCACATTCATGCCCATCAGAGAAAGGAAAGGGTCTTCAGTTCTGCAGACATCTCCATTGCCTGCCATTGGCAGGTCCTATGTGGAGCAAGCTGAAGGCTCTACGAACTCAAATGACTCCCAGTCTCTATAAATTTAACAGCTTATTGTTAAAATACCCGACACAAACTGGACAAAGCGTTTGAATTTCCAACTTTTCAGTTTGTCAGCGATGGAGAAGAGACGGAAGCGCTGGGGCTGCACTACGACCTTTACTCACCTGCACACCCTTTATAGCTGGCATCACATCTTCTGGTTTTCCTTTATCTAAAACTTTTCTGTGTTGCTGTGGAATAAAAAAATGTAAATATTGTGAGATTCCAGCTAACAAATTGCGACAGACAGACAGACGGACGTTGCTGCTGAAGACGGGGGAGAGGCTTCTGTGCCACAAACCTTTTGCCTGCACAGGGGTTCCTTCGTGCTCTCCTCTGCTTTCACCTCCGGCTGAAGGCTCTCTTTAGGCGTGGTTACTGCTAACACATCGTTTATCGTCGAGCCCACCACCATTATCTTTGCCCCGTTTGTCACTTTGATATCCCTTAAGGTTTTATCCTCTGGCAGAAGCCCTTTGAACATCACTTTCTGCATTGCAGGTGGAAGACCTAGAGAAAAGAAACATTTTACCACCCAGAACGGGCACATCAGAAGGCAACTGCTAGAGAGCTGGGCTCTAAACTGGCTTAGACCCAAAAAGGACAGTGGTCACAACTCTGTCATTAGTAATTATCTAGAGATCTTTCGCCAGAACAAATGCTGAAAGGTCATTAAGGGGCTGAGCAGCACCTAGAACAAACAAAGTTTTTCTTTTTCTAACAGAAGGAAAAAACATGCATAGAATCTAATGGACCCTTTACTCTGATCTACAAATATCCATGGAGTTCAAAACAGGACCTTAAAGCCATCTTCTTGGAGATCTCATAACCAATGTATAATGCCTACCAGGAACGTGAACTGGAGACAACTGGAGAAATTACTTACCTAATAATTTTGTTTTCCCTAGTGCAGACAGGTGGACTCAGGACCAATGGGTTTATGCTCCCCTGCCAGCAGATGGAGACAGAGTCAGGTTTCATAACTGACATCACCCTTCAGTGACCTCAGCCCTTCAGTATCCTCTTCAAAAGCCACTGTGGACATACTACCAAAAAAACTTGATTAAAAATGGATAACCATAACTGTACTCAACCAATCATAAACCCTGAACCTCAGTAAGAATATAGATGCCCTAATCTAGGGACTGGCTTACCTGTAAACTCTTGGGATCGATATGCACTCAACGGGTGAATCCTTGGCACCGTTCTTGAGCAGCTGTCCATCTGTCTACACTAAGAAAATGAAATTATCAGGTAAGTAATTTCTCCATTTCCTAGCGTGTAACCAGATGGACTCAGGACCAATGGGATGTACAAAAGCTACTCATGATCAGGGCGGGAGGCTGCCTGCAGTCCAGTTAATATCGCCCTTGCAAAAAGGCTGCGTCCTCCTGGGCATGAACATCCAGGTGACAGAACCAGCAGAAGGTGTGCAAGGAGGACCACATCACCGTTTGGCAGATATCAATGGGAGGCAGCAGTCTAAGCTTCAGCCCATGAGACCGCCTGAGCCCTGGTGGAATGAGCTTTAACCTGAGAAGGTAATGGATTTCCTGCCTCCACACAGGCTCCTGTGACCATCTCCTTAATCCAGCGAGGTATAGTAGCCCATGAAGCTTGTTAACCCTGTTTCCTTCCACCGAAGGACAAACAGGTGGTCCCATCTTTCAAACCGGTTCTGAAACTTCCAGTTTCCACACCAAAAGTCTATTGGCATTCGAATGGTGAAGGAGGCGGTATTCTTCCGTGTCCTTGTGCTCTTCCAGGGATAGCAACGAAATGGACTGATTCAAATGAAACTGAGACTACCTTGGGCAAGAAGGATGTAACGGTACGAAGCTGTAACGCTCCTGGAGGCCTGATGCCTCATGACCCAAGGTCATGCCCTGACCCAAGGAATGGTTCCTGACACGACAATGCCTGTAGTTCAGAGATGCAACGTGCTGAGCATACAGCCACCAGGAACACCATTTTCAGGGTTAATAGACGCAAGGACAGACTGTGCCGTGGTCGAAAGGAGGGCCCTGCCAAAAATTCCAATACTAGATTAAGATTGCACAAGGGAACTGGCCACCGTAGGGGTGGCTGGAGGTGCTTCACCCAAGTTAGGGAAAGAGCACTATCACTGGCTGGCCCCATAATATGGAACACCATGCCTCTCGAATTAAGGCTCCAGAGAAATCTGAAAATCTTCAAATCTAACCTGAAAACCTGGCTCTATAAACAAGCCTTCGATAAAGACAAAGTGAAGGAGAAAACCAATTGATTAAGTTGGACACACCGAACAAACTCATAGTAATGTTAATTTTATTCCATTGAGAAATGTCATACCAAATTGATTAGCTCACTTAAACTTTTAGCTTATTGCACTATATTGTTACCGAACTATGTCAGCACATACTCTAGTTGTAATCTATACCACTCATAGTTGTTATCGTGCCTATATGTAAACCGTTGTGATGGTTCTCCAACTTAACGACGGTATAGAAGAGTTTTTAAATAAATAAATAAATAAATAAATAAAATTTCAGAAAACAGGTCATGTCCAGATGAGCCGACAGGCGGGTTCCATTCACCTCGCTCCTGAAACAAGAGACAGCCACTACCTGGACCTTCATAGAGTTAAGGGTCAAACTTTTATTCAAGCCGTCCTGCAAAAATTCCAGAATTAGTGGGATTTTGACCGTCTGGGGGGGAACACTGTGTTCCTCGCATCAGGCCTCAAATATTCTCCAGACCCACACATACTTTAGGGACGTAGAGAACTTCTGCGCATGAAGTAAGGTGGCAATTACTGCTACCGAATATTCTTGCTTCATCAGGTGAGCCCTCTCAAGGGCCAGACCGTAAAACAGAATAGAGTCAGATCCTCATAAAGGACCTGTCCCTGCTGTAGCAGGTTCCTGTGCGGTGGGAGGCACAGGGGGTTCTCCACCAGGTGTCTTCGCATGTGTGCATACCATGGACGCCTGCGCCAATCTGTAGCTACTAGAAGGACTAATCCCCTGTGGTGCTTGATTCTGCGAATGACCCTGCCTAGGAGGGACCATAGAGGGAAGGCGTATAGCAGCTCCTCTTCCAGCCAGGTCTGAAAGAGAGCGTCAATCCCCAGGGTCAACTGATTTCTTCTGCAAGTGAAGAATCAAGGAACCTTTGCATTTGTGAGATGCAGCCAGCAGGTCAATGGACAGGAGACCCCAGCAATCTACTACCAGCTAAAAAGCTTTGGCTGACAACACCCACTCTCCTAGATCCATACTCTCCCTGCTTAGAAAGTAACAGTTGACCCCCCCTATCACCTCATTCCAAAGGCGGGTCGGCAAAACTTCACTGGGAGGTTCAGGACGAACTGGAACCCATGCTTGACCCTCTCTTGGGCTGCAACTCCTTAAGGAGTTAGATGACCCAAAGGACCGAGACCTCTGAAATGTCGAGTTTCTGTAGGGGCGAAAGCATTATGAGCCCCTGGATTGACCCCTCATGGGCAAGAGGTGCTGTAACTGCTTTCTCTTATCTTTTGGTACCCGGAGTACTGGAGATTTGCCCCATTTATTGGCCAGCTTTTCCAATTTGCTTCCGAAGAGGAGTGATCCTTTAAAGGGCATCTTTGTGAGATTTGCCTTGGAGGTTACATCTGCTAACCAATTCTGCAGCCATAGCTATCTTCTGGCCGCCACCACAGAGGCCACTCCTCTGGCCAAGATATGGACTAGGTCCCAGCCCGTGTCAGCTAAAAGGTGGCGGGTTCCATAACCGCTCTGGAATTCGCCACAGAGTCATCCACCTCCCGAGATAGGCGCAGGCACGAACGAGCTACCAGGGCACAACAAGCAGCAGTCTATAAGGTCATTGCTATGCGTCAAAGGCCTGTTTAAAGATGGCCTCCATCTGCCTATCAGGTGCATCCTTTAAGGCTGCTCCTCCCGCCACTGGGATAGTTGTTTAGTTAGAGATGGCACAGACCAGTGCATCCATGTTAGGGAAACACAAACGCGCTCTCACTGCCGGATTCAGTGGGTATAGAGCTTCTAATGCTAGTTCCCCTTTAAAACTTGCTTCTAGGGCATCCCATTCCAGGTCATTCAACTCCTGGATGGCTTCCAGTACTGGAAAGTAACAAGAGGCTTTCTGTAGGGAAATCAGAATGGGATTCTTCAGAGTCTACCCAAGGATCTCCCAGCATCTTCAGAATCTGAGAAACCAGGGCCAGCAATTCGTCTCTATGGAAAAACCGTAACATGGTCCAATTCAGTTCTAAACCAAGGGGGATTTCCCCAGCTTTCGAGGAATCTAAATCCTCTTCTTTGGCTGTGCCGTCCGAGTCCCTGCCAGGGATACCCATGGTGAGGAGAGGCATGTCTCGAGGGCTACTGATAGGCCTGGGAGAGGGAGGGCTTACCAGCCGAGGTTCTGTCCAGACAGGGGCAAGTGAGGTAGCAGACTGCACCTGTACGAAGGCTTTGAAAGAATTCCACCCAAGAGAAGGCGGCCGGGTCGATGCCTAGCCCAGGAGGTACTGGGGTAGGTGCTGCTGAATTTACCTCTCCCATGGATGACCCAGTCCCAGGGGTACTTCCAGTTAAGGCTGTGGTTGACCCATCTTCTGAATGGGAGGAGCCGGGCTTAGCAAAGTCCGAGGAGGCCAATTGTCCCTGGGCTTCCTCACAGCGCTGACACAAGTTAGAATCCAGGACAGACTGTGAAACATTAATACGACAGCAGCGCAGAGAGAAAGTTGCTTATGTTTCTTTACTGCTGGAACTACTGGCAACGATAACTGCTTGTTCAGACGGCTCGCCCTTAAAATATTTCACACACAGATTTCGGGCTCCTAAGCAGGCCGCAGCGAGGTGCACGCACAGCCTGTGTGCCCGGCTTTACGTGTATTCTGCGTGTATGTTCATGTGCGACGTTATGCGCACAGCATGTGTGCAGAGCCAATAAGCACTGTGCACACCGAAGCAATACAGGCACAAACATGCGTGCAAGAAGGCGCCGCTGCGGCCTACCACGTGGTGTGGTAACCAGGCCACCGGGGGGGCGGCCGCTCAGCCCGCTGGGAAGCCCTCTTCCCCTTACCCCAATGGGACTGGGAACAATCTTAGTACGGCGCGCCGAGCAAGGAGACTGGAGGAAATCCTCTTTTTTTTTTTTTAAACTTACTTGGGCTCAGTGCTTACCGGCTGAGTCTCCGGCTGTGGAGGGAGAGGGCTTTGTCCGTCACCGCTTCCTGCACCCACTGCCTTTCAGCAGCAAAGTCCACACCGGGAACTGTTTGTTTATTTATTTAAGGCTTTTATATACCGACTTTCTTGATACAGATCAAATCAACTCGGTTTACATCGAACGAAGCAGAAACAATAACCAACCATATAACAAGACAGTTTGAAGGAGCATAAAAGTTACATTCTAACAAGGTTGCCTTAACTGGGAGAAGGAAAAAAATGAGGGGGAGAACGAAGATAAATTACTAATACTGTTGAGATATTTGAATGTCTCTATCATATCTCGCCTTTCTTCTGGGGTCTACATGTTCAGATCTTTAAGTCTATCTCCATGTGCCTTAGGATGAAGAGCACTGATCATGTTAGCAGCCTCCCTCTGCAGAGACTCCATCCTGTTTATATCCTTTAGAAGGTGCGATCTCCTGAATTGTACTCAGTATTCCCAGTGAGGGCTCACCAGGGACCTGTACAGGGGCAATATCACCTCCCTATTCTGCTGACCATTCCTCTCCCTATGCAGCCAAGCAGCTTTCTGACTTTTACTGTCGCTTCATCCACCTGTTTGGCCACCTTAAGGTCATCGGATACAATCGTCCCCAGATCCAACTCTTCCTTTGTGCTTAGAAGAATTTCACCTCCAATACTGTAGCTTTCCCTTGGGTTTTTGCATCCTAAATGCATTACTCTGCTTTATTGTGCATTAAATCTTAGCTGCCAGAGCTTAGACCATTCCTCGAGCTTTGCTAGTTCACGCCTCATGTTATCAAACCCTGTAACACGGTGGATATGAGGATATCATCTGCAAAAAGACAAGTCTTCCCCGACAGCCCTTGCATTATGTTGCTCACAAAAATATTGAAAAGAATTGTTCCAAAGACCGATCCCTGAGGCACAGCGCTAGCAACAGCCCCCTCCCCAGAGAAAACTCCATTTACCACTCCCCTTTATCGCCTCCCATTCAGCCAGTTTCTAACCCAGTCATTCACTCTAGGATCCACACCAGGGGCGCACAATTTATTTAAGTCTTCTGTGAGGAATCGTGTCAAAGGCCTTGCTGAAATCCAAGTGCACTATATCTAGCGCTCTCTCCTTAATTTAGCTCTCTGATCACCCAAAGGAACTGATCAGATGTCTGACAATGGATTGCAAGATCAGAGGCAAAATGGATTCTAAAAATTGCACTCTCCTCTGTTTTAGCAGCGACTGCAATAGTTTGCGCACCACAGAGGTCAAACTAACCAGCCTGTAGTTCCCGGCCTCCTCCTTACTTCCACTCTTGTGAATAGGAACCACATTCACCCTTTCCCAGTCCTCCAGAACGACTCCAGACTCTAAAGCATTACACAAAGGTCAATCAGAGGAGCTGCCAGGACATCTTAGTACCCTTGGGTGTATCCCATCCGGCCCCATTACCTTATCTACTTTAAGTTAATTAGTTCCTCACGAACACCTGCTCTGAAAAGTGACTGAGGTTTAAGATTAGACACATGCTAAAGACTATTGCCTTTTCATGGAAAGGAAAGATTATGCCACAGATAATTTCAATGTCTGGCTCAAAACCTGGTGTAAGGAAAATGGTTTTGGATACATTGGAGGCTGGGGCCGTGTATGGAGCAATAAAAGATTGTATGGTAAGGATGGTCTACATTTGTCTGTAGAAAATAGGATGCTAAGTGAAAAATTATCAGGAATTTAAACTAAGGAGCTGGTTTGGCAGGAGGAGGCCGATTAGATTGGCAGCGGTGCAGCTAGCTGCAGGCTATCACGGGCATAGCCACCATAAAAGGTGGTGCTGTTCCCCGCGCTACTGTCAGCGATGTTCGAAACATTACCGCCAGCAGCAGTGCCGCCGCCACTTAGCATAATTCCCTCCCAGACTCCTCCCCTCTCCCTAATTTAAATCTTACCGCCACGATAAGGGCCTATCCGGCTTGGAAAATAACCCCCCCCCCCCCCAGCCTGATATTTTTGATGCAACTCTAACATTACTCTCTGCTTCCACGGCAAGAGTTAAGGGAAATTGGATTCAAACAGCATCCGAGGGCCCTGTTTTATTGTCTGGGAAACTGAAAAGCACAGTGCAGCAGATACTGGCATAAGCTTGCTGGGCAGACTGGGCGGATCATTTGGTCCTTTTCTGCCACCATTTCTCTGTTTCTATGTAACTTGTTGGTCTGGCAGTCACTACCCTTAACCAATAACCTTCATACTGTTGATGCAACTCCATCACTGCTTTCAGCTTCAACAGCAGGGGGAAAGGTAGCAACAAGGACCCTAACTTTTATGGTCTGGGGAAACAAATAAGCATGGGGGTAACTTACTGATGCAACTGATACTGCTCTTAAGCAATAAGCCTGATACTTTTGAAGCAACTCCAACACCACTCTCTGCTTCAATGTCAAGAGGTTAATGGGAAATTGGTCAAGACAGCAAAAAACAAGGGCCCCGACTATGAAAGTCTAGGAAACTAAGTATGGGGGTGACCTGTATGGCACGGCAGATGCTATCATAAGCTTGCAGGGCAAACAGGATGGACTGTTTGGTCCTTTTCTGTCATCATTTCTATGTTTCTCTCACTTCCAATCTTATTTGTGTTTGTTTTATGTGGTGTTTCTCCAGGCCCTTCCTCACCAAACATATTAAGCAATTTTACTTTTTCCTCATCAGCCTCTAAATATTCCTCCCCTTCACCTTTAAGTTTCATAATGCTACTTTTGCCCTTCCTTCTATCACTAACCTATCTAAAAAATGTTGTGTGTGTGTGTACCCCCCCCCCCCCCCGTTTTACTATATTTGCTATTTTTTCTGCTATTTGAATTTTTGCATGCCTGACTAGTTTCCCAGCCTCTCAATTTTTTTCCAGATATTGTCCCCTGTCTTCCTCTTTCTGTGATCTCGTAATTTATGAATGCTAACCTTTCCTCCATTACCTTTTCAGCTACTTCTTTAGAAAATCATAGTAGCCTCTTTTTCCTCGTCTCTTTATTTACTTGCCTAACAAAATGATTAGTTGATCTTATATATATCCTTTGCCCATTGCCCTTCTCCTAGATTTTCCCATCCAGCTAACGACCCATTGAGGTACTCCCCCATTTTGAAAAGTTAGTTTTCCCGCAGACTAGGATCCTCAATTTAGAATGAACCTTCATCTCTTGTGTTTTTTTTTTTGTGTTTAAAGAATTTAATGTCAATCAGTGCAAAACAATGATACAAAACATCAGCATATAAAAACAGAAACAGAAAGTGTAATACAGAACAGTAAGTGCAATTTGGTAGCATCAACAAACTGCTAGAGGAACCAATACATTCCGAACCAAAATTGACCAAATTTTTAATGTTTAAAGAATTTAATGTCAATCAGTGTTTAAAGAATTTAATGTCAATCAGTATCTCTTGTGTTTTAATACTGAACCACACCATCTGGTGATCACTGATTCCCAGATGATCATCCACTACAACATCAGAAATACTGTCCCTGTTGGTAAGCACCAAATCCTGTATTGTCCCCTCCTGTATGGGTTCCGTTACCAGTGAAAAGCCACATGAGCTTTCAGCAAGCATGGGGTAAAAGGGAGGTCATAAGTTTATCAGTAAACTAAGAACAAGACTGCGAACTTTACCTTTGAGCAGTAAACATAGAGAAATGGAGGATGCAAGCTTTACCCAAGCGTGGAGAATGGGGAGCATGTGCTTTATCCATGAATGTTAAACTCGGAGGCACAAACTTTACCTGTGAGTCCTGAAGCATGAGCTGAGGGTGATGAGTTTATTCATGAGCAAAAAGATTGGAAGGTAGGAACCGTGAGCCTTACCTGTGAGCACATGGATCTTCTGTTTCAAATTAGCTCCAGTGCTATCCAAAGGAAGTTTAACATCATATTTGTTTTTGTTCCAAATAATCTTGAGTTCAACCATTTCTCTGTCAGCCTCTGAGTCCCCCCCATTGCTGACTGAGCTTTGGGAAGCAATTTCATCTCCTTCTGGCTGCAGTACTGTGTTCTCGGCCAACACCGTGCTGCTTCTGTCACCACCTTCTCTGCAGCTGAGCTGTGCACCCTCTGTAATCCTCGCCATACCAGGCTCAGCGATTTCTATAGACAAAAAAACCCCTACTTAGTCTCTAGTTTGTAACTTTCTCTCAGAAGTAAAACAGTTTTTATAAATTTATTTTTCACTTTTAACCAAAGAGAATTTACAGCCAAAATCTGAAACGTGGATCCAATTTTTAAATCAAACCCGAGTTATGAGGAGAAGACACATGGGGATTCAGAGAGGACTCATTTGAGATGAGTAGCAGTGACAGCTGAACGGATAGAAAGCAGTCAGCCTCAGTATGGGCTAAAAACAGTGACCTCAAGAACAAGAGAGGAATTAATGACAGGCAAGACTAGAGCTAGAAAGGCAAGAAAAGAGGGAGGGGAAAAGGGAAAGCAAGAGGAAGAAGCAGTAGTAAGAAAAATAAAAGGTGGTGTGGGGGGGGGGGGGTGAATCAAGGAGAAGAGGAAAGTAAGCAGGGGGAAGTGTACGAGTAAATGGGGGAGGATAAGTGAAGAGGGGGGAGAAAGAATAGAGAAGGGGAAGAGGGAGAGTGAAAGATTGGAAAAGAGAAGAAGAGAGTGACAAATGGGGAGAGCTGGAGAGAAGGGGCAAAGAGTAGAGAAGCGGGGGGGGGGGAGGGGGATCTAGGATTGGGGAGGAGAAATTGGAGGAGGGAGTGGGAGTGGAGCAGGAGGGCTTGGATAATGAGGGAGCCCGGGAAGGGGAGGTAATTAAAGAACAAATTAGAAAAAGGGGAACAAAAACCGGCGGAAAAAGTAAATGACGGGCGAGGTGGGGGCTTTAGGAAGGAGAATTTGGGTAAGGGGGAAGCCGGGAATAGAGGGAGTGACAGAAAAATTGGAAAGGGGGAGTAAGGGGTAGGGGGGAACGGGGGAAGAGAGACTGGAGAAAGAAGGTCGGAGGCAAGGGGAAGAAGAGTTTGGCGGGCATGGAGGGAGGAGGGATTCGAGAAGGGGGGAGTTATGGCGAGGGAAGGAGATTCGGTTCTCCGCTTATCCCATCCCCTCTCTACCCCCAAGATAGGCGAACAAGCCAAGCCTGCTTCCCCCCTCCTCGGTACCCACCGTCCTGGGCCGCCATGATGATTGTGTACAACACTGCGGCCGCGGAGGCTGCCGGGAAGCGCCGCTGCGTGACCCTTGCCGGCTCCTGTAGTTAGGACCGGAAACAGGAAGTGGAAGAGGAAACCCACACGTCCTTTCTCCCTGGGGAGTTTCCAGAGCAGGGGGCGAGTCCTCAGGGAGGTGGGACTTGGGATGGTCGGAGAAGCCAATTGGTTGCTCGGGGTTCCGGGAAGGCGTGCGACGCCGCGAAAATGCTAGCCTTCGTGGTTCGGTGTTACTGTACGGCGTCGGGGGAAGTTGCAGGAGTTCGGGTCCGGTTCGCTCCGAGTCCAACAGGTACCGGGAAGCAGGATGCCTGAGATGCACGGGGGAGCAGGGGTTTTGCTTGAAGGTGTAAGAGAGAGCGGAAGGACTGGGAGGGGTGTAGTGGGGAGAAGGGGTACTGGTGTGAGTTGTACCAGAGTAGGGGTTTGTTTGGACGTCGGAGTGGGGATGTGCTGGGGAGTAGAGTGTATCTAGGAATGAGTAAGAACATAAGAAATGGCCATGCTGGGTCAGACCAAGGGTCCATCACGCCCAGCATCCTCTTTCCAACAGTGGCCAATCCAGGCTATAAGAACCTGGCAAGTACCCAAACACTAAGAAGATCCCATGCTACTGTTGCCAGTAATGGCAGTGGCTATTCCCTAAGTAAACTTGATTAATAGCAGTTAATGGACTTCTCCTCCAAGAACTTATCCAAACCATTTTTAAACCCAGCTATACTAACTGCACTAACCACATCCTCCTGCAACAAATTCCAAAGCTTAATTGTGCGTTGAGTGAAAAAGAATTTTCTCAGATTAGTCTTAAATGTGCCCCATGCTAACTTCATGGAGTGCCTCCTAGAACTTCTATTATCCGAAAGAGTAAATAACCGATTCACATCTACCCATTCTAGACCTCTCATGATTTTAAAGACCTCTATCATATCCCCCCTCAGTCGTCTCTTCTCCAAGCTGAACAGCCCTAACCTCTTCAGCCTTTCCTCATAGGGGAGCTGTTCCATCTCCTTTATCATTTTGGTTGCCCTTCTCTGTACCTTCTCCATCGCAACTATATCTTTTTTGAGATGTGGCGACCAGAATTGTACACAGTATTTAAGGTGCGGTCTCACCATGGAGCGATACAGAGGCATTATGACATTTTCCATTTTATTCACCATTCCCTTCCTAATAATTCCTAACATTCTGTTTGCTTTTTTGACTGCTGCAGCACACTGAGTTGACAATTTTAAAGTATTATCCACTATGATGCCTAGATCTTTTTCCTGGGTGGTAGCTCCTAATATGGAACCTAAGATCGTGTAACTGGATAGTGGGAGAGGCTATTCCAAGTTCCATATTCTTACAGCATGTTTAAGTAATTTCCTTAAAACCATAGTGACTGGATTGGTTGTTTTGTTTTTCTCTTTTTCAATCCACTCGCTTTGGTTTATTATATACTTATAATGTTGGGCCCAGGACAAGCCAAGAAGCCAAAGCTGCTGCTGCTATTGATGTTGGAGACCTGACCCAGGCTAAGAGTCCGCTGCTGTCACTGATGGACTCTGGCCCAAGACAGGGGGGCTTGAAGCCTCCCCCTATTGCCAGATCTTGTATCATAATGTCAGGAGTGAAGGAGGTGGAGGAAGAAGCAGGAGAGATGGGTGGGAGGTGAAGGGAGAGGAAGTGTAAGGCAGGAGAGAGAGAAAAGTGCAGAACTAAAAAGACAAAATAAAGAGCAAAATAAGAGAAATTCAAGCAAAATTTAAAAAAAGAATTCTGGTTTCTAAAAACTGTTGCCTGGCATCTAAGTTAGGTCTAAGTTAGGAACTTTTCTAGGATGTTATGACTGACTCATGTGTAAGTTAATGGGCTTTGTCAGAGTCTGTGTTTTGTTACTACTTTTCCCTGTACGTACCAGGATCAGTCCAGACTGCTGGTTATGCCTCCCCTCCAGCAGATGGAGTCAGAGAGAAAACTGAAAGCACCCCCTAGATATAGGGTATTGCAAATAGTTTTTATCATTAGAATACGTGAACATTAATATTCCTACTTCCAAATAACCCCAGATCTCATGCACGTGTGAATGTCTGTACAGATAGATATAACGTTTGTCAGTTGTCCTTCCTAAAAAGCTCAGGGCTGTAGGGATGTGCGTTCATTTTTAATTCATTTCTGTAATTCACGCAGCGCATTTTTGTACATGCATACAATTTGATTTTATGTGCGTAAACTACCAAAACAAGCCATAAAAGAGATGGAGATGTGGGGGAAAGTGAAACAAACGGAACTGAAAATGTTTTGTGTACAAGTGGCTAAGGATGGCATTACAAAAATCTGCAATAATAATTTGCTATCTGTAATAGAGTAAGATGTCTCGCTCCTGCTCTTCTGCTGTTTGCTTGCCATTGGGCCGATACAGAAAGAAGCGCGGGAGAGCCGGCAAGCACCTCCTTTTTGACAGACGCGGCGGCGGCTGTCAGTGGGTTTGACAGCAGATGCTCAATTTTACCAGCGTCTGTTCTTGAACCCACTGACAACCACGGGTTCGGAAAACGGACGCTGGCAAAATTGAGCGTCCGTCTTCCGGGCCGATTTTTATTTATTTATTTTAAAAAAATTTTATTTTTGGGGCCCTCGACTTAATATCGCTATGATATTAAGTCAGAGGGTGTACAGAAAAGCAGTTTGGCAGGCGTTAATTTCTGAAAGTAAAACGTGCGGCTTGGCTGCACATTTTGCTTTCTGTATCGCGCGGGAATGACTAATAGGCCCATCAACGTGCATTTGCATGTTGTGGGAGCTATTAGCTTTGGGGGGGTTGGACGCGCTATTATCCCACACTGCATAAGGGGTAAACATAGCGCGTTGAAAACGCGGGCTAACTTTACTGTATCGGCCCGTATGTTCTTAGCAGACTGAACCCTTTGTTCTCCTAATCTGTACTGTTGATTGACTGACTGATCCATTTCTTATGTTGTGAAGTCTTCCCGATGTTTTCTACCTTTCTCTGCAGGTTTTTTGCACTTAGGAGGCCTCCGGACTGCGTTGTATAATTTCATTTTTGCCAGGAAGCACAAAGGGAGTTTTATCCTGAGACTGGAAGACACAGACCAGAGCCGTCTGGTGCCAGGGACCGGTGAGAGCATAGAAGACATGCTGGACTGGGCCGGTGAGTTATGTGGGAAGCACTTACCATGTTGGGGCATAGATACGATGTTAACTCATACCGCGGCAGTTAAACTCTTCATCTTGTCTGTAAAGTTTTTAAAAACTTCCCAATTCTGACAAGTTAGAGCCAGGCGATGAGGATTGCAAGATCCAGGGAGGAAGATTCAGAACCAATGTCAGGAAGTATTTCTTCACGGAGAGGGTGGTGGACGCCTGGAATGCCCTTCTGGAGGATGTGGTGAAGACCAGAACTGTGAAGGACTTCAAAGGGGCGTGGGATAAACACTGTGGATCCATAAAGTCAAGAGGCCGCCAATGAAGAGTGGGTGACTCACCAGAATGACAGCTACTGCCTGGAGACAATACCCTTATTCAATAAACATACACATGCTTACTGTGACTCCAACATCGCTCTAAGCTTCAACAGCAAGAGGAAATGTGGAAAAATGGATTTACACTCACAAAGAGGGGAGTAGCTGGCTTGTTACGGCGGTTACTACCCCAAACCAAATAAGCCTGATACTTCACCTTCAATGCATATCCAGCATAGCTCCCTGCTTCAACGGCAGGGGAGAAGAAAAAATGATACTTCACGCATACCCAGCATAGCTCTCTGCTTCAACGACAGGGGAGAAGAAAAAAGGGTTCGCACTCACAAAGCGGGGAGTAGCTGGCTTGTTACGGCGGTTACTACCCCAAACCAAATGTGCCTGATACTTCACTTTCGATGCATATCCAGCATGGCTCTCTGCTTCAACAGCAGGGGAGAAGACTGATACTTCACGCATATCCAGCATAACTCTCTGCTTCAACAGCAGGGGAGAAGAAAAACAACCAATAAGGGCTGTATAACATAGTCTGGGTAAAACAAATAAGCATGGGTGTAGCTTGCTTATTGCGGCGGTTACTACCCCTACTACCCCTAACTAATCAAGCTTGATATTTCAAGGGTGGGGGTGGAAGGGAAATAGAACCAAGAGCTAAGAGAAACAGATAAGAATGAGAGAAAAAGTGTGTGAAGCTTGCTGGGCAGACTGGATGGGCCGTTTGGTCTTCTTCTGCCGTCATTTCTATCTTTCTATGTTTCTATAAGAAGTGCCCACGATTTCTGGGATCCGTGCTTCACACCAGAGAATTATCGCTTCTGCTTTTACTCTTTGGTATGCGGATCTTGAAAATCAAAGTAGAAGAAACATCTTCAAGCTTTTCTTAAAGCAACAGATTTCTTTTATGCAGATCAAGTAAAGTAGCATTGACCATGAAGGATGACTCTTTGATCCATAGTGCCAAGGACCCCGGTATGTCATTAAGCTCATCTAGAGAGGATGTGCAACTTGTCCTTTACTACTACAGGCACCGCTTTCCCTGTTCAACCCAGATCAGTCCAGACTCCTGTTTTTGCCTTCCGTACAGCAGATGGAGACAGAGAAAGTGTCTCAAAGATCCATACTAGGACCTGTGCTTTTCAATATATTTATAAATGATCTGGAAATGAATACGACGAGTGAGATAATCAAATTTGCAGATGATACAAAATTATTCATAGTAGCTAAATCACAAGCAGATTGTGATAAATTGCAGGAGGACCTTGTGAGACTGGAAGATTGGGCATCCAAATGGCAGATGAAATTTAATGTGGATAAGTGCAAGGTGATGCATATAGGGAAAAATAACCCTTGCTGTAGTTACACGATGTTAGGTTCCATATTAGGTGCTACAACCCAAGAAAGAGATCTAGGTGTCATAGTGGATAACACATTGAAATCGTCGGCTCAGTGTGCTGCGGCAATCAAAAAAGCAATTATTAAGAAGGGAATGGCATATAAAACAGAGGATTTCATAATGCCTCTGTATCGCTCCATGGTGAGACCGTACCTTGAATACTGTCTGCAATTCTGGTCGCCGCGTCTCAAAAAGGATATAATTGCGATGGAGAAGGTACAGAGAAGGGCGACCAAAATAAGGGGCATGGAACGGCTCCCCTATGAAGAAAGGCTGAAGAAGTTAGGTCTGTTCAGTTTGGAGAAGACGACTGAGGGGGGATATGATAGAGGTCTACAAAATCATTAAAGGACATGAACAAGTTAATGTAAACTGGTTATTTACTCTCTCAGATAACAGAGGAATCGGGGCACTCCATGAAGTTAGCAAGAGCTCATTTAAAACAAATCAAAATTCTTTTTCTCTCAGCACATAGTTAAGCTCTGCAATTCATTGCCAGAGGATGTGGTTACAGCAGTTAGTGTAACTGGGTTTAAAAAAGATTTGGATAAGTTCCTAGTGGGAAAATCCATAAACCGCTATTACGATAATTAATAAGCAACAGTAGCTTGTGATTTATCTAATATTTGAGTACTTACCAGGTAGTTGTGATCTGGCTTGGCCACTGCTGGAGAAAGGATACTGGGCTTGATGGACCCTTGGTCTGACCCAGTGTTGCACATCTTATGTTCTTATGTTATTATGTTATGAGGATGTGGTTAGTGCAGTTAGTGTAGCTGAGTTTAAACAGGTTTGGATAAGTTCTTGGAGGAGAAGTCCATTACCTGCTATTAATCAAGGTGTCTTACAGAATAGCCACTGCTATTAGTGGCATCAGTAGCATGGGATCTACGTAATGTTTTGGTACTTGTAGCCTGTTATGCGCCAAACACACTTAGGGTGCTTCTCCATGGGTACAAGAACACTATACTTACATTTTGTAGAGAGTATAATTTTTTATTGAGCAATATAAATATTCTTGGGAGATGCTGGATGCCATTTCTCTGACAAACTGAGCAACCAGCATCTCGTTTGTATGTACTAGGTCAGAAATTCTGACGTTGCATGACCACCTGCAGTATCATTTACATAGGTCATGTCAACAGCATGATAGAGTATCCCTAGATTACCCTGACCAGTTCTCAGAGTTGGGGCCCATTTACCATCCTCTCTAGATAATCCTTTGTCCTGTTAAAATCTTGCTGTTCAGGGCAATCGTTACATCCTAGGCTGTGTTTACAGATTCCCCTATAACCAACATTTTGGCCTGAGGTTCTGACCGTTGCCTTCTCATGTGACCCTATAATTAGGCATCACAAATTGTCGCCAGCTTCCACTGCTGTCCAGGTGTCCTTGGAATTGCTGCAGGTCCAGCTCAGTTGTGCATTTAAAGTTCACATAACCAGAAAGGCTAAGATAGCAGAGGATTCTGGGTCAGTTGCCATCTCCAAGTTGGTCTCAAGCTCAGACACACACATCAAGCCTGGATTGGCCTCTGTTGGAAACAGGATGCTGGGCTCGATGGACCCTTGGTCTGACCCAGCCTGGCACTTCTTATGTTCTTATGTACAGGATGCAGGGCTCGATGGACCTTGGTCTGACCCAGCCTGGCACTTCTTATGTTCTTATGTACAGGATGCAGGGCTCGATGGACCCTTGGTCTGACCCAGCCTGGCACTTCTTATGTTCTTATGTACAGGATGCAGGGCTCGATGGACCCTTGGTCTGACCCAGCCTGGCACTTCTTATGTTCTTATGTACAGGATGCAGGGCTCGATGGACCCTTGGTCTGACCCAGCCTGGCACTTCTTATGTTCTTATGTACAGGATGCAGGGCTCGATGGACCTTGCTCTGACCCAGCCTGGCACTTCTTATGTTCTTATGTACAGGATGCAGGGCTCGATGGACCTTGCTCTGACCCAGCCTGGCACTTCTTATGTTCTTATGTACAGGATTCTGGGCTCGATGGACCTCGGTCTGACCCAGCCTGGCTTGTTCTTATGTTCTTAACAAAGCATGTGAAAGAAATTATCTAATTAGACCCACAATAGTCTTTTACAGAGAAATCCCACTCCTCACTATATCAGTACTACCACAAGTACTCAAACAGATAAATAACTTAGCACAGCACTTCTTAAGCTTCTTTGACTTTGGTTTTATTATTCTTTCTCTCAGTGGGGGTAGAACGCGTTTGTGACTGCGCTGTGTTTTTTTTGTGATTGGCTGCAGGTATTGCACCAGATGAAAGCCCTCGTCGTGGTGGCCCTGTAGGTCCATATCAGCAGTCCCAGCGCATTGCTTTGTACCACAGAGCTACAGAGAAGCTCCTGAAAAGTGGTTCTGCTTATTACTGCTTCTGTACCCCCCAGCGCCTGGAACTGCTGAAGAAGGAGGCCCAGCGGAGCCGGCAGACTCCCCGGTGAGAGGAATCTTCCCTTCTGCTAGAGACTTCACCCCCTGTTCCCAGCAGGAGGGCAGGGTTGGACCTCTCCAACCTCTTCCCAGCAGGACTGCGGGGCAGGGATAAAGCCGTATACAACTAGAAATCTTGTTTTCTGTTGTGTATGCGGGGGGTTTACAGAGCGCTACCTTCCTTGGACTAATGAAAGGATTCTTTAAATCTGCTACACAGGCCCTGGCAGTGAGAGTAGAAAGGTTTAGTGCTTTTCTTGCTGGACTGACTTCTCTGTAGATCAGAAGAGATGTTCATCTCCTTTGGTGATTTCTTATAAATTATTATATTGAGCTATAATATCTTTATTTTTTTTTCCTGCTGGCCAAGATATGACAACAGGTGCAGACAGCTGACAGCACAGCAGACAGAAGAGAAACTGGAGCAGAAGTTGCCACATGTGGTGCGTTTCCGGCTGGAGCAGGGTGTGGAGCCTTTTCAGGACCTGATCTATGGCTGCAACCGGCACGAGGTAGCAGCAGTGGAGGGGGACCCTGTAATAATGAAGGCTGATGGGTTCCCCACCTACCACCTTGCCTGCGTCGTGGACGACCACGAGATGCGTGTAAGCCACGTGCTTCGGGGGGCGGAGTGGCTCATCTCCACCTCTAAACACCTTTTGCTGTACAAAGCCCTCGGCTGGAAGCCACCTCAGTTTGCCCACCTCCCCTTACTGCTCAACAAGGATGGCGGCAAACTCTCCAAGCGGCAGGGCGGTGTCCTCCTGGAAGGCTTTGCTGAGAGCGGGTATCTGCCCGAAGCTTTGCTGGACTTCATAACAAACTGTGGCTCAGGGTTCACAGGTAATGGGAAGGAGGGCGTAGGCACAGGCTCCAGGTTTTGCAGTCTGGGGTATATGGGGTTGCAGGCTCTTGTAGGAGGGGAAGGCTGTGGCTTGGCAGAGATTCAGGGTGTGAGGGGTGATAGAGGAGGGGAGGGTCAAGATTTGGCAGGGCACAGGGTGTGGGGTGCCAGGCGGTGGGGATGAGGAGGGTGAGGATTTGGCAGGGTGTCAGACGCTGGGGACTGGGGGGAGGGGAAGCAGAGGATTGGGGATTTGACAAGGTAGGTTTATAGGGTTTAAAACTCTAGGTGGGAGGGAGAGGAGGCTCCAGCTTGATGGGGGAAGGAAGCAGAGGGCAGAAGATGGCATAGGGCAGTGGTTCTCAAACTTTTTTTCGGCCAGGACACACCTGACAGATGGTTCTCACATGCGTGACGCTGAACATGTGACCATCGCAGGGTTAAATGTAAACATACGTTTTGTATCCTCAGGAATCCCCAACAGTGGGTGCAGGGCAGAACTAGGGCATTGGCGTACAACTCACCATACAAAAAAGCACATCAAACCCCCTCTACTACCAGGCACAATACCCCTCTTATGAAAAGACAGTGATTTACCACCAATGCAAGTCCTATTGAGAAAACACAACAAATAAGATTGATACAAATGCCTACCTGCTAGTAAAATACCTCACACCTCGGTCACACACCCAGAACCGACCTTCACCAAGTACAGAAAGTCCACAAACTATAAATATGAAGACAAACTGGAATGGAAAACAAAAAAGCCCCTCTGCATGCAATGCAAACCTGGAGAAATGGGAAGAAAAATATAGCACCTAACATAGTCCCAGATCTGCAATAATGCACACAAGCTAATTCGCACAAAGTTACACCTGCATTATGGATCATATAACAACCCTACCTATGAAAAGGCAACAGTACAAATATTAAACCAGGCCCTAAACACCAATACACCTCCTATTAGGAAAACAGAACAAGCCAAGAAATAACTGTAATGCTATACTAATAAATGTTATAATACAGCCGATGAACAGAATAACATCCAACCATTAAAAACTCATAACAATTATTAACAAATGGCTAAATATCAAAATATTTTAAAACAGCAGACAGCACATAATACCCAATAATTAAAATGGCAGTCAATCAAGAAAAATGAACTAAAAAAGCCACCTTTACTTACCCCCTCCAGCAGCTCTCCTACTCCTTTCCCTTGCAGGCCAAACACACACCAGAAGTAGCAGTGACTGCCGACGCTTTGTCCTCACAGTCCTCTTCCTTAGGGCCTACAACCAGTCTCTCTCTCTCTCTCTCACACACACACCTCTCCTCTCCCTCTCTCTCACACACACACACACACACACACACACACGCTTGGTGAGAGTCAGAAGGTGCTTGAGTGTGTGTGTGTGTGACACATACGTTTCCTCTGTATTCCTCACACACGATTCCTGTCATACACAAACACACACGCTTCCTCTCTCTCACCACCACCCCTGCATGCATACAGGCATCCTCTAACACATCTGCACCCACAGGCACCCTCATTCATATATATATTAATATTATATGGCACACACTTACACTTGTATACACACACAGGCACTTGTTCTCTCAGGGCCAGTCTCTCCCTCTCATGTACATTTTGGAGCTCCTCTTCGGCTGCTGGCTGCACCTCAGAGCTTCATCTTCTGCGATGGCTCTGGGAAATGCCAGCGGCACTGCAGGGGCCTCGTCTTCATCTGCCTTTAGCCTATTCTTGCGCAGGACCGAGAACACTGCCAGCACGTCACTTCTTGGCGCCGCTGCGGGACATTCCTGCTGGCAGCAATGGCCCCCCTTCCTCCCCCCCCTTTAGTACGCCAGTAGAGGGAAGCAGAACCAGGGAAGTGGGGCGCCAGGAGCCGCGACTCGCTGGCAGAGAGGGTGCCCTGCTCTGCTGGCTGGGGTTTGGCTTGGCACAGGGAGGGTGTTAGAGGGCTGCCAGGTACTTGAATATGATGAAAGGGCTGTGTCTGATTCTCATCAGCCGGTGCATGCAGGGCCTAGCTCTGACCCTGTCCTCTCCTGAGTAAGTTGTGTTTACATATTTTCTAGAGAATCGGATGGGCCGAGTGCTGGAGGAGCTTGTTTTGGAGTTTGATATCAGCAGGATAACCACTCACTCAGCTCTTTTAGATCTGCAAAAACTGTCAGAATTTAACAGGTGAGACAATAATGCAGTTAGAGGGATCTTGAGATGATGACCTCTGAACTGCCAAATAGTGCAACAAAAAAATGGGGAGATCCAGAGGAATAGTAGGAAACACAGGCAGAGAGAGCGTACCAGTAGAAAAAAAGGTGCTGATGCCTTTTGTACAAATCACTGGTTGTAGCACCCTTGGAGTATCGTTTCCAGTTCTAGAGACCACATCTCCAAAAGGATATGGAAGGTAAGTGCAGAGAAGGGATCTCCTATCATGCCGAGTCTGCACTACACACCCCATGAGATGAGTCTTAATGACTTAAATATGTGCACTCTGAGGGAGAGGAGGATAACGTCATTCACACGACAAGCATTAGAGGAAAGGAGGTTCTAGACCTGAGTGGAAGAGGATAAACTGGGTTATAACATTAGAAAATGATTTCTTTTCGGAAAGGGTGGGTGGCGGGGAGAAGGCCTGGGACTTCTGTGCAGGGGGAATGAGAAGGAAAGTTGAGGTTGAAGCACAGTACAGAAGACCTTCGGCTGAGCAAGTGGTGAAGCCATAAAGGATCCTTGCTGGAGAAAGGAGGAGCAAAGCTGGACACTGGGCAGCGTGTCCTGAAATCTGTTAGGGTAAATGAATTGCGTCTTGTTCTCTGCGCATTAACTGCTGGAAGTGGTGATTACTTATTGCCTTTTCACCCCCCAGACCAGTCCAGGTGCCTGGGCTTTTATCTCCTACCAGCAGATACAGAGAGAAAGAACCAGCTTTCCTGTACTTGGAGTAAGAGGAACGATTACTCCCAGGGCATTAGGCCCTGTCCTTGCACCGTCCCCCTGGTAGAGTGGGGTCAGCAACCCTTAGAGATTTGGACCCAGTCCTGGAGGAGGGTGATGAGAGCCGCTGGTGCTAGCTCTCTCGTACCCTAACCTTCTCCCTCTTCCTCAGCTTCTGCCTGCCTTTCCTACAAGACTGCTGAATGCTTTTCCTCATCTTTATTTTGGGCAGTTTGGACCCTTTAAGGTGTGAAAAAAACCAGACACTTAGCAGTGGCAAGAATTGGCTCAGGAGCTGGACTGGGACTCAAGGAAAGAAAATTAGCAGATGATAACCAGTTTTTCCTTCTGTCCTGCACACATCCAAAGTTTGTAGTGGGGTACAACATAATATATATATTTATGCAAACAAGAAGAAGAGAAACAGACAAAACCTCTTATCGTATGAACCGTGATGCAAAGGACATCTACCATTCTGGATACAGTGAAAAAATGTAAAAAAATGATGATGGTGAATATCTAAGTGAGAAAAATGTTGGTAAAACATTAGTACAGATATTATCAAACTCAATCTGGACATTGAAAAAGTAACCGCAACAATCGAGCAGAAAAGAACATTAAATGCTTGCACTGCAGCCGCTTATGGGTTCAGGAAGTATCTAAATTGCCTGCTGAGTGTGGTGTGGGGGTGTGGGATGGATAGGTGCCCAGGTCTAACAATCTTCTGCAGTCCTGTGAGTGAATTCTGCAGTATTACTGACAGTGTCTGCTTTCCCCATGCAGGATTCACTTGAGCCGTCAGATCGAGTCCGAGAGTTTGCGGCCAAAACTTGTGCGGGAGCTTCAGGCAGAGGTGGAGAAGGTCTATGGGGAGCAGTTGCTGGACAGCGAGGTCCTAGCTACTGGCTATATTGAGAGAGTCCTCCTACTCCGCAAGGTATGGTGCCTGTTGGTCGATCACAATCAAGTTCAGTAAGTTCATTTTCTAGCAGATTTATGCTGAAACAGGAAGCAGAAAAAAACCTGTCTGCACTGTGACTGGTCTGAATGTCTGCTCTGTTCTTCAGCCACAGAACGGGGCCTCTTGCTAAATTAGTCACGTTTCATGACACAACATCTGTGCTCTGGAAAGCTCATGCACATCTGTATAATTTCCATGTTAGTCCAATAAAGGATTTCCAACCGGAAAGCATCCTCCAAGACTTGTCCTGATCCGTGCTTCAAACTGCTCTGTCAGCGGGGAAAGTACAAATGTGCATCCAAAGTTTCTATCCTACCAGGATTATGATTGTACCCTCCCCAGATTTCTTTGCTTGCTGATAACGTCAGTTGTTGATCCTGTGTTCCCCGTCTTGGCCTCTCTTCATGCTGCAGAAATAGTGCATCAGTAGGAACTCTGTTTTTGGAACACGCCCCAGAGAAAATATAGGAGGGAGATCAGAACAGTCCTGTTGGGGCCACAAGCAGGCCTGGTTTTCAGGATAACCACATTATATACACCAAGCAGTTACTTCAGCTACTGTGTATACAATCAGAGCTGTAGGAGGGATAATGCACGAGACACTCTGATAAAGACTTTGACATGTCACAAGCTGAAAAGAGCCTGGAAAGGACTGAAAATATCTCTGGGGATAGGCTGTGGGGAGGGCAGGGCTTGACTTGGGATTGCACCTGGGGAAAGAGGAGAGCTCTTGTGTAGAGGGGAATATCATCCACAGGATGCCAGAGGGCTGTGTGCTTACTAGTAAGCAGCTTCATTCTCTCTCTTGCTTTTGGATTTTTACAAGGGCAGGTGAGATTATTCAGTGTCTCGGGGCCTTCAGTCACAATAGCTGTTGTCAACTGGCTTCCCATCTATCTGTACCATTAGACAGCCACAAAACCTAAGGCATCTCAATTCGGAGAGAGCAGAGGAGAGCCTGCAGGCAGCACAGCTTCTGCCATTTCTCATAACCAGTGGCACTGCTTGCTTCCAAACTGGTGGCATGCACCACCAGCAGCGGATGGTGCCTGCAGAAAACGAGAGGGTCTTGCTAAGGGAACATATGATGGGTGATTGGCAACAGGCACGAGAGGGTTGGGTGACTTTTTACCTGGGGCAAAGAGCTGGTCTAGCACAGATGTACCTCCCTTCAGCACAATTTTATTACTGGAAACTGCATTGCACAAAAAGCTGCTAGGTCTTAAGTTCCATGATGCGACATTGTCCTATCCTTGTGTATTCCTGTTTCTCAGTTCCTGATTTAGGAGCATATAGCAAACAATTCTGTAAATGCTGCTGGTTGCTCTGAAAAAGTGCATCTAAAGTTGCTAATAGAATTTGTTGAAAGGCAGCTTTGGGTGTGATACTTGTGTTTTTCAGGGTCATATAAATAGTTTGAAGGATTTGCTGTCTCCGTCCTACTCCTATGTGTGGGTGAGACCCTCAGTGCCCCGGGAGCAGCTGTGTGCCATCTCTGCAGAGGCTGATGCTATTGCATTGCTGGTAATGGGGTAAGTGTGGCTGCGGTGATCACCCGACCCTTGCACACAGCAGGACACTGTGGCGATGACACTGCCCTTCTACCTCCTCCTACAGGTTGCTCGAACCAAAGTCCATGTTCCTAACTACCGAGGTACTGAATGGGGAACTTAGAGCTCTGCAGAGTCAGATGAAGGGAACGGAGTACAGCAGTGTGATGAAGCTTTTACGCCTTGCGCTGAGTGGCCTGCAGGTAACGCTGGGGTGACTTCTCGCTCTCCAGATTATCGGAAGCAGCTATTTCTCTTCACTAAGAATAAGAGGTTGGGGTGTTTTTTTTGTTTTTAGTTTTGGATTTTAAATAATGTATTGAAGTTGCCTTAGTTCTGATGGTAACCGATTCTTATTCAGAGTGGAAAGATTCCTTGGATTTGAAGGTTCAGCCTCTGCTTCAGGTTTATCCCTAAAATGAGTGTTCGATCTCCTACAATGTAGCAGTGGCATTTCCTGCCCGCAGTGATTATCCCTGATCTCTATCCCCCTCCAGCCCTCTTACCAGATCTGCTATTTTCTAACCCTGCGGTCCAGATGAGGCCTCGTGGTCTTGCACTGCTCCGCACTAACAATTTCTTCATTTAGGGCAGGTGCATGTGTTGCCTTTCACCTTTTCCTGCATTCAAACATTTGTCTAAATGTTAGTGTACAGACTGTGGTCGGGCGAGCAAGCTGTATCCTCTGCACACTGCATATTCACTGCAAAAGGCAATTGGCACCACTCGCACAAGATGAAAAATATATGAAGCAAATTATTCCGTGTGCTTAGTGAATGAATGGAAAAAGAGAGACAACAGAAAAGAAACCCAGAGCCCTCCAAGGACAAAAACTTGGAATTTAACGCCATAGCTCCTAATTGACATTTCAGACTTTCCCCGCTGGTGTCCGTTAATGATGATATAAAATGAAACTACCTACTTCCACAGCTGCTTAATCAGCAGAAAGAGCCAGGCCTGTCCAGCTGCTGGTGCCCTGCGAGAGCAGCACCGGGGGGGGGGGGGTGCCCTGGAGCCCTGCGAGAGCAGCAGCACGGGGGGGGGGGTGCCCTGCGAGAGCAGCAGCACGGGGGGGGGGGGCCTGGTGCCCTGCGAGAGCAGCAGCACCGGGGGGGGGGTGCCCTGGAGCCCTGCGAGAGCAGCAGCACGGGGGGGGGCCTGGTGCCCTGCGAGAGCAGCAGCACCGGGGGGGGGGGGGGGGGCCCTGGTGCCTGCCAGTCGGCATTGTCATGCACCTCTTCCAACAGCCTTTGAATTAGATAGCAGCCATTGCTTCCAGCTCTTGAAGGGGTGGGGCGTAACTGAATGGCAGTATTATAGCTTATTTCTTCCTGATCTTTCACACACACACATTTGAAAAACAGCAGTAAAGGTTCCTGAAATATAAAAATGTTTTGCATTTTGTGTAACTTTTAACATTACTTTCTAATTACCTTCTCCACTCCCTGCCTCTGGCTTCCAGTCACAGTAGCTGAGGTCTGTAGCTCCTCTTTGCGTGGCTCTAGCATCCTCGGGTCTTTATGCACTTGGTGTTTGTCACATTCCCAGTAATTTTTCTCTCTTTTGTTTGCAGCATGGCCCCAGTGTTGCTGAGATGATGGTGTTACTGGGTCCTCAGGAATCATGTCAACGGATTAAAAACGCTGTCTCTAGCTAGGAAAGACTTTTATATAAAATATTTTTATCCTGCACCATCTCCAGTTCTAGATGGGTAACAAGCCAACATTCAAATCAGATGACAAAACAAAGATAAAAGTAAAATGAACTACATATGGCAATAAAACCGCCATAAAATCAATTACTAATTAACTTATAAGACTAAAACCAATAAAAACTCTCAGTGGTATATGAAGGATTTTCCAGCCTCTCTTCTTAAAGCCCTTGCAGCTGTCCCCTAATTAAGTCCGAGTCATTTTCCTGTTAAAATGTAACGTTTGTCCTCCTTTGAGCTGACCTGTGAGATGTGCTGCTTGCACTACTGCCATCCTTCCTGAACAATTGTGTTCTCTTTTTATTATTGAGAGGAATGCCCAATACACTCATGTCAGCGGGCAACTATACTTTTATGTTTATGAACAAATAAAACCTCAGTCTTCACTCGTGCAACCACGCTCATAGTGTGTTCCCGAGGTTTCACCAGGAAAAAGGGTGTACAGGAGGGTCTCCTAACATTTTTGTTCTGCTCCATATTCTCTTAAAGCATTCAGGCCGCAGCTTTTGTGTGTGGTTGGGTTGTTTGTTTTTTCATTGCTGTAGTCTAGGCTACAGCTGCACGGCATCTCTTTACTTTCTGCTTAAAGACCACACACAACTTGTTAGCTAATTAGAGGTCCACAAACTACGCAAGAGACTCCTGGCATTGGAGAGAAATTGCTACTACAGACGATTTTCCATAGCAAAAGAGACTGCTACAATAACTTTGTAGAGGAGAAATGCGGTGTCCAGCCATCAATGAAGGAGACCTTCCATGTTGTGAGAAACGGTGACCGGAGGCATGGATCTGTGTTGTCAAGTGATCTTGGAAATGTTTTTTGGAATTGTTCACTAATTATGTTTGTTATGGGAGGGGGAAGGGGGATGTTTAGTGATTACATTTAGTAGTGAATGAAGTTTTCATAAGGCTATGTCTTTAACACTGTTGCAGCCCATTGCTCAGCAAGACAGTTTCTTGAATCTTTTAGCACAACGATCTGATGCTATATTCCTCTATAATATTACATAAGGTAATAGATGTGAGAGTGAATTTTACATTTGTTTTGCTGCCTTCTGCGCTGGTTACATCCTCATGAAATTTTGACATAACGTTTGACAGAAATTGGTTTAGCTGACACTTCCTATCTTTCCAACAGAAGCTACCAAGTATCTTTCAACAATAACATCTCTAAAAAAAATTAATCTCAAGACTGGAGTTCCACAAGGCTCAGCATTATCTGCTACTCTATTCAATATATACCTTTTACCCATATGCCAGCTACTAAATAATCTTCAAATCACCCACTTCCTCTACGCAGACGACCTACAACTTCTAATTCCCATCGAAAGCTCCATTGACGAAACATACAAAGAAACATCTATTCTACTTGACTCAATCAGACAACTCCTTACAAAATTAAAACTCATAATCAACATTGACAAATCGAAATAATCATAATGGACAAAAAACTCAATCTAACACCACCACCTCAACTCACAACTAACAATCAAATTAACCCAATATCCCCTGTTACTCATGCCAGAAACCTTGGAGTAATCATTGACAGAAACCTATCCTACAATAACCACATAACAACCAAAATCAAAGAAGGATATCACAAACTCCTAATCCTAAGACGTATAAAACTTTACCTAAACTCGTTAGACTTTAGAACTATTCTGTAACTAATAATTTTTTCAACCATAGACTACTGCAATTCCTTACTGATTGGCCTTCCGTATAACTCAGCAGCTAGAATACTAACTGGAAAAAAAAAGAATGATCACATCACCCCCATACTAACTTCACTACACTGGCTTCCTATTAAATCTAGAACTGAATATAAGATCTTGACCATGATACACAAATTAGTATACTCCGACCACAAAAATCAAACAGGTTTAAAAATCACTCCACAAAATACCCACAGGAACCTTCGATCAAATAACACATCTCGTCTAACGATTCCTCCCATCAAAAATGCCCACCTATCAACCACAAGAAATAGAGCATTCTCCATCACCTGCCCAAAAAGATGGAACTCCCTACCACCTTATTTGAGAACACAAACTAGCATCAAAACATTCAAGAAAGATCTAAAAACTTTGCTTTTCCACAAAGTCTACATTAATGATCAGTTAAATCAACAATCTAACTACAATCAATACCACCAATCAAACCCTCGCAAGAAAGAAACAGAAACAACAACCAGCAACAACCATAATCATACCAATATGAACCTATAAAAAAAAATAACACTAAGAATCTGCATCCAATATGAATAAATCTCAATACCATTACCATACTCCTTTCCCTTTATTTCCATCTCTTCCTTTTCCCTCACCCCCTTCCCTTCATCCCTCCCACTATTATTTTTACAATGTTTAATTATCTGTATACTGTTTGAATCTTGCAAACCGTTGTGATGGCTACACTGAATGACGGTATATAAAACCAAACAAATAAATACATAAATAAATGAAATCGTAGCCAGGTCTTCGGTGAAGCTTTTTTGACAGGACAGCCAGAAAGCCCCATCCTGTGTTTTCAGTGCACGGAGGAAGGTTTTCTCTACGTAAGCAAACAAGGAGCATAAAGTGCTGCACTGGACATCGAAGGAGTGTGAAATCTGCATAATGCACTGGTAGGAGGTCCCCAAACTGGAAAAATAAATATTATTTTTAACTTTTGTATTTCTAACTTTTATCCTTTTCCTATAACTGCTGAAGGTGAGGTACAAAGACATGCAGAAATAAAATACATCATTTGAACTGGCTTCTGGGTTGATTTTTATTTGATTTGTTTATTGATGGTTATTTAGCCTATAGTAATTACATTTTAGACATGGCCTAGTGAGTTAATTAACTGCTTGCTATGTGTGGTTTGGATCTCTTATGTTTATGGTTATTATATTGGTTATGCCTTGCTTTATGCATGATTTTTAGTGATAACTGTGTGTAACAAAAGTTATTAAAAAAAAAAAAAAGAAATCGTAAAACATAAGAATGCAAAGTAAAGAATAAAGCCCAATACAATAATAGATAAGTTGAACGGTGCACATACAGAGCAAAAACAGAAAAGAAGAAAGCAAGACAATCCAGATCAGGGAATTTTTTGCTTCTTTTTCACCTAAGAAGTGCCAGGCTGGGTCAGACCAAGGTCCATCGAGCCCAGCATCCTGTACATAAGAACATGAGAAGTACCAGGCTGGGTGAAATCAGCATGGCAGTTGATCTCCATCTGCTGGAATGCACATCCACTTGTGTGGACTGGCCTGCCTGCCCTAGCGGAAAGGAAATTGTCAGGTGAGTAAGAAGTTTCATCATTTGCTGCCACACTCTGATTTTTTTTTTTATCATAATTTTCCTTTTCCCGCTTGAATACTTAACTTTTTTTTATCTTCACAATGGTGGAAAAGAAACCCTTTAATGGCTGCACAAATGCAAACACAACATGTCAAGTTTGGTCTTCCACACTTATGCCTTTACTCTCTTGATACGACCACCTGCCCAGCATATGGAAGAATGTCCCTTGAGCATTCATGGAGAGAGACTTCAAGTTAAAATTCCATCTTTCTTCCTCTTTTTTAAGAAAGGAACAAGAATTGTTCAGCGGGCTACTACTACAACAAGGTCAGTGTTTTCTTAAAGCTAGAACCATGATTCTCCACTTTCATGGCGGGAGCGCAAGAAAAGGAAAAACTGCCGGCACCAAGAAGCACTAAATGTAAAACCCTAGACAATATAACATGTGACCAAATCCAAGTAATATAAGACCTGCTATGCGGATGTCAATCGAAGTCCGAGTGTACCTTCATATGATGCTGATGGGTAATACAAAATGTCACTTATCTTTTGTTCTGTAGTCGGTGGACTACAGAACAAAAGATAAGTGACATTAATGGCTTCATTTCAGCTGCCATCCATGAAATAATCTGGAAGTGGACATTCTAGCACAAAGAGCTACATCACTGAGGTACCTAATGCTTCTGAAGCCTTATTCTAGGCTCACAGACACGATAGCTGTATTACCCACCAGCATCGTATGAAGGTGCACTCAGACTTCAATTGACATCCACATAGCAGGTCTTATGGCACTAAGAAGCAAGCACTCTCATAAGAAACACTGTGCCGATACTCGTTGGTTACGTACAAAGTCGTTACTATCCCTTTCCGTCCAGGGCACAACTCTTGGTCCACGGAATCAGGTCTCACCTCATCAGGTTTCTTTATAACATAGAAAGCCTGGGGCAGAAACCTAAAAAAATTCCATGATAAAATTCTCCTAAAGTAGCCCTGCTGTGCATCTGAACAGCAAACCTATATCCACCCCCGATCAGAAATAATAGCAGGGGGGCCCCAAACACGAGGCTCGGACTTAGATTCCTCAAGAGCTTCCCCGCTCTTTACAGTTGGCGCAAACACAGAAAGGGGACCGGAGGTGCTATGAATATCTAAATTTCTGCTACTTGTTTGCAGCTTTACAACAGATAATGTAAACAGTTTTTTGCTCTTCTGCTGCTATTCTAATTGTACTATAACCCACTCAAGAGTGAATTTCGGATTCAAAAAGGCACATAAATCGTAAATAAGCAGCTCAGTTTTATGTGCACGTTTTGTTGTCTGCAAAACTCCTTGCTGCATCGGGAGTACAGTTTGCACAAAACTAAGGGTTAAACTTTAAAAACAAATGACATCCGGCTGTACTAGAGCGCAGCAGTGCGCCAGCTTTTCATTTCCATATTCCTGTATTCGGCCACCTAGAGAGTGCCAGCGCGAGCCCCGCGTGCGTGTGGGCGGTCCTTCCTGTTTCCGGTCACGCGCTTCCCGGCAGTCCTCGCGGCCGCAGGACGGTGGGTTCCGGGCTGGGGAGAGAGGCAGCGGCCCAGGCTTCCTTGCACGTTGCACGTTGCACGTTGCGCAAAGCCGCGCTCGCCTGACAGCGCCGCTGCTCCTCCTCCTCCACTTCCGGCTCGCAGGCTCCGAGTGCAAACCTTCTCCTGCTGTTTAGGGTTGGCTTTTTCTCTGCAGGACATCCATGGTAGCGCTTTCAGTGCACGGAGCTTGCCCTGGCTATGATGGATTTTTCCAAGTTTCTGGACGATGATTTTGATGTGAAGGGCTGGGTGAATGGAGCTTTTCGAATGGTTCAGAAAGATGCTCCAGGGAAAGTGGATGGACATGCAGCTACCTTGGTGATGAAGCTTCAACTCTTTATTCAGGAGGTCAACAATGCTGTAGAAGGTAAGTGAATGTCTTCTGTCCCGCCTCCTTTTCGCTTTGTATTTAACACCGGCAGGTAAGGACCTGCCGGTGTTAAATACACCTTCACCTGGCCTGCCCAGTTGTGCCCTGCTACAGATCTCTCTCAATCTGTGTTTTTCTTCCTCTTAAGCCACCGCAGTGTCTCTCTATTTTCTGTTCTCTGTAACCCTGCTTCGAGTGTCGCCTGGTAACCTTGCTGTGAGCCTGTTTCAGGTGCCCTCCATCATCTTACAGAAAAGTATTTTTTCACTTTTCTTTTGAGCAGCCCCTCCCCTTCAGTTTCCATGATGACTCTCTTTTTTTTGTTTGTTTTTACATTTTTAAAGAGGAACACTTGTACGCTAGGAGATAGCTTCTAATTTTCTTCTAAGTGCAAATGTAGGGATTTGTAAGATATAGCTATAACAGAAATTAGTATAATGGTCTCATTACCACTTAGAAATAGCATGGGACATCATAGGAGTATTTCTTTAATAAGGCTCACTGTTTTCGCAAATTGCAGTTAGATTCAGTATGCAAAGTCCATGTATTTGGAATTCAGGGGAGTTCTTTTCTAACAAGATTTGTGGAGAAGGAGGAGGAGAATGACTTGTTCCAGAGAGAAGTAGATGTTGTTATCCCTTCTTTGTGGCAGAGCTGTACTCTTCCCTCTTTCCTTGAGAGGGGAAAAGGGTTGTGCTCCCCCTTTTTCTGTGTGGTGGTGGGGAAGGCTCACTCTTTGCCATATCGTTTTGCATGCAGGTTGAAATCAGTTGCTGTGAAGCCCGGCCCTGTTTCTAGCTGGGAAGGATATTCCCTTGTGCAGAGTGGGAATGTGGTGTTTTTTTCCATAGGGCTCTTCAGGGGACAAGCTAAAGGGTACTGGAGAGCAACAAAAATATGTTTCCAAACCCTTACACAAATCTGAAGGTCACTTTTGCTATCTCCTTGTAGATTTGGACTGTGTTGTGCAGGTATAATGCTACTTTCTTGGGTGTTTGAGCACTCAGCTTTGTGCCTGACAGTGCGGCCAAAGTGTACCCAATACTCACAAAAATCTACACCTTGTCATACCTTATTGCTGAATTATAAACCATTTAGAAGATTCAGCATGGCAAGTGATTGGGATGGAGTGGAACTCAAAATGTTAATCTCTAAGATTGCTCCTGTTTCATCAACTGAACTGTTCAGTCTCTGATTCTTTTCTAAAAGTCACATGATCAAAAAGAGAAGACAATTATTTTAGATATGATGACCTTGCTCTCCTGTGGTTCTGTATAGAAGAGTAAGATGAATTCCCTACATTGGAATTTCTGTTTCGGGTGGATGAGAGGTGGGAACTCCTCACTCTGTTTCTCTTACAGAAACAAGTCACCAGGCACTACAGAACATGCCTCGGGTTCTACGTGATGTCGAAGCACTGAAGCAGGAGGCATCTTTTCTCAAAGAGCAAATGATTCTTGTGAAGGAAGACATCAAGAAATTTGAGCAGGACACAGCCCAGTCTATGCAGGTATTCAGTAGTAATATCCACACAATTAAACCCAATCTCATTCATGATTATATAGTAGTCTGTGAAGTATATTTTAAATTATGGTTGTACTATTTTTGTACATTTGTTGCTTGCTTATAACATCCTGCTGGGTTATGATGCTGTTGGACATTATGGAAGCTGCCTTTGGGATGGCTGCTCTTAGTATTGGGCATGATGTGGTTTGGGTCTTGCAGAAATTTGGGCTGCACAATAAATTCACTTCTTGTATCCTGAAGCTTCTACTCACATTGTCTTGTCTGTTGGATGGTGGTATTTCTGCTGCTAAGTATTGGTGAGGAAGTACTGAATGCTAAAAAGTGCAGAGAAAGAATGCAAGTGGAGCTCTGTCACATGGTAAACCAGGCTGATTGCATCTCAAGAGCTGGAACAGGTGACTGGGCTGCCGGCATCTCTCTTCCCATGTTCCAGTCCTCGTGAAAGGAAAAACTACGCTTTCAGATTGGTCGGGTCCCTGTAAGTACCCAGATCAGTCCAGACTCCTGGGTTTCGCCTTCCTGCCACCAGATAGAGAACGTTTTACTGACACTGCTACATAACCCATTGTGCAACCTGCAGTCGCTCAGTATTTCTCTGTCTCCAGCATATGGTAAGTGGTAAAAAACCTGCAGTCTGGAGTAGAATAGAAGAAAAAGAGATAGATCTCCAGTTCCTCCCAGGGGGGGTTGTTAGGTCCTAGTAGGACCCCCCTCCCCTTCGTTTGAGGCAGACGAGCAGGGGGTTGGTGAGAAGAGAATGGCAAATAAAATGGTGGATGTCATAATGCCTCTGTATCACTCCATGGTGAGACCGCACCTTGAATACTGTGTACAATTCTGGTCGCCGCATCTCAAAAAAGATATAATTGCGATAGAGAAGGTACAGAGAAGGGCAACCAAAATGATAAAGGAGATGGAACAGCTCCCCTATGAGGAAAGACTAAAGAGGTTAGGGCTGTTCAGCTTGGAGAAGAGACGGCTGAGGGGGGATATGATAGAGGTGTTTAAAATCATCAGAGGTCTAGAACGGGTAGATGTGAATCGGTTATTTATTCTCTCAGATAATAGAAGGACCAGGGGGCTCTCCATGACGTTAGCAAGTAACTCATTTAAAACAAATCGGAGAAAATTATATTTCACTCAGAATTCATTGTCAGAGGATGTGGTTGGTGCAGTTAGTGTAACTGGGTTTAAAAAAGGTTTGGATAAGTTCCTAGAGGAGAAGTCCATAAACTTCTATTAATCAATAAGGAATTGTAGCTTGGGATCTATTGAATGTGATGTAGCGTTGTTAGTGGTTTTTCCACACTGTTTATTTTAATTTCAGGGACGGAGTTTCTAGTTGGTTACAGCATCACCAATCTCCTGTTTGTTGGGGGACTTAGCTATAAAGTTTTTAGTGTGGTTATAACTTGGCTTGGGCAGGTTAATACTGAGGGACTGCAGTGTCTGTGAAACTTTCTGTCTCCATCTGGCGGGAAGGCAAAACCCAGGAGCCTGGGCTGATCTGTGGTAGTAGAGGAATGAAAATGAGCAGGTAAGAACCAATTTTCCTATGTCTGAAAGGATGCTGAGCTGAGGATCCTGCGATTCATGAGCCTGACCTTGCAGGAGAGCCTTTTCTATCTCTGTGCTGTTCAGTGGGGTCCAGGTGACACACTCTATGCACAAAATGCTCATTTTTTATTGAAAATTATTCATGGGGGTCAAACCATCCGATATGAGCAATTTCTGTTTCTTCTGGTAATGTCTAACTGGAAGTCAGAATTAAAAAAGAACAACCAGAGTGGGACTTGTGGAAAGCTGCCTGGGAAGTACTACGTTTGTAACCATTTGTTTATATTGTTCTGTGCAACTATTTTATATTGTTTGATGTGACTCCTAAGCCTTTCTTTCTCCTTTCATTTTTTGCTGTTATCTGTAAACCGATGTGATGTACAAACAAACATCGGTTTATTTATTTATTTTACAGTTTTTATATACCATGTGTACATCACATCAGTTTACAGAGAAACTTAACGTTAACAGAGTTACAGATAACAAGGGAGGGGAGAACAGGAGAAACCAAGGGACACAGAAAGCTTTAAATAAATAAAGATATATTTCTAATGTGTGGGTTCTTTATTTTCTTCTAATCTATTCTCACTTCTGAGCTCCTTTCCTTGGCGGCCTCCTCCCCGTGGTTGATGGGTTCTTAGTTTTCCAGAGCAGTGTCTGTCCCGTTGCAGGTTCTGGTGGAGATGGATCAGGTGAAGTCCCGCATGCAGGGAGCTGCTGAATCGCTCCAGGAAGCTGACAAGTGGAGCACGCTTAGTGCGGACATTGAGGAAACGTTCAAAACACAAGTGGGTTTGTACATCAAGGGGGATTATTGGGTGCTAGTGATTTATTCCTAATGTAAAAGGCTCTAATGATGACAAAGGAAGAGGGAAAAAGCCGAGCCTTCTCTTTTTGTAATTGGTACGAGCAGTTTAGATTTTATTTTCTCCACAGTTATTACCTTCTCTGTATGGGAGAACTTTGAATTCTGATGTAAAAAGCACCCATGGACTGTATCCCAATGTAGACAATTTGCAAATTGCTCCCTTAATGTGCGCAGCTTCCAGCGGCTCCAGTTAGAGGAGTGTCCGTGTTTGAATTCATTGCCTTTTCTAGTTCCTGCAAGTCTTCCTCTTCATGCCTTGCTTGACCCCTGATGTTTCAGGGAATTTTCCCTCTGATTTGCAGAGTCCTGCATCTGCGACATCCTGCGCTAACGCTGTGCTGAGGGAGAGAAATCGATGTGTGGCCGAAGGAGTCACAGAACCCAGTTGTTGCTTCTGAGTGGGGGCTGCCATGCAGGTCGCAGCAGGGATGAAATGCACTTATCAGTCAGTGCCGGTGCTGCATCCTCTCAACGCCACCTGATAATTTGTTTTTGGGTAGGGGTGGCGGCAGCAGAGCATTGTGAGTGCATTTTTTCTCTGGCAAGTTCACAGCCTCATACAGCCCTCTCTTTCCTTCTGCGGTCCCCTCCATTCTCCTCTTAGGCTACTCCTTCGCCGTCCTTTTGCTTAATCAGATTGCTGGATTTTCAGATGTTATGGGCGTCCTGTTGCATTGTGTACAAGCGGTGTGTGTTCTCTGTTCCCTGTACGTACCCGGATCAGTCCAGACTCCTGGGTGTATGCATTCTGTTGCATTGTGTACAAGCGATGTGTGTTCTCTGTTCCCTGTACGTACCCGGATCAGTCCAGACTCCTGGGTGTATGCATTCTGTTGCATTGTGTACAAGCGGTGTGTGCTCTCTGTTCCCTGTACGTACCCGGATCAGTCCAGACTCCCGGGTTTATGCATTCTGTTGCATTGTGTACAAGCTGTGTTGGTTTTCTGTTCCCTTTATGTACCCGGATCAGTCCAGACTCCCGGGTTTATGCGTTCTGTTGCATTGTGTACAAGCGGTGTGTGCTCTCTGTTCCCTGTACATACCCGGATCAGTCCAGACTCCTGGGTGTATGCATTCTGTTGCATTGTGTACAAGCTGTGTTAGTTCTCTGTTCCCTTTATGTACCCGGATCAGTCCAGACTCCTGGGTTTATGCATTCTGTTGCATTGTGTACAAGCGGTGTGTGTTCTCTGTTCCCTGTACGTACCCGGATCAGTCCAGACTCCTGGGTTTATGCGTTCTGTTGCATTGTGTACAAGCGGTGTGTGTTCTCTGTTCCCTGTACGTACCCGGATCAGTCCAGACTTCTGGGTTTATGCGTTCTGTTGCATTGTGTACAAGCGGTGTGTGTTCTCTGTTCCCTGTACGTACCCGGATCAGTCCAGACTTCTGGGTTTATGCGTTCTGTTGCATTGTGTACAAGCGGTGTGTGTTCTCTGTTCCCTGTACGTACCCGGATCAGTCCAGACTTCTGGGTTTATGCGTTCTGTTGCATTGTGTACAAGCGGTGTGTGTTCTCTGTTCCCTGTACGTACCCGGATCAGTCCAGACTCCTGGGTTTATGCATTCTGTTGCATTGTGTACAAGCGGTGTGTGTTCTCTGTTCCCTGTACGTACCCGGATCAGTCCAGACTCCTGGGTTTATGCATTCTGTTGCATTGTGTACAAGCGGTGTGTGCTCTCTGTTCCCTGTACGTACCCGGATCAGTCCAGACTCCTGGGTTTATGCATTCTTTGCATTGTGTACAAGCGGTGTGTGTTCTCTGTTCCCTGTACGTACCCGGATCAGTCCAGACTCCTGGGTTTATGCATTCTTTGCATTGTGTACAAGCTGTGTTAGTTCTCTGTTCCCTGTACGTACCCGGATCAGTCCAGATTTCTGGGTTTATGCATCCCTACCCACAGATGGAGGCAGAGAACAAAACCCTTGAGGCACTGCTGCATAACGAGAGTGCCACCTGCAGTCCCTCAGGATTTGTGTCTTCAGCAGATGGTAGAGATGCAAATCTGCAGTCTGGAGTTTGATTAAAAAAAAAGGAAGACTGAAGATTCCTGGAAGGCTCCTCCTTCGTGGGCCATCCCTCGGGTTGAGCAGGAGATTGGTGACCCCTGAGCTAGCTTAGCCCTTATTGGTCAGGGGAGGTGAAAGCCAGGGGTCCTGGTTCCCTCACTCCCTCTGAGTCCTCACCTCCAGAGTCTGCTCCCTCCACATCCAGAAGCAGGGAAGTAACCCTCTTTCTTTCTGCTTTCCTTGTTTGCTGGTTATTTCCTTTATTTGGAAGGGAGCTGCTCAGCTGAGCTCCCAGGAGGCAGGGCTGGGTGAGTGTGGGCAAAAACCTCCCGATTGCTGGGCTGGGTGTTTAGCATCGGGGACACACCAGCGGGGTTTGTTCAGCAACAGGAGCTATTTTTAGGCCCGACCACCAGTCAGGCTGCTGGAAATTTTGCTGCGGCTGTGGTGTGGCAGGAGTTCGGCTCCGTACAACCGTGCTGAGCGTGGTGGGTGCCTCAGGAGGGGCTGGGATCTCCGCGGGCCCATGGGGGGATGGTCAGAGCATGAGGACAGCTGGGCCGGTGCTGCAGGCCCCAGGGGGGTCAGAGGCTCCGGTGGCTGTTTTGAGAGCACATGGCAGGAGCTAAGAGGCTGCTTCAAAGCCTCGGGACTCCCCTCCCCCACTTTCACCCATTGATTTCAGCGCTGCTAGTGGCAGGGAGGGGCCGGGGGATGATGGACAGGATCGCTCCTCTTCGGATTGGGAGCAGTTTTCAGTGGCTCTTGTCCTGCTTCTTCACAAGGCCTGTTTGGCTGAGAAGGAGGCAGGATCCAAGCAGCTGCTTCCCAGAAAACCCCCTGTGACTAAGAAGGCTGGGGGGGATCCAAGCAGGTGAGCTCTGCAGGGATCCTGCGTCTCCTTGGGCTGGGACGCTCCTCGCCTGAGGACGGGGACACGTCAGGCGAGTCGCATGGAGCCAGGCAAGGACCCTGCTGAGGGCGACTGCCCTCGGATAGTTTGGTTGTTCCACAATGAGGAATGAGGTGCGCTGGTTCCCCAGGTGTTGGAAGATTTGAGGATTAGGGGTGAACCCGGTCCTGGTTGGACTGCAGGGGTTTTCCTTACCCACAAAGGTGAAGACGTTAGTGGAGTGGGAGTCTCCTGAAGGTAGACAGAGCTATGGCTAAGCTATATCCCTTGCTGGATAATGAAGGGGTAACCCGGTCATGGGGGCATTAAGGAGACCCCCTAAGGCCTTTCCGTTCCCAACGACGGTGAAGAAGCTGGTGGATCAGGAGGGGGAATCTCCCAAAGCGGGTAATGGGAGCTATGGCCAAGCTGTACCCCTGGCTGGAGCAGATCTTGGAGTCCTGGAGAGTTCCCAAGGTGGATGCAGCTGTGTCAGCGGTCGCTAAGAAAACATCCATTCTGGTAGCCGGAGTGGCAGCTCTAAAAGGTGGCCAGGCTCGGAAACTGCAGATCCTGCTCAAAGACTGAGGTTTCGGCTCGGGGTCTTCCTGCTGCGGTGTACAGATGGTTTGATGCAGAGAGTCTGTGTGTGCCGGGTGCAGTAAGGGGCTGGGGGCGGGAGTGGCCGCTGTGGCTGATGCTTGGTAGGGTCTCAGTGGTAACTGCGAGGAGACTCCTGTGGCTACGAAATTGGCGACGGGTGCGCAGCTGTCAAATCTCCCCTTTAAGGGAAAGCTGCTATTTGGACAGGATTTGTAGCAGCTCATGAAGCAATTGGGGAAGTCGAAGGGTTACCTGAGGACAAGAAACCCCCCCCCCCAAGAAATTGTCTTTTCCTGCGCGAGGTGGTAGGCACTGCCCTGGGTCGGAGTTCGGGCAGACAGCAGCACTTTCCAGCCCAGTGAAGGCCTCTGAGGGGGAGGCAGAGGTAAGATTGGTCATTGAAGGCAGGCTGGCCCGTTCCTCTCCAAAGGCTACTGAAGGAAGGCTGTCCCTCTTTTACGAGGAGTGGACCAAGATCACGTCGGACCAGGGGGTCCTGGAGGTGGTGAGAGACGGCTATGCCTTGGAATTTTCTTGTCCACTCAGGAACGCCTTTGTAATCTCCCACTGCGTCTCCCGGCCCAAGCGAGAGGTGGTGCGGGGATGCTGCAGTGGCTACAGCTCATGTGCGCCATTGTTCCAGCGCCCCCTCTGCAGAGGGGGCAATGTCGATACACTGTGTATTTCATGATGCCCAAAAAGGAGGGGGCTTTTTGGCTCTTTCTCAATCTGCAGAAGGTCAATGCTGACCTCTGGGGGCCGTGTTTCAGATAGAAATGTTGAGCACGATGATAGTGGCAGTGTGCAAAGGGCAGTTTCTGCTGTTGGACTTGTCGGAAGCTTATCTCCATATCCCTGTTTGGGCCGGACATGAGCAATTCCTGAGGTTCAGGGTCCTGGGGCAGCATTTCCAATTTTGCACCTTTCCCTTTGGGTTGGCGGCTGCGACATTCACATTCACAAAGTGATGGTGGTAGTGGCGGTGGTGCTCAGGAAGGAAGGTATCCTGGGGCACCCGTACCTGGACGATTGGTTAGGACGGGTGAAGTCGGAAATGGAGTATTGCTCAGTCCAGTGGTTCCAGCAGGTCCTGGATTCATTGGGCTGGGTGACGAATCTGGTAAAGAGCCATTTAAAGCCGACCAAGCTTCAATACCTGGCTGGGGAAGGTGTTTCTGACTACGGAGTGGGTAGTCAAGTTGCGGAGTCAGGTCCTTCAGCTGTTGCGTCTGGTGATTTCAGGGTCTGGGATTATTTGCAGGTTCTGGGTTCCATGGCTTCTACGCTGGAGTTCGTTCCATGGGCTTTTGCTCACATGCGCCCGAGTGGATGCTGTTATCCTGTTGGAATCCACTTTCAGGGGAATTTCAGTTTCATTTGCCGTTGCCGGAGGATGCCAGTTCTAGTTTCTTGTGGTGGCACTCTTGGCACAATCTCGAGAAAGGGATGGATCGGGAAGTGCTTGACTGGGTGCTGTTGACCACGGATGCCAGCCTCTCTGGGGGGGTGTTGATGTGTCGAGAAAAATCGGCCCGGGGCAGTGGTCTTCAGAGGAGGTGCCCATCAATCAGCTGGAAACCAGGGCAGCGCGCAGAGCCTTCCTGGAGTTTCTCCCCCTCATTCAAGACAAGGCGGTGCGAGTGTTCTTGGAAAGTGCGACGTTAGTGGCGTATTTCAACCGCCAGGGCAGAATGAAGAGGCGTCTAGTAGCGCTGGAAGCACAAGAGCTTTTTGTTGGGGCAGAGAAACAGTTGGCAAGAGTAGCGGCTTCCCTGTAGCCGGAGTGCGCGACGTGCAGGAGGACTTCCTCGTCTGTATCCGGGGAAGTGGGAGTTGTTGGCAGAGGCCTTCTCCTTGATTCAGGCCAGGCTGGGCAGACCAGCGGTTGGCCTCATGTCAACTTCAGGAAATGGAAAGATGGATCAGTTTTTCAATCGCAGAAGGGAGATCGGATCAGAAGTCGTCGACACTCTCTCGTTCACCCGTGGCTGACGCACCTGTTGTTGTATGTGTTTCCACCGCGGCCTATCGTTGGTTGAGTGCGGCGGCGCATCGAGCTTCATCTGGAAAGGGTGATTCGGGTGGCTCCCAAGTGGCCATGCCAAGACTGTCATGTCTTCTCAAATGCCGGGAAACGTCGGCATTGACAACATTTCGCTAACGCTGCACCAGGGCTTTCTCTATAATTCAGAACATTGTTGAGTCGGCGTTTCTTGGCAAAAGAAGATATAATAGTTTTGGCACATCACAAAGATAAGTGATGAAATATTCAACAAGTGTAAGGTCTTGAGGATTTGAATCAAGTGGGCATTCTTTAGGCTGTTCAAATACAGCCAAGAATTAAGATGTACAATGATTGAACTTTTAACTAAAGAAAAAATAGGCTGAATTGCCTTGATTAAAAATTATACAGTATGATCTTTGAAGAGGATATGAATCAGAGAAGATTTTAGTAATCAAGAAGAATTAGAAATAATAGAGAGGTTTTGGACTTTTAATAAATATAACAAAAGTGAGAGGTTTTTGACCCATGATTGCAAATTCAGTTCATTACGTTTTCAACCACTATTGAGGTCCTTTCCTCTCAAAATTAAAAAATATAAAAAAAAAAAAATTGTAAATATGAAAAAACATATGGTAATAAAAATTAAAAGAAGTTCATGAGAGAGAAGGTTCTTGAGAGATTTAAAGAGAGCTGAATCTGAATAACAGTTATATTTGCATACACTCTCCTTTATACTAGTGCTTCCCTGACTGTCACCTGGCTTCTCCCGTGTTATAATACCCGGTGGAAAAGGCAGAACCCCTTCTTCACCGGGGTGGTTGTTTTTGTAAACAATAAAAAAGTTTTCACATACTAGTGCTTCCCTGATTATTTGGTTGTATTTTCAGATCTGTAATGTCCTCATATCAGATCATACCTGTGTGCTGGCATGCGACTTTTGGGTTTTTTATGTTGTAAGTCAGTGGTTTTACATGTACCCCCTCCTCAAACTTCAGAAGGTGCGGGAAACAAGTACTTTTCAATAAATAAATTTTATTTTATCCTGCCAGTGACACATGATCCGTCACAGAGAATAAGAGTGGCAGGCAGCTGCAGCTCACGCTGTATTACAATGTGTGTATGACAGAGCTCGTGCTGCTTGTGTTTTAATGTCCGTTGTGCAGGATATTGCTGTGATATCTGAGAAGCTGCTGAGCATGCAGAGCAGCTTGGCTATGTTGATCGATACCCCGGACTATACTGAGAAATGCGTGCACCTGGAGGCTCTGAAGAACAGGCTGGAGGCTCTGGCCAGTCCACACATCATAGCCACTTTCAACACACAATCTGTGGGTGAGAAGCTTTGTGCGGCCCCTCTCGTTGTTTAATACTGAGATCACGAAGAGCTTGGGAGGTTTCCTGACCAGGCAGCCATTACAGATAATCCATAAGCTGCCGGCTGTTGTAGGGGGCTGGGTGGTATCCACGGTCTTACAGGATGTCTGATGTAATGCTCTTTATTTAATGCTGTTCCAGGTCAGGCCAAAGTGTTTGTGAAAGTATTCACAGAAATGGAGCGGATGCCGCAGCTGCTGGCGTACTATTACAAATGCAACAAGGTACCCCTCACCGACCAGCTTCAGGCCTAGCTGTGTACAGGCTGCCCAGCCAGCACATTCCCATCCTTTCCACTTCCTGCTCAGAACACTGTTTTATGTTTTATAATGAAAGAATTTTCCATGTTCAGTGGCCTTGCCTGCAGTCTGTTTCCTGGTTATATTGTGAGTTCTCTTTCCTATCTTGCTCTGCATTCTCTTCTTTCTCCTCCCTGCCTGAGTTTCTCTACAGTCTGCACATGGATTGTTCATTTGTGTGCATGTATGTGTTTCTGTCTCCTCTGTACTTTGGGTGTGCACATGTCTGTCTCTGGCCCTCTGTGTGAGTGTGCATCTGCCTGTATGTTTCAGTTTTTGGCCTCCCTGTGTTTGGCTGTGCAGATGTCTGTCTGTCTCTGGCCCTTCCTATGCGTGTCCTGTGTTTGGCTGTGCAGATGTCTGTCTGTCTCTGGCCCTTCCTATGCGTGCCCTGTGTTTGGCTGTGCAGATGTCTGTCTGTCTCTGGCCCTTCCTATGCGTGTCCTGTGTTTGGCTGTGCAGATGTCTGTCTGTCTCTGGCCCTTCCTATGCGTGTCCTGTGTTTGGCTGTGCAGATGTCTGTCTGTCTCTGGCCCTTCCTATGCGTGCCCTGTGTTTGGCTGTGCAGATGTCTGTCTGTCTCTGGCCCTTCCTATGCGTGTCCTGTGTTTGGCTGTGCAGATGTCTGTCTGTCTCTGGCCCTTCCTATGTGTGTCCTGTGTTTGGCTGTGCAGATGTCTGTCTGTCTCTGGCCCTTCCTATGCGTGTCCTGTGTTTGGGTGTGCAGATGTCTGTCTGTCTCTGGCCCTTCCTATGCGTGTCCTGTATTTGGCTGTGCAGATGTCTGTCTGTCTCTGGCCCTTCCTATGCGTGTCCTGTGTTTGGCTGTGCAGATGTCTGTCTGTCTCTGGCCCTTCCTATGCGTGCCCTGTGTTTGGGTGTGCAGATGTCTGTCTGTCTCTGGCCCTTCCTATGTGTGTCCTGTGTTTGGGTGTGCAGATGTCTGTCTGTCTCTGGCCCTTCCTATGCGTGCCCTGTGTTTGGGTGTGCAGATGTCTGTCTGTCTCTGGCCCTTCCTATGCGTGTCCTGTGTTTGGCTGTGCATATGTCTGTCTGTCTCTGGCCCTTCCTATGCGTGTCCTGTGTTTGGCTGTGCGTGTCCTGTGTTTGGCTGTGCAGATGTCTGTCTGTCTGTGCCCCCTCTCTGTGCGTGGGTGCTCTGTATTTGGGCTTGCAGATGTCTGTCTCTGGCCCTTCCTATGTGTGCCCTGGGTATGGCTGTGTATTTGTCTGTCTGTCTCTGTTTCTGGTCTTCCTGGTGTGTGTATATATATATCTGTGTGTCTTGGATTCTGCCTGTGTGTGCATATGTCTCAGGACCTGGCGTGTGTGTGTTTTGTCTCTGTGTATATATTTGCTACATGTTCTGTGGTCTGTCTGCAGGTGGCGCTCTTTCTCTAGGTATTGGTGATCCTTTATAGGCTCAGTTATGGCCTTCATGCTCAACCATTGAAGTAATGACTCGAATGATTTCTTTCTTGCTAGAAAGATAGTGTCTTTTTTTGAAATATTTCTTTTTTGCCAGATACAGGAAATTAGTCTTTTATTTATCCTCCTTCTCCTACCCTCTGTTAATATTCTGTATGAGCTGAGTTTATTGGAACATTGAAGTCTGCTTTTCCTGAAACGAGAGCGCAAAAGGAACGCGTTTATCATAGCAAAATGATGTCCTTTTTTGTTTTCTTGCACGGTGCATACTCCTGCTAGCAGGGTTGCTCACATTCCAGCAATGGGAGTAGCAATGAAGTCCTGTGACCCGAAATGCAAGGTCTGGCAGAGGGGGGAGCAGTGCATGTGACCTTTTCAGTGCTTTTCTCTTTGCAGGCGCAGCTGGTCAGTGTGTGGCAGGAGCTCGGTCAGAGTGACTTGACCTTAGACCGACAGTTGACCGACTTCTACGACACCTTACTTGGCTCTTGGCATTTGCAGCTGCAGTGGGTGACTCAGGTAAGTGGCTCAGTGCAACAGGAATCGTTTGGATTAGCTCCCAGCTTCCCCCATGAAGCTCTGGAAACTGCAGTGGCTTCGCAGAATAATCCTGCACTCGTTTCCAGTGGCAGAGCGGGGGGTGGAGGTTTCCAGCAGGCTTTTCTGCTAGATCTGATTTCATATTTGAAGCGTTGAATCGTCAGCCTGACAGTCACAGGGAGGTGATTATCTTCAGTTAAGAAATTTGAACAATGTAAAAAAACTGCTTCTGCTGTTGAACAAGAGCTCAGAAATGGTAAAACTGCTCTAATGGGTCCTTTATCCTCCTCTATAAAATGTGCTGGAGAGCATCAGGGAAGGAGCAGGAACAGGAAAGGGGTCCACGGTTGGAGGGGAGATGGAAGATGAGAAGGTGGAGCTCCACCCTTCATTGCAGGGGTCCTGGCTCCCTCGCTGCCCCGAGGCCTTCTCACCCAGACTGACCGCTGCAGCGTCCTGGAGCACCCAGGGACAGCAGAGTCTTATTTTCTCTTGGTATTCTGCGTGGCTCGGGAGGCTGTGTCTTTAAGGGCTAAAGTTTAAAAAAAACAAAACACCATAGGCCTGTCTGTCTGTGCCGTTCAAGCGGCTGAGGAGATGTCTGCTCGGCATCGGGGTGAGGAGGGAGCCTCGCAGGTGGAGCTGTATTTCAGCACCTGAAGCCGGCACAGCGGTGGCAGCTTTATTTTCTCCTGCTCGGGGTTACTTTTAGCCTCGAGCTGCTTCGTGTGCGCTTCCATCTCCCGCTGAGCGCGGGCAGGCCTGTCGGGGGGGGGGGGGGTGCGGCCCTTCTCTGTCCTGCCTGTGTCTCTGTAGGTGAGGGAGCCTCGGCACAGGGATCCAGGGGAGGCGCTGCGGACCTGTGAAGGAGGCCCCAGGGGAGGAGTAAGAGACAGCAGCACGTGGCAGGAGCCCTGCCATGGATGGGGCAGGCAGGGACTCCCCTCCTCCGCTTTCTCCTGTGCATCAGGGGCCTGGACGATGGGGGGATGTGCCAGCGGACTCTGTGCCCACTTAGCAGGAAGAACACAGCAGATGTTCTGCAGATTTTGTTTTGCTAATGCATGAAGCCTATCTCGCCAGGCAGGAGATGTCGGCTGAGCGGCCCGAGGCAAGGCTATGAAGTCTAGAGCTGAGCTGTGTTCCTCACACCAGGCCTCAATTACTCTCCAGACCTGCAAATACACTCGGGACGAGGAGAACGTCCGAGCGCAGAGTAGCTGGCAATTACTGCAAAGACTGCAGTGTTTGCATGCAAAGTCCGCCTCAGTAAGATGAATTATAAGGGCAAGTTGCTGTTTGATTAAGAAGCCCCAGAAGCTTCCTGAAAGCAGATCCTGCTCAGGGCCTCAGGGTGCCAGGAGCTGCAGCTGAAGACTCAGGCCAGGGAGGCAGCGCCTCTCATGGAGGAGTCGCTACTTTCATGGGGCAAGGAGTCAGCCAATGAGATTCATAGAAACATAGAAATGACGGCAGAAGAAGACCAAACGGCCCATCCAGTCTGCCCAGCAAGCTACGCACTTTATCCTTTTTTATTTCCCTTTTTCTCTCTCCCACCTGTTACTATTGGCTTCCAGTACCCTCCAGCCCTAATTCCCCTCCACCCCACCACCAATTTAGAGAGCAGCGTCGTATCTGCATCCAAGTGACATCCAGCTCAATTAGGGGTAGCAACTGCTGTAACAAGCAGGCCACCCCCTTGCCCCATACTCTTACCCACCCCTGTTTTTATTTTTTTTGTTTATTTATTTATTTTTTGGAGATAGCAGCCCTCCATCCTTCCGCTCCGTGAAGGTGGAACACCAACTACTGGCCACTGGCATCCCGCTCCGTGAATGCCTCTGTGGCTACTGCCGCTCCGTGCAGTGTTTGAATGCCTCTGTGGCTACTGCCGCTCCGTGCAGTGTTTGAATGCCGCTGTGGCTACTGCCGCTCCGTGCAGTGTTTGAATGCCTCTGTGGCTACTGCCGCTCCGTGCAGTGTTTGAATGCCTCTGTGGCTACTGCCGCTCCGTGCGGCAGTAGCCACAGATCGCCTTGAACCACCGAGTCCTAGACGTTGTGCAGAAGGGATAGTGCATGGAGCTTTTCTTTCTCAGTGCTGCTGTCTCTGATTTCCCACTGCACATAGATTGAGAGAAGAGAAGCAGTAAGAGCCGCCCTGGGAAAAGACCGGAAGCCACAGTTCAGTGACTCCTTGATGATTTCTTTCATAGTAACTAAAGACCGGCAAATAAACCACCCCCAACCGTAAGGATATCTGGAAGCTGTCAGCTTCACAGGCTTGACCTTCTGTAGGATGTCAGTCCCTATGCAAGTCAATCTTGTCAGCTTCCTCTCTGATCCTCTACGATTCTGGGATAATTCAGCTTCGAGTCCCACGCCTCGTGTAAATAACAGCGGCCTGGTTATTCCAGGTCCTCTAACCTTCATGTAGGGATGAATTTCATTTTCTAAGGATAATTACAGAGTAACATTAAATCTACCCGAAATTGCTAATTGAATTCCCTCCACAATTCCTCCTCGTTAATAAGGTAATCTCAGGGTGAGCGAGTCTAACCAGAGTAATGTTTCTAAGGGGGGTGGGTAGTGCACTATCGAGCTCTGCTGCTGATGTTATGATGACCGTCTCGCTCTCTTTATCTGCTTCCTGTCAGTGCTCTTTACAGATTGCCTCTGATTTCTTTCCTTTTTGTGACCGATATTGATGCTTTATTCAGCACTGGTAGTTATTTTGCAGATGTATCCAACAACCATTCAGTGCAGCTGCTCTCCCCCTAATCCTTGTATAACCTGATAAATATATTTCAGAAATATACCGGTCAGTAACTAAGGTCTTCATAAGAAATGTCTCAGTTTTAAAAACGTTAATGACCGTAAAGCTTTGATAAACAAGTAACTGCTGCTGAAATTTTATTGTTAAGAACATGCCATACTGGGTCAGACCAAGGGTCTATCAAGCCCAGCATCCTGTTTCCAACAGAGCCCAATCCAGGCCATAAGAACCTGGCAATTACCCAAAAACTAAGAAGATCCCATGCTACTGATGCAATTAATAGCAGTGGCTATTCTCTAAGTAAACCTGATTAATAGCAGGTAATGGACTTCTCCTCCAAGAACTTATCCAATCCTTTTTTAAACACAGCTATACTAACTGCACTAACCACATCCTCTGGCAACAAATTCCAGAGTTTAATTGTGCGTTGAGTAAAAAAGAACTTTCTCCGATTAGTTTTAAATGTGCCCCATGCTAACTTCATGGAGTGTCCCCTAGTCTTTCTACTATCCGAAAGAGTAAATAACCGATTCACATCTACCTGTTCTAGACCTCTCATGATTTTAAACACCTCTATCATATCCCCCCTCAGCCGTCTCTTCTCCAAGCTGAAAAGTCCTAACCTCTTTAGTCTTTCCTCATAGGGGAGCTGTTCCATTCCCCTTTATCATTTTGGTTGCCCTTCTCTGTACCTTCTCCATCATAACTATATCTTTTTTGAGATGCGGCGACCAGAATTGTACACAGTATTCAAGGTGCGGTCTCACCATGGAGTGATACAGAGGCATTATGACATTTTCCCGTTTTATTCACCATTCCCTTCCTAATAATTCCCAACATTCTGTTTGCTTTTTTGACTGCCGCAGCACACTGAACCGACGATTTCAATGCGTTATCCACTATGATGCCTAGATCTTTCTTGGGTTGTAGCACCTAATATGGAACCCAACATTGTGTAATTATAGCATGGGTTATTTTTCCCTATATGCATCACCTTGCACTTATCCACATTAAATTTCATCTGCCATTTGGATGCCCAATTTTCCAGTCTCACAAGGTCTTCCTGCAATTTATCACAATCCGCTTGTGATTTAACTACGCTGAATAATTTTGTATCATCCACAAATGTGATTACCTCACTCGTCGTATTTCTTTCCAGATCATTTATAAATATATTGAACAGTAAGGGTCCCAATACAGATCCCTGAGGCATTCCACTGTCCACTCCCTTCCACTGAGAAAATTGCCCATTTAATCCTACTCTCTGTTTCCTGTCTTTTAGCCAGTTTGTAATCCACGAAAGGACATCGCCACCTATCCCATGACTTTTTACTTTTCCTAGAAGCCTCTCATGAGGAACTTTGTCAAACGCCTTCTGAAAATCCAAGTATACTATATCTACCGGTTCACCTTTATCCACATGTTTATTAACTCCTTCAAAAAAGTGAAGCAGATTTGTGAGGCAAGACTTGCCCTGGGTAAAGCCATGCTGACTTTGTTCCATTAAACCATGTCTTTCTATATGTTCTGTGATTTGATTTGGATCTTTTTCTCATTCCTTTGTACTTTGGGAGGTGGGCTTGTCAGTCACGTTACATTTCCCATCCTTTAACTTCCGGGGATGACCTTACACGGAAATTCTGTTTCTATCTTCCCCCTTCACTCCTCACATTCACAAAGCAAAGACCTGGTGTCAGGGTGCTCAGGCTGTCTCCGTTGTTCAAGGTAATGGCAGACAGCCTGTCCAGTATTGCTACTCTAGGGCGTCCTCGATTTCAGCTCTATGGATTTCCTTTGGATGTGTATAAAATGATTTTTTTGGTCTGGCTGGGAGATGTTAATTTTGGTTGCTAGTAATACCTTTATTCCCTTTTCTAGGTTTTTAAGAACCCACATGAAATAGTGACAGTCCTACTGATCCAGACGCTTGGTGCCATGGTGCCATCTGTCTCTGTGTGCCTTAGCACCAGCATGGAAAGAGCCAGCCAAGATACCAAGCTGAATACACTGCTGGACTTGTTCCACACCACGGTGCATTTTGCAAAGGGACTGGAAGCTGCAATCCTTCCTCAGTTAGGTAAGATGCATTTCCTTTATCTGTGTTCTCAAACGGGGGCAGGGGAGTGGTCCTCCTCCTCCAGTGATGCTGGCTGGTCTCTGGAGGAGTTTGTTTCCTTCGCTGTGCTAATAGCAGCGGCTTAGGTGCTGTATGGGCCCCGTCCAGGACTCCACTGCAGAGAGAAGGGTGAGAAACTGCCTTAGGCCAAGTTCATTGGTGTAATAGTCTGAGCAAATGAAGGTGCACATGCTTCACAGCCGTGTTTGCTTCCCTCAGAGTCGGTGACCTCTCCAGGAGTCACAAGAGCTGGGATGGTGCAGAAGGAGATATTGGATAATTGTTCTTGCTATTTAAAGCTGGGCAGACTAATGAACAAAGATAGTGAAGAGCTTCCAAGTTCACCCAGGGTTTTGTTTGTAGCCGTTCTCCTGGATTCTAATGTGGAGGCTCTGAATCTGTTGGGAATATGTGCTCAGGTTACTTGGTAATGCCTTATGTACAGGTTAATGTTGGTTTCTGTGAGCAGAGCCCGCTGCTTCCTTTGCAGGGGAGTATAACCTGGTGAAAGTGATGGAGCTTGTGGAAGCGGTGTACGGTCCATATAAACCATACCAGCTGCAGTACGGTGAGCTGGAGGAGTTTAACCTGTTGATCCAAATCAGTGCAGTACCTCTGGTGAGTTACGCTTTCGGCGTGCTGATAGAGGGCACTCGTCGCTCATTCTGGAGGGCGCATGTTGTGTGAGTGGCAGCATTCACAGATGGCTAATTTCTTTTGCTTTTTGGGGGTTTTTTCCAGGAACATGGGGAAGTCATAGACTGTGTCCAGGAACTGAGCCAGTCGGTAAGCAAACTCTTCAGTTTGTGTTCAGGAGCAATGGAGAGGTGCATTAAACTGACAGAGGGCCTGGGAGTCTGTGGCCTGCTGAAGGCACTTATTTCAGTCTTTACAAAGTGAGTATCTTTAGTAGCTAGACCCGGAATATCGGTTTTCTTATCAGCTTCTTTGTCTTGCATATATGTAAATCTTTAATTGTGTGTCTGTTTACATAAGTGCACATGTACATGTGGGTCTGGTGTATACAGTATGTATGTCTCTGGTGTGCAGTGAGTCTGCCCGTATGTTGAATTGTGTAATAAATAAGTAGCTCCCTTGTTTGCGAGACGTTCTGCAGCCTGCCAGGTTACTTTTCTTGCTCTGCATTTAAAGGTATGTGGCAGATTTCACCAGCACGCTGCAGTCAATCCGGAGAAAGTGCAGTCTGGACAGCATTGCAGCAGAGCCCCTCTTCCAGGAGGACTGGCAGGCCTTCCAGAGCTCTGTCAGGTGAGAGAGTGCGCGGGTGATGGGACTAGGGAAAGACTCTTATGAGGACAGCATTGCACAGAGCCCCTCTTCCAGGAGGACTGGCAGGCCTTCCAGAGCTCTGTCAGGTGAGAGAGTGCGCGGGTGATGGGAATAGGGAAAGACTCTTATGAGGACAGCATTGCACAGAGCCCCTCTTCCAGGAGGACTGGCAGGCCTTCCAGAGCTCTGTCAGGTGAGAGAGTGCGCGGGTGATGGGAATAGGGAAAGACTCTTATGAGACATGCGCTGTGCAAGGCCTCAATGCCTGATTAATGCAGAAATTCCAGAGGCTCAAGCTAAAGGGGCCACTTAACCCCTAAGTAGCTCTTCTAGTTTAAGGTTTATTAAAAGTCTCCACAAACCTTAGGTTGAGGAGTGCGTGACATATTCAGTTTGATTTCTGGGAAGATAAAAGAGCTTGCTGTGTGCCTGTGATAAGACTTGGATTTCCTGTGAGCCTGAGCTCTTGTTTTCCAGGATAATTGCTACCTGTGGGGAGCTCTTTCGCCAGTTTGGGGACTTTGAACAGCAACTTGCAAACAGGTAAAATGTTTTGCATGAGAGTGGAGGCTCGGGGATATCTGTTGTGCAGAGGGAGGGATTCTATCATTCTCTTCTTACTGGCCCTGGGAGTGAAATAATCTGCTGGATGCTTGTGTCCTGAGACCGAATGCTGGGCTCTGTGGACCTTGGTCTGAGCCAGCATTGCGCATCTTGCTGGGGTTGAACTTGGAGCACAAGGAATAATCTTAATGTTGCACAAGGAAAAAACTCCAGAAGGCACTCTTATTCACTTGCCAAACCGTTCTAGAGCAAGGGACCTAGACTTCAGAAAGACTGACCAAGAACATACATGAGGAAGCGCTGTCAGGCGTAGCGGGTGCAGAGGAATTATGGGCCACAATAAAAAGGAGTTTTGAAACTTCAATAAACTTTTTTTGTGATGAGCATGTTAACAAGGGCAAGAGAATAAACAGAAAATAATCATATAAAAAATAAGAGCAAAAATCTTGCATTGAATATGGAAGGACATAGCAGGAGAAGCACAGGCACAGTCCCAGGATGGGCAGTTAGACTGGCATAGGGTAGGGGAGATATGATAGAGACGTTGTGAGGGAGTCTATAGGAAATTCTCTCAGACCACCTTAAGGGACCGGGCACTGCTCTCTCGCTCGGTCTTTAAGATCCAGACCTGCAAGGAATCTTGGGTAAGGGAGGATTCCCCTCACCAGGATACAAGAACTCGGGGCCTAGAAGGGTTAGAGAGGCCCCAGGGAGCAGATAGGAACCCCTTCTCTGCAAAGACCTGCTATGCATGATGTCCGTGTGCCTCCTGAACTTAAGGTGAGCTGCATTGGTTTGTTTGACTTTTCTTTCACTGTAAATAAATTGCACCTAACGGGAACAGCCAGCGTCTGCCTCCTCATTCCTGCTGGCTGTTTCCCAAGCTGCTATCACCAAGTAGAGGAAAACGTTGTCTGCCACCATCTGTCGGTAGAGGGAAACAAGGACTGCACTAACGGAAAGGAAATTTAACAGATAAGGAAACTTCTCCTTGTGAGCCCTCTGGGGATAGGGAAATACCTAAAGTACCTGAAGGTAAAACGCTTTGAAGTGCTGAAAAGCGGAATATAAATCAAATAAATTAGTGTGGATGGGCAGACTAGATAGGCCGTATGGTCTTTTTCTCACGTCACATTTCTCTGTTTCTGTTGCCAATGAGTAAAAGCGAAGGAGAAACTAAAAAGGGGAATAGTAAGAATTAAACGGGAGGATCAGAGAAAAGCAGGTACTTGAACAAATTCATTTGGTATTCACTATACAAAAAGTGATAAGAGACTAGGGTGTTAATTCATCATGTATAATGTCGAACCATCCTATCAACGTTATTGCTAGCATTTTCATATTTAATCAGCACCAACCCAGTAGAAATTTTTCGGTCCTCTTCCACAGTTAAACACTGCTATTCTCACCCTTCTTTGAGACAGGATCTTCCGTAGTTTGGCGTGAAGATAGATAAATAATGGTATTCCTGTTCGTACCCCAGATCAGTTCAGACGAGTGGGTTTTCCAACCCTACCAGCAGATGGAGGCAGAGAACAAATTGTTGGGGCACTGCTACATAACTGAGAGTGCTACCTGTAGTCCCTCATTCCCTGCATGTATCCGGATCAGTCCAGACTGCTGGGTTTCGCCTCCCTTCCAGCAGATGGAGACAGAGGAAACCTTCAAGAGCACCTCCTTTTAACCTGGTGTGCCACCTGCATCTCCTCAGTATTTCTCTGTCTCCAGCAGATGGAGTGGTACAGGTTTCTCCTTATCCTGCTCACAGAATTTCACATCTACATACTTGGTTTACTCATTTTCTTCTTGTCCTTGTTTGTTTGCTTGTTCATTGCTTAACATATAGTTTTCTGCTTTGGTAGTCGTAATAGTGAGAAGATGCAGTTGGCATACCAGGTTAAGAGGCGGTGCTGCTGAAATTTTACCCTGACTCCATCTGCTGGAAGGGAGGCAAAATCCAGCAGTCTGGACTTGATCCGTGGTACTACAGGAACGAAAATTAGCAGGGAAGATCTAATTTCCTGCTATTCTCAGCCCCCCAGGGGGAGATTTCCCATAGTTGTACTACAGATACATAAATAATGCTATACTAATACTATGGAAGGAAGATTTCCTGACTTATTTCAAAAGAATTCAATAATCTAATAAACTAAGAGAGAGAGATTTATTGGCAGTAGCTTATACCAGCTACGGGTGGATGATTATCAGAAGGTACTAAATACAAACTGATTTGCAGAAGTTAATGCTCAAATCTCTGAGCTTGTGCTAATACAATGGAAAGTGCACTGTAATCTCATACTGTCACTCACGCCAGCCTGTGCTGATACAATGGAAAGTGCACTGTAATCTCATACTGTCACTCACGCCAGCCTGTGCTAATACAATGGAAAGTGCACTGTAATCTCATACTGTCACTCACGCCAGCCTGTGCTAATACAATGGAAAGTGCGTTGTAATCTCATACTGTCACTCACGCCAGCCTGTGCTAATACAATGGAAAGTGCGTTGTAATCTCATACTGTCACTCACGCCAGCCTGTGCTAATACAATGGAAAGTGCGTTGTAATCTCATACTGTCACTCACGCCAGCGTGGTGCTTCTGAAAGGCATTTAATCATTTCTGGACCTCCATTTTTGGAATGATTTGAAAAACACTTGGACGTGACGTTGACCCTTCAGTGCTTTCGCAGCTTTTAATTGCCCTGAAACGCACCACATCAGATTGGAAGCAGCAGCACCTCTAGTACCTGTTTTGCAAAAGCAAACGTGTTTTCAGAAAGACAGGTGTGAGGGCGAGGTAGATTACAAGGAACAGTAAATAGACAAACCTGACGCAATAATAAGGTGAAATAGTAAGACCATGGAGACGTTCAAACATTTGTCATATAGGAGAGGTTGAGAGGTGATTCTTACTTTGTTAGTTTATATTTTGATTGGTAAAAGTTTGGTTACATGGTGACATTAAATGTAACAGCTTTATTAGAGTAAATAAAGGATGTACGCATTGTGGACGACACGGTGGAGAATACTTGTAATTGACAGCTGCATTATGGAACCTGGAAAAGTAAAATATATAAAAAATTCTGAAAAGGTACCCTGCGCACTGAATGGTTCTCATTGACTTATCAGTCTGTAAAAGGCAATGCATTCCTCAGGAAATATTTTATGGTAAGAAAATTCACAATAAAAGAAAATATTGCTGAAGAGTGATTGTTTTCTTTATCAGGAACATGAGTGCCTGTACAATCATTTTATAATTCACTGCAATTTAGTACAGGAAAATGACGGTAAATGAGGAGGACTAATTATTGCGTTATCTTCCTGATCAATTTCATCAGTACATTGGACTGTTACTACTAATAAACCATGTGCTCTGTGAGAAAATGTATGCAGGTAAAGTAGAGATGTCCTACAGGCAGTTGTGCCCTGTGGCTGACAGCTGGGATGTATTCTTGCAATATGCACTGCTTGGGCTGTTTGCTCTGTTAGTACAGCCATTAAGTGAGATGCCAATAGGCTGAGCAAGAGAGACTTTCATTGCATCTTGTGGTCACTTTCAGGATTTCAGGGGACATAGGCCAGGAAAACCCTTGTTTACTTATTTCTTTTGTGGATCTTATGGTTTGTAGGGCAAGGATAAGTCTGTTTGGAGCCTGATTCAGCTTCCTTCTCTGGGGCTGGTCACTCTTCCTTGTGAAGTAGGACACTCTCTGTTGCTTCCGGTAGGGATCACTTACAACAGTTTTACCAAATGTGCATCCAAATAATTTCAGATCAGTGGGTGCTGGAGGTGATTTGTCTCGGCTACGCCCTAGAGCTCATCACGTCTGTTCCCAACACCTTCATGGTAGCTTCTTGTACTTCAGTCGCCAAGCAAAAGGCTGTTTTGTTTTATTTATTTATGTATGTATGTATGTATGTATGTATGTATTAGCCGCGCACGTAGGTGTATCCTGATCGGTGTGGTGTACAAATATATTCATCAAACCATAATTCAAACAACAAATCATAAATTTAAAAAATTCCTTAAATATAAATTATAAAAAACATTACAGCATAATATAAAAAAGAAAATCAGTAAAACACATTGCAGATTATTCTCTCATGGGAAGAGCCACTGTTTCACCTTCTTTCGAAAGGACAAATTAATTCAGCTCCATCCACAACTCTCTTAGGGCTAAATTCCACAATTCAGGACCTATAACCAAAAAGAGTCACTTCCTAACTGTACTTCTTGACACCTCCTTTACTGTTGGCACTCTAAATAGAGTTTCAGATGCTGATTGAAGAGACCTCAGAGCATAAAGCTCTACCAGATGTTCTAGGTCCTTCAAACCTTGACCTCTAGACACCTTATACGTCAAACACATGATCTTAAATTGTGCTCTTTGCTTGGGAGCCAGTGCAGCTTAGCTGCCTTAAAGGAACTGTGCTATATCACAGAGGAACAGACTATATCACAATACACTGGTGAGACTCCAGCTGTTAAAGGCGGTAGAATCTGTTCCCTTCGTGGAAAGGGGGTCTCTGTCGATATTCACTCTATTTTGTAGTTCCCATAAAGGACGGGGCTTACTTGACCCATCCTCGATTTGGAAAGAGTAAATGGCAATCTTCAAGTCTCTCATTTCATGATGGAGATTCTTAGTGCGGTGTTAAGGGCTATTCAGTAGGGTGTATTCTCTCTAGATCTGTTGGAGGCCTATTTTCATATTCCCATCAAGCAGGAGGAACAGAAATATCTGTTTTTGTATCCTTCAGGAACATTTTCAGTTTGGGCCCTCCCTTTTGGGTTGGCTACAGTTCTACTGGTCTTCACCAAGGTAGCAGAGGCAGCATTGTTTGAGACAAAGTGTCATGGTTAATCCATAAGTGAGCGGTCACTCCAATCCCAGAATTACAAGTTATGTCTTCCTTTGCCAGCTTTGGTGAAGAGGAGTCTCAAGTTGTGGACAAAAAAAAAAATCTAAATAAATCCCTCAGAACCTTCTACGGGGAGCTATCCTGACGACTCCATCCTGGGTTCTGGTCTTGACAGATGTGCGTCTGTCCAGATGGGGAGCACATTGTCTGGACATGTGGTGCAGGGGCTCTAGTCTGGAGGAAACAATGTGGACCATCAAATTGTTTCCTCCAGATGAGAAACCAGGGCGATATGGCTGGCTCTGTCTCACTTTCTTACTTTAATACAAGAGAAAGTGGTCTGGATCTGTCCAACAATACTCCAGCAGTGGCATATTTAAACAGACAGGGCAGCATCAGGAGTTGGGGAGTTTCTGAGAAGACAAATCTTCCCGTTCCCTGAGCAGAAGAGTAGCTCTTGTCAGTGGCTCATATTGTGGTACAGGAAAATATGCAAGTGGATTTTCTAAGCAAGAACCTTCTGGATCCTGGTGAATAGGAGTTCAGCCAAGAGGCTTTTCAGCAAACTGTTCTCAAATGGGGCTTGCCTCACATGCATCTAATGGCAACTCACAGGAACGCCAAAGTCCCCTAGTTCTTCAGCCATTGTAGGGAGTCCATGCCCTCGGAATAGGTGCTCTGGTTCAGCCTTGGCCAAAAGGGCAGCTTTGTCATCTTCTCTCTTTGGCCTCTGATCAGCAGGGTTCTGCACCGGGTAGAAATAGAGAGGAGCTGTTGATTCTGTTGTCTTCAGATTGGCCTCAGAGATGCTGGTATACAGATCTGATAAAGTTTCAGGATGACCTTCTACACCTTCAAGATGGCCGGGGTCTTTTGATTCAGGGCCTGATTGTTATAAACAGCTCTTCTCAGTTTTATCTTATGAATTGGTTTGTAAGACTTCAACATCTCCGATTTACATTTGGGTATGGCGTCTCTTCAGAGTATTATGCAAAGAGTGGTCAGTGTCTCCGTGGCACTCTGATGCTCCTTGCATTTTGCTCCAGAAAGTTTTGGAGACGGTTCTGTTTTTGAATTCCATGAAGGTTCAAGTTGCAGCGATCTCCTGTTACAGGGACAAGATTAGTGAAGTGTCTGTGTCCCATTTTCTAAAGGGAATTGAGTGACTGTGACCTCCTTTTTGGCCTTTGATTCCTCAGTGGGACCTCAATCTGGTCGTCAAGGTGTTAGTTGGACCCACCTTTGAGTCTCTGAAACAGGTTTATCTGAAGAATCTTACCTTGAAAGCGGTCTTTCTGGTAGCAATTTGCTCAGCTCACCGCACTTCAGAAATTCAGGCTCTGACTTGTGGAGATCTTTTTCTGGTTAACGGATTCTAAGTCCTTTCATCCTGTATCCCCCATTTTACCTAAGGTCATGTCAGTGTTTTATTTGAATCGGTCAATTCCAGCTTTTTTGAAGGCCAAGTATCAGGCAATAACAGGACTTTAATATTTTCTGGACATTCGTCCCCGGGTATCTAGAAGTGTCTAATTCCTTTTGTAGGATGGGCAGGTTGTACGAGCTGTTTGGGGGGCTATATAAAGGGAAAGTGATTTCTAAAGCTACTTTAGCTAGATGGGTCAGGGACATGATCGCTTCAGCGTATTTGCTCAAGGGCTGGAGGGCCTCTGATCTTTCCATGAGTCCTGCTACACTGGGCCTCTTTGGGTCATGCTGGTACATGGATTTGCTCTATTCTCTATATTTTTTAAGAGATCAGGTCTTCCTTTTCTCTGTGTAGTTCCCTGTCCTCCCCTTTCAGTTGTTTTCTATCTGTTGGAGTTTCTAGGATAGGAGGGTGGAGATAAAGAGGTTTCTTGTTCTAATTCATACTATAGTTTTTCAGTTGTCCCTGTGCTGCACCACCTATGCACAGTAGCGATGATGTCAGGAGAAATGAATTGGTCTTCCTCCGTCTGCTGGTAGGGGGACATAACTCACTTGTTCAGACTGGACTGGTGTAGCAAGACTAATGAAAGAAAATTAACAGGTAAGAATATCTTTGTGTCTCTACAGCAATTATGAATAACCGAGTTCATGAGAAATGTAAGCCCTGATGGATTTCAGTGTTTTGTTAGATAATTGCATGTGTTGTTTTGCTCAGTAAGAGCTTTACAACAGAAAATATGCATTTCCACAATATAAGGCCAGCGCTTTGGTGTTGCTTTGGCTTTTTATGGCTCTGTTTTCTGTGTTTCTGTAAAGGATTCTGGCCACAGCTGGGAAGTACCTGTCTGAGTCTTACAGCCCTCGTAGTCTCTCTGGATTGCAGGACACTAGTGCCCCCGAGAAGAAGAACGTGGCCAAGAACCCGTGGCAGGAATATAATTACCTTCTGAAAGGGAACCCTATGGAGAACGCCAGCCTGATGGAAACGCTTTATACCTTAAAGGTAAGCACCATATTCCCCGGACACATGATTACTCAGAAGTAGGAATCCTCATCTGTATCCCTCCAGGACTCACCTTTCTAGCTAGAACTTGTTCATGACCAGAAAAATCCTAGGCCCTTATACTGGCCCGCTGAGCAGCTGACATTGTGTCAGGAGGTAAAGGTTGGGGAGATGCTTTGTGTCTGGAAGCTCTAGCTGCTGCCTGCATGTCTGGACGACACACAATCCTCTCTGATTTACTGAAATGCTCCAAGCTGAGCGGAGTCTCATGTCCTTTGTTGGTTTCTGCTCGGAACTTGCTAAGTGCACCGGTGAAAAACAATAGTATATAATCACTGTCCATCTCCCCAAGATACTCTCTGCTCTGTTTCCTGCCGTTTCTCATTGCTTTCCTCTGAATATCACTGACCTGTATCCAGCACTCTCGCCTTCCCCTGAGGGAGTGGTTTATGTATTGTAATTCTGAAAATTTCCAGTAAGTGGATCTGTTTGTCGTCATGCTCCCAGCCAAAGTACACACTTGGCATTTTCTTATTTGTGTATTTTCAGATTACAGTGTTTTGGGTGTTGGTGAATAAAATCGTCATTAAACACAACAGTCCTTGTTAGCTGTAAATGCTTTTTGAGAATGGTCTAGCACTGGTAAATGCCTGCATGGAGTAATACGGTGCCATTCACGAAGGACTGGGCTAGCGCTGGTCACCAGAGTGGACCCCACTCACCACCACTCTGCAAATCTTCTTCTTCAACCAGCGTCTCACCCAGTTTTCACATTTTTTGTACAAATCCCACACTAGCTATTTTGCTACCTGTCTTCTGTGTGAACCATTGTCGAAGGCTTTCTCTGTCCGTGACATCGTCCTGATAGCACCAGGATGGAAAAGCTCTCTGAGCACACATGGCCCTTCCTCACAGCTGCTCTGTCTTTTCACTGCTCGTGCAAACAGACACATTTCTGCATTTTCCTCAAAGTTGCTTGTCAGACTTTTTCTTGGGATTTTTTTTTTTTGTTTCTCTTTTTTTTTTTTTTTGTGAATCTCCTTTTTATAAAAAAAAAAAAAAAGGAATCCACATTTTCTTTTCTCTTTTTTTCTTTTTTTGTTTTGCAAAAATTGAATTTGATATAGTTTTTTTTTTTTTTTTTTGTTTTTGTTTTTGCCGTGTCAGGCTTCAAAAAAGTCCCTTCTGCAATGCACAGATGTCTCATAGAGTTGACCATGACCACTACTTAAGCTGTTGAGACCCTTCTCCCAATAAACCAAACTGCACTGCCTGTGCCTGTGTCCCCAACTCTTACCATAAAGGATTTGATTGAATCACCTCAGGAAAGGAGCTGAGAGGCAGAATCCAGATTCCTAGTATGACCTGCTGCCCTCGTCGGCCAGGAATATGGTTTCGGCCAGGCATCTTCTCTGGTTGTGCAATTGGTCGACAGATGGCTGGTCCAAGTTGCAGCTGGGCAGTCTTCCTTTCAAAGGAAAGCTCCTCTTTGTGGAAGATTTAGAACAGCTGGTGAAGCACGTGGACAAGTCCAAGGGGTATAAGTTGCCTGAGGACAAGCCAAAAAGGAACAAGAAGAGCTTCCTGTCAGGCAAGGAGATAACGCCCAGGCAGGGACTCCCCCTCCCAGAGGCAGAGGTGTGGCAGGCTGCCGTCCTTTTGAGGATCGTGTAGGCCCCTGGAGAGAACTCAGGTTAGGAGACTAAAGGGGCCAAGGCTGCACAATGAGATGCGGCTGATCCACTCTTCCTCAGGAGCCATAGGAGGGCAGTTGGCTCTTTTTTAATGGAGTGGACCCAAGATAACGACGGACCAGTGAGTGCGAACAGTTATGAAGGAGGGCTAGGCCTTAGAATTTGCTTGCCTATTCTGCCAAGCTTACATGGTTTCCTCCTATGCCTCCAAGGTCAAGAAAGAGGCAGTTTGTACCATGCTAAATCAGCTGCAGCAATTGGAAGCGATAGTCCTCGTGCCCTCGAAACAGGGCGAAAGAAGGTATTCCATCTACTTTGTGGTTCTGAAAAAGGAGGGTTCTTATTGGCCCATTCTAGATCTCCAAATGGTGAATGCAGCCCTGAGGGTTCCACAGTTTCGGATGGAGACCCTCCACTCAATTATTCTGGCCACCTGCAAAGGGGAGTTCTAGGCTTCCTTCAGTCTCACAAAATTTTGCTTTGCAGGTGCTCAGTGGTCCTTCATTTCAGCCGCTAAGGAATAGGATCTTACTCTGAAGATGGCCTTTCTGGTGGTGATTTTTTCAGCCAGGTGGATTTTAGAAATTCAAGTGCATGATATAGAAACTCTTTTCTTCAGGTTTTGGCAGACAGGGTTTCTTTGCAAATGGTGCCTTCCTTTTTACCAAAGGTGGTATCTTCTTTTCAATTGAAGTCCAATGATGGAGCTTCCTGCTTTTCAGAATTTGGACCCATCTACTCTGCATTCGAGGGAGCTTCACTTGTTGGATGTGCATCAGGAGGAGTTACATTATTTGAAAGTCAACAACAGTTTTCGAAGATCAGATCATCTAATCGTGCTATTCGGTGGGAAGATAAAAGAAATGAGACCCAAGACAATTATCGCTCTGGCTAACAGAGGCCATCATCTCAGCCAATCCCATTGGGTCTACTGACCCATACCCCTAGGGCACAGGCTGCATCCTGGCTTCTCCCCACAGGAGATCTGTCGATCAGCGGCCTGGTCTTCTCTACACACTTTCACAAAGCATTAGCAGCCCAATGTGTGGGCGCCGGAGATGGCTGGATTTAGGGAGAATGTCCTGTGAATGGGTTCTTTGGGTTCCCGCCCGGTTTAGGGGGGAGGTTGGATACATTATGGATATATTATGTACAATAGTTTAGTTTGCTGCAAAGGCAAAGAACATTGAGCTTTTCTGGTCAAGCAAGACATTTTTCAGCCACCTATATATTGACGTTCGGGCAGAACGAGGTGCAGCACAGGGTTTGAGTACGTTAGATGAATTCCCCAAAGAAGCCTCAATTGGCAAAATAAATCGGGTCCTGCAGTTTGTCGGTACATCGGAATATTTCATGCCATTTGCCAATTTGTTAGGCAAGCGATTGGATATCATTTATATGTGTATGCATGTTTTGATGATTAACTGCTGTAAATATTGTATTTAACATTTGTGAGTCAATATAATGTGTGGGAAGAATTTTAGACAATTGATGAATGTTATTGTACATCAGTGCTGCAGTTTTAATATGTTTAATATGTTATTGTACATCAAGCGCGTCCTTGTTAAGATGGTAATTTTACCTAGGGTTTTCTATTGTCTCTAGATGCTGCCTTTCTGGGCAAAGAGAGAAGATATACAGTGTTTTGGGCCTCATTACCACTTTTATATGGAAAAATAAGAGCCAGAGTTAGTTTTGACATTTTAGTGGGTAATAGATCTCGAGGGATTGGCCCATCTTGACTTGAGAATGTATAAAGTTGCTGGTTTGTTAAGATGTGTAAATGAATGGGTGACAAGGAACAGTAAATATGATATGGAAGCTTTAAAGGATGAATGGGGCCATTCTTACAGGCTGATTAATTTGCTTCACATGCAATGGTATAAGTTACTGGCAAATTCCCATAATAACTTTTGATTTAATTCTGTTAGAAAACAGTGCCGATGGTGGAGAGCATAGATAGGAAGGAATGTGTCCTTTTCCATATTTCAGATCTGGGAAAATAAAGGGGCTTAATATAGGGCCAATGATTCATGAAACACAAGATTGCCTTCTGACTTTTTAACAGATAAAGGATTTTTGGAATATTCCATATAATCATTTTTTGCTTATCTGTAAGTTCGGTATTGTTTAACATGCTCTGGCAACAATATTAGAGACATAAATAGTGGACTAGAGGAATCTTTTTTTTTTTTTTTTTTTTTAATATTACTGCTAAAACCAATAGAATTGCCATATGGAATAATATGTTGAAAGAAAACCAGAATATAGTTTATCTGCAGAAAATGGAGTGCGTATCTTGGAAAGGAATTAGAGGTGACAGATATTTGATGAGCATTTACTGCAATTTATAAAAATGTACTATCTGTACCCATGATAGAAATGCAAGTTAAAATTATTCATAGGCTCTCTATAACTAGATGTTTGGGGGCTAAGAGGAATCTATGGGACTCTGAGCTATGTGTTAAATGTAATTATCATATATTTATGGAATGCCATAAGCTGAGCTCCTGTTGGAGGAAAATATTTGGATGTCTGAAAAGAGGATTGCTCTGTGAAATGGACTAATAAATTCATATATTTGAGGTTATTTAAAAGTGCTTTTATCCCACTCTCTACATAAACTGCCTGAGGTAGCTTACAATAAAAGCATACATAATTATAGCATACAATTTAAAAAGCAAACTGTGTTAGGGCCTTATGGCACGATGCTAGGCTCTAACATGCGAGGCTCTAACATGCTAGGCTCTAACATTGACGAGGCAAAAAAACCACATTCCTAATTCCGAGGATGATTTGGTTGTGCTTAAGGAGGATGGTGAAGATCATTTATCCTCTGCCCAGAACTGGATGATTCAGAGACTTGATCCAGGAGAACCAATTTGAGATTGGGAATCTTTCCATGGAGACTCAAGCTCTTGAGAGATGTTCTGTAAAGTTCTATCGCACAATATACGGAATATTTTACAGTCCCCACCAGGATACCCTCCCTTATTACAATGACCTTCTTTGTATGTGGTTTGCATGCTTGAATAATGCAAATGCATGCAAAGAAAGTCTTTACTAGTCAATTTGATGCAAATATTTTATTGCAGCTGACCAAGAAGATGGTTCTGAGGCTCCCACCGCACAATTAATGCAGCAAGGAAAAAAACCCCCAAACCTGCAGACAAACATGAGGTTGAGCGGGGGTCAATGCTGACCCCCATTTCAAACCAGGGCCACTGGTTGAGGCGGCCGGAATCCCCCAAAATAAGCGTGAAGTATGTGTGCAGTGTCAGTGGCGGCCCCCCAGCTTCCTCAATGTGCAACAGCCCCCCCCCCCCCGAGATCCCCTTATGTTAGCATCGATCCCGCATCGATTGCACCCTCACATCTGACCCAGTCTGGCGCTGACCTGATCTTGCCCTGCCATGTGACTGAGTCCCAGTTGTAAAATGTTTGTACTTTTGTTTCGGTCTTGAGAGTTCTCCCTGGGTCCTTCCCGACGCAGCCCCACTGGCGAATCCCGGCCATGTCATGGGACTGTACTGATGTGAATTATTTCTAAATAGTGTGTTTGAATATTTTTACTCGTTTCTCTGGAGCATTTAAAGACTGAACCGTTTATAATATTTACTCGTACATTTTGTGTGTTTGAATGTTATTCGATATGCGATCTCTTACTGCACCTATGCCTTGAGCTGGCTCTTATCCAGCTAACTTCAAAATTCAGAGTTAGACAGATAGTCTGGTCCGGCTAAAGTTAGCCAGCTGTACTCTGTTGTGCATCTGCACTATTGAATATGCGTTTATCTGGCTAACTTTGCAGTAATTGAATAAGGATCTCAATATGATGTGCTTTATAAGAAAGAACTTTGGCCTTTTTTTGTGAATTTGCAGGATAAGCACGCTTATCCTGCAAATTCACGCTTTAAGTGCTTAAAGGTTGGTAATTTTATTGATCTATAGCACAAGGCCGCCTTCCCGGTGATGGTGCAGAACCAGGAATCCAGTGGCTGTTGAGGGGAAGTAGAACTTTACAGAACATCTCTCAAGAGCTTGAGTCTCCATGGAAAGATTCCCAATCTCAAATTGGTTCTCCTGGATCAAGTCTCTGAATCATCCAGTTCTGGGCAGAGGATAAATGATCTTCACCATCCTCCTTAAGCACAACCAAATCATCCTCGGAATTAGGAATGTGGTTTTTTTGCCTCGTCAATGCTATTAAGTCTTTCAGTTAAGTTTTAATTGTTTCAGATTGTATCAGCCCCAACTGTTTATTCAGGGACTCATTCCCAGTTATATTAGCAAAATTCGGTAGCTACTCTGCCTCAGGTCCCAGGGAGCTCCTGCACGCTGAAAGCCTCGCTGCGGGAAGCACTTGGCTATGGTTTGCTGTTGGCTGCATTTAGCAAATTGATAGTAGGAACAGGTGTTTTTACTGCCCGATTTTCCTCCAAGCAAGAGGCCATGCAGTTGCTGCAGTAAGTTTTAATAGTAGCAGGATGAAACGAGCGCCTGGCTGAGCTGGGCAGGAGCTTCAGGAGGATACATCACACCAGCCCATCCTGTGAATCTTTCCCTTATTTGCATATCTGATCTCATCATCTGATTGCTACAATCAATTACTTCTGCTGCAGCTTCCTTGGTGCATCTTCATTCTGCCTCTGTAGACGTTATCTGCAAGACTGCTGCTTGATCTTCCATTCAGACTTTTACAACTCATTATACCCAGAGAACACTTCCCATCAGAAAGCAGGTTTGAACAGGCAGTTCTTGAAAGTGTAATTAATCTCTTCAGCTCTACCCAACAATAATTACAGTTTGCAGTGACACATGTATAGTGCTCAGATAGCAATCTAATCACATACAACCCGCAGCCTGGGAGTCCCCACTTGTGTGGCTGTCCTCAGAGAAAGCTTAAGTTACTGTACAGCTGTTCTCCATAGACAGCAGGGTACATCTGCACAGGAAGAGCCACCTGTGCTTAGAAATACCTCGGGGTTTGTGAGTTTGCCATCCCACTGCCGTCAGGATGATGTCTAAGGAGAACATCTGTTACAGGTGAGCAACTTTGCTTTATTGAAATTCATCTACTGCTCTTCTACTTGGGTCACTTCTTCATTTAAAAAATTCATTCAGGATCTTACATTTCTGAAACCTGCAGCTCACCTTCAGTAAATAGTGCAAATGTGACTTTAGTATCTGCTTTCTCCTTGCTCTCGCTGCTGTGGAGCAGCGCTGTATCTGCTTTCTCCTTGCTCTCGCTGCTGTGGAGCAGCGCTGTATCTGCTTTCTCCTTGCTCTCGCTGCTGTGGCGCAGCGCTGTATCTGCTTTCTCCTTGCTCTCGCTGCTGTGGAGCAGCGCTGTATCTGCTTTCTCCTTGCTCTCGCTGCTGTGGAGCAGCGCTGTATCTGCTTTCTCCTTGCTCTCGCTGCTGTGGAGCAGCGCTGTATCTGCTTTCTCCTTGCTCTCGCTGCTGTGGAGCAGCGCTGTATCTGCTTTCTCCTTGCTCTCGCTGCTGTGGAGCAGCGCTGTATCTGCTTTCTCCTTGCTCTCGCTGCTGTGGCGCAGCGCTGTATCTGCTTTCTCCTTACTCTCGCTGCTGTGGAGCAGCGCTGTATCTGCTTTCTCTTTACTCTCGCTGCTGTGGAGCAGCGCTGTATCTGCTTTCTCTTTACTCTCGCTGCTGTGGAGCAGCGCTGTATCTGCTTTCTCCTTGCTCGCTGCTGTGGAGCAGCGCTGTATCTGCTTTCTCCTTGCTCGCTGCTGTGGAGCAGCGCTGTATCTGCTTTCTCTTTACTCTCGCTGCTGTGGCGCAGCGCTGTATCTGCTTTCATTCGCCCCTTGGAATCTCATGGGACGGAGCAGCTCCTCACTTAGCTCCTTCAGTGCTCTGGGGTGCACCACGTCCGTCTAATTTCACTTGTGCCAGTACCTGAATTGCTTTTATTGCAGTAAAGTTTCTTATGTTCTTGCCTTTGGTCCGTCACTCTCTCCATCTAGGTAAATGCCAAGCATGCTCCATCTCTTTAGTATAGTCTCGTCTCTCCTGTAATTCTTCCTATGTCCCTTCTTACATATCTAGAACCGTGTTTTTTAGTCTGCGCTTCCATCTTTTCAGCTGCCTCTGCATGGTGCTTGCTGGACACAAGAAGAAAAGGGCACTGAGTCAGTGCAGAATTTCCTGCTTCCCTTTCTAGTTTTGTCTGTCCTCTTCTGCTTTCTGCACTTATTCTCCTATTTCATTGGTGAAACCCTAGTGGTCTCTTCATTCCCTTTCCCTTCCTAAAAGCCCAACACTATTCCTTGTCATTTCAATGCCAGTTTATTGCTGTCCTTAGTTTCTCTAACAATCATTCACTTTCTTAAAATTCTCCTTTCTAAAATCTAGGACTCCTAATAGTTGTTGGTTTACATTGATCACTAACCTCGGTCACATCTCCATTTTTCAGTACAAAGTCCAGAGTTGCCTCCCCACAACTGAGTTCCTTAACGAGTTACTTAAGAAAACCTCTAGCCCTCCTTGTTGATCCTGGAGCTAGCACTCTCCAGTCTATATCTGGTAAATTTAAAGTCCCCCCTTTGACAGCATCTCTCCTTGTGCTATCCTTTGGATGAATTCTGTCCGTAAAATGGGTGGAAGAGTAGCCCAGTGGTAGGGACAGTGAGTTGAAAACCAGGGAAGGTAGGGTTCAAATCCCACTTCTCATACTGATACTCCTAGTGACCTTGTATACTCCTTCAGGAGTGGTTCTCTAGCAGCCCCAGGAAGTCCATAGCCACATTTCAAAAGGGGTTTCTATTATGGGCATGGGAATGATAGGTACCACCCAACACCAGCAAGTTTAGTGAGTTGGTAGGTAGGGCAGGACTGGTGATGCCACTGTCCCTGTTTACATATGCCAGGCCAAAAGATTTGGGCCAAAACTTTCTCTCTGGTTTTTTCCTCGTCCAGGTGACCCCCTAGCTGGCGACTATTTGCTAGCTATGGGACTTGGGAACTAGGAGTTGCTCTATCCCTTCTCCCTCCACACTACAACTCGATATAGCAAGTCTCTTTTTTCATTATGAAATATGGAGATTCTGGTGAAGTTGCCAGAGCTCCCGGAGCCACCTTACCGTCTACCCTCTATAGGTGCTTCCCAGCCTACTTAAGACTCATCCTCCCTCAGGGCTCATTTAAAGTTTCCTGGCTCACCCTTCTTTTCCCAGTTAACAGGGTCAGGCATGAGATTCGAGTTGGCTGGCAATTCTTCCTCTCAGTCTCAGGAAGCCATCCCCTCAGTTTCTTTGTCTGCAAAACTGTAGTTGTCCTGTTTCCATTGTCTTCAGGATTTTGGCATTTTTGAGACTTTAGGGAACAAGTCCATATCCTCTATGGCAGTGGTCCCCAAACCTGTCCTGGAGGGCCACCAGCCAGTCGGGTTTTTGGGATATCCACAATGAATATGCATGAGAGAAAATTTGCATGCACTGCCTCCATAACATGCAAATTTTCTCTCATGCATATTCATTGTGGATATCCCAAAAACCCGACTGGCTGGTGGCCCTCCAGGACAGGTTTGGGGACCACTGCTCTATGGGGAAGAGTTCAGGGAATGGTAACTTCTCCTTGGTGGTAGTGGGCGTCTCTGTCGTAAGCAGTGTCCAGTGATTCTTGACGTTTGGACAGTCTCGCTTAATTAGGTCAGGGAAGGGAGCCATGGCAGAACCCTCACTTCTATTTTATCTTGGCCAATGGGTGTCTTTAACTTCAGTTGACAAGTTGTATATTGTCTGAGGTCACCATGTATGCAGGTCAACAATACCACATTCTCATAATTAATTTGGACTCGTTAAACAAACTGATGTTGAATGAGGGTCTTCACGCTTCCCGAATCTACCAGGGAACACCATCTATTTCTATAGAAATTACAAAGGTATTGGTCTCTTGCTGGGAAATGTCCACAAAATGACAATAATGTGGAGTTACAGCATTTAATGTCCATAGTTGCTTCTTCATGGTGTGAACAGTCCCAGGCAAAATGGCCACTTTCTCCAGAAGTGAAACATGGGGGGCCTCCCCAAGATAGATATCGTGGTGAGGCCAGCTCTTCTGGCAGCTGGAGCCTCTGAATCTAAGGATCTTGTCAGCCTCTATGCCCATCCTGTACATACTGAGGAGAGCGCAGTGTCTCTGGTGTAGAGTGAGCTTGATAGTAGGCCTCGGCCACTTCTAAGGCCATCTCCAGAGTCAGATTCAGTTGTTGGTAGATCCATCCAAGGCCATCTAGGAATTGCTCCAAGAGAATTGTCATGACAACCTTCTCACCAGTCTTCCTCTGTGGGCGGAGCCACTTCCAGGCAACATCGCAAAGTCTATGGAAAAGGTTTCTTAGATTCTCCCCAGGCTGCAGGGAGCCGGACCGGAAGTGTTGTGAACAGGTCTCTGGGGTAAGCTTTGCTGTTTGAAGAATGGTGGTCTTAACTTCCTGGTACGAGGCTGTGCCAGCGGGGTTCACGGTCTGGAAAGCAGTCTCCAGTTAGTAAGTTACCGGGATAGGTAGCCCACCTGTCCTCCGGTCAGGTGGGCTACCTATCCCGCCTGTGCCACTGCTGTTCTGAGCAATGCTTGCTCCTGGTTGACGATCTGGACCTACAAAGCATTTTGCAGCTGTTGCTGCCCAGTAGCCAGAACCTGTAATACTTGCTCCGTATTTGCCTGCATTCTGGGCAAGAGGCAGTGCTAGGAAACACCTCTCCAGGGAAGGAGAGAAAAAAACCCCAAATCCTGCTGGCCTGTCCAGCCCTGCCTCACGTCTTGAACCTTATCTATACCAGGCGGGTCTACCCCCTTAGCCAGTTTGTAGCAAAACTAGTGAGTCCCCAGGAAACAGGGAAAAGTCGTTTGGTTTTTTTTTTTCTGTACTGTAGCCATGGGTTGGTGCCCGTGGATCAGTCTTTAGGCCACCGAATCCCATTGCTACCACCATATGTGGTACCGGGCAAGTCGCAGCATTTAGAACAGGCAAGAAACACAGGAAGACTTGGCTGTTCAGATCTGGAACAAAAGTTTTATTTATAGGAGTTTCAAAGAAAGCAGAAAAACCAAACTAGCTCAGCTCGCTTTTAAGGTTCCAAATTAGTTCAGACAAACTCAGTGCGGCAGCAGCTCCCTGGGGCCTCCCTAGCCCTCCTGGGCCCTGATCCTTTATACGAGAGGTACGGATCCTCCCAGGACCCAGAATCCTTTGCTGCCCTGCCCCTTAAGGTGGACCAAGGCAGATGGCTCTAGCCTGTGTTTAAGGTGGCGTGAGGGAGCCACACCCTGCTACACACACACATTATGTCATAAAATGTTTGAATGTTACAGAGCTTGGTAAGAGGTTTGGATGTGCAATGTTTATGGGATCTGCGTCTCTTCTCTGCTGTGTTGCGTAGACGATGGCCAGCGAGTGAGTTGTCTTTTTCTTTCTTAGGAGAAAGGAACGGTTAATAACACACTGCTGGCCGCGTCCCGCGCCGCCTTCACACGCCTGAACCAGGCGGCGCAGCAACTGGCATTCGACTCTGTGTTCCTGCGCATCAAGCAGCAGCTGCTGCTGGTCTCCAAGATGGAGGTGCCTTGTACATTGTTCTATGGTTTCTATTTCCTGTGCTCTCGAGCTCCTCGCTTCACTTCCTTCTCAGCCTCCTGAATGATAGGGACTGGCGAGCTATCGTCCTTAAATTACATGGACCAGCTGCAGCGCTGAGCCCCGAACAATGAAACAGCCGAAGGGACAGGGCTTTAAGCTCATCAGTCAGCCCCGCAGTTTGCCAACTTAAGAAAATGGTTTTCTCCCTCAGAAAAGATCCTCCTTCCCCTGCCTTCCAGCCACTCATCAATCACTGGAAAAAAATTCCTCCTTTTCTTTTTCTCTGCCCCATTTAGTCAGCCATGGAAAAAGCATCCCACCCCTAGGAATGAGAAATCTCTCCCTCCTCCCTGCCAGCCAGCAAGGTTACTAAACTTTGCCGGTGCTCGTCCTGAGGCCCGATCTCTGGGATGGAAGCAAGCCGGTGTGAGACTGAGTCAGTGTCTGCTCCGATTGCTGGCTTTTGTGCAAGAGTGTGGAGCAGACACTGACTCCTCCGTCTCATGCCGATTCATTAACATTCAGCCACAGCTGCTCTTTTCCCGAAGATTGGGGCTGGGTTGGGGGGAAGGGTCAGGCTGTGGTGCAGGACACTGTGCAGCTTCACGTCCTCCTGCAATCGCCATTCCTCTGCTGGGGACCGGTGCTCGGCAGGCTCTGCTTTACACTGTTCCTTGGTCCTCATTCTGTCAGTGCTCAGCTTTTTTTCTGCACCACCTTTATGTGCTTTACCCCTGAGCAGCGGTCGTGCACGCTTCCTCCGTGTCCTGATGAGATGCTCACCCTGCCTGAGGTACTGATTGCTGTGCTCTGTTCCTTCCTAGATCTGGAACTTGGCCAGGGTGGGCGAGACGCTGACCGGAGATCTGCCCACCTTCAGTCTGACGCCCCTTGAATATATCAGTAATGTAAGCAAGCCTTTCCCTTGCGGCTATGTAAATGGTGGACGGGCTTTGCAGAAGGCGTGAGAGTCTCTTCAGGAAATGAAAACGTCGTAGGACAGTAATATAGTAAATGACAGCAGATAAAGACTGCAGTGCTCCATCCAGTCTGCCCATCATTTTTATTTATTTATTTTATTTTCAGGGTGGTGGCCACCCCCTAAGCTCTTCTGTTATGGGTCGTAGCAGTTTCCTGCTGTGGAATGGTAACAGGAAACAGAGTAGGACTGAATGGTCAGTTTCCTCAGTGCAGAAAGATAAATAGTGGGATGCCCCAGGGATTTGTACTGGGACCTGTGCTTTTAAACAAATTCATTAATGATCTGGAAAAGGAGCAGTGACTGAGGTGATCACTTACAGATAATGCACAATTATTCAAAATTGTTAAAACATGAGCGGATTGAGAGGAACTGGGCATCTGAGTGGCAGGTGAAGTTTAATGTGGACAAGTGCAACGTCCTGCACTTAGGGGAAAAATGTCCTAACTATAGGTTTACAGTGCGGGGTTCCATGTAAGGATTCACCACCCATCCTTGTAGACAATATATTGAAATCCTCAGCTCAGTGAGCCGCGGTGGTAAAAAAAAAAAATAAAAAAGCAAACAGAATGTTAGGAATTATTAGGAAGGGACTGGTTAATAAAACGGAAAATGTCATAATGCCTCTGTATCGCTCCATGGTGAGACCCCACCTTGAATATTGTGCACAGTTCTGATCAATTCATTAAAAAAAAAAAAAAATAGCAGAACTAAAAAACGATACAGAGAAGGGCAATAAAAATGATAAAGGAGATGGAACAGCTCCCTTATGGAAGGTTAGGGCTTTTCTGCTTGGAGAAGAGACAACTGAGAGGGGATATGATTGAGATTTATAAAATTATGAGTGGGGTGGAACAGGTAAAGAGAGGATTGTTATTTACCCTTTCCAATTGCACAAAGACTAGCAGATACACCATGAAACTAACCAGGAACAGATTTAAAATCACTCAACACATGATTAAGCTGTGAAATTTGTTGCTGACGGATATGGGCAAGGCATGTAGCAGAATGGAGTTTTAAAAGGGTTTGGACAAGAATCTGGAATGAAAGCCCATAAACAATTATTGCCAAGGTAGATTTGAGAAAGCCATTGCTTATCCCTGAGAGTGAGCAGCAAGGAATGGATGTTCTCTTCGTGACCAGGATTGGCCACTATCAGAGAGAGGATGCTGGGCTTGATGAACCTTTGCTCTTACCCAGCGTGAAGCTTCTGATGTTCAGCGGCCTAGGAATCGGAGGCACAAAGCCAGTGGAAGCACAATTCCAGGGGCAGTGCGGCACTGTGTGTGTGTGTGTGTGTGTGAGCATATGAATGTGTGTGTGTGTGCGAGAGAGAGGATAATGTTTCTACAATCTCAGGGTGACTGGAAATCTAAAGTTCTCAGGTATGGAGAATGGGAGATTTTTTTTTAATCCCTATTAGTTTTTATTATTGGATGTTTGTCTGCTGTTTTGAAATATTTTATTGGTATTTAGACAACTTTTAAGAATTTTTATCAGAGTTTTTAATTATGTGTATCAGGATGCGAGGTATCTCTGAGATCTAGCTAATTGAGAGACATGTTGAGATGCGTGGGAGCAACTCCGGAATAGGGTTCAGGGGAGCAAGTATTTGTCAAGCTGCAGGGCATTTCAGAAATGGGTGTAAGGTTACAGGGAAGGCTGTATCTGAGAAGGAGTGTGTGCTGGAAGGGGTACCACTGAAATGTTTTGGTGGGTTAGTGTACCTGAGGAGGAATGATGGAGGTGGGGGAGTCTCTGAGAAGGGATGCGATGGGGAGAGTATGTTTCTCTTTGAGATGGGGTCTCTCACAAACGTTGCAATGGGAAGCATGTGTCTCTCTGAGCTGGAAGTATCTGAGAAGGGATGCGATGGGAAGAGTATGTTTCTCTTTGAGATGGGGTCTCTCACAAACGTTGCAATGGGAAGCATGTGTCTCTCTGAGCTGGAAGTATCTGAGAAGGGATGCGATGGGGAGAGTATGTTTCTCTTTGAGATGGGGGTCTCTCACAAACGTTGCAATGGGAGGCATGTGTCTCTCTGAGCTGGAAGTATCTGAGAAGGAATGCGATGGGGAGAGTATGTTTGTTTCTCTTTGAGGTGGGAGTCTCTCACAAACGTTGCAATGGGAAGCATGTGTCTGTCTCAGCTGGATGAGAAGTGATGCGATGGGGAGAGTATGTTTCTCTTTGAGATGGGGTCTCTCACAAACGTTGCAATTGGAAGCATGTGTCTCTGAGCTGGAAGTATCTGAAAAGGTATGGCAGCGAGCAAGAACTTTACATAATGTAGGGGAGAGGGTGCTCGCTGAATGAGCACATGAGCAGTAGCAAAACAGCAGAATGTGTGTGAAGGTCTTTGTGTTGGAGAAAGCACGTGTGTATGTGTGTGTATCTTTGTGTCAGAGACACAGTTGGCCTTTTCTTTCATGTGTGTGTGGTGGGGGGGCAGGGATGTCATCTTTTGCCTGCCTATGACAGGCATGGCAGCTCTCTGCCTCTGAATTCTGGTTTTGTGGCTCCCATGAGAGAGGTTTGCCATCTCTGCTCTACGAGTTTAAGGGTCTGAGAAGGATGTTATAAAGAGGCACATGTTTCTCTGAGACACAATGCGGTGTAGTGGAAGGGGCGTGGGTTTCTCTGAGGAGCACTACTGGAGGGACATGCATGACTCTTTGAGTTGGGGTCTCTTTCTGAAGGGGATGCATGTATATCAGATTGCAGTCTCTTTCTAAGGAGGGATGCACTGGGTGGGCCATGTCTCTGAGATTGTGGTCTGTTGCTGAGAAGGGATGTACTGGAGGGGGTATGTGTCTCTCTGAGACATGAAGTGAAGAGGTTTGCTGTATTGCTGATGAGTGGACAGACATTCTGTCTCTCTGGGTGAGAAGATGCAGTGGGGAGCACCTGTCTCTTGGATGGTTAGAAGTGGAGGTGTGTGCTGTATTGTGGTACAGTGGACAATACATTATGTCTGAGATGGGATCTTTGTGGAGGGATGCAGGGGGGGGGGGAGAGAGAGAGCTATTTTAGATTAAAATTCTTGGTGAGGGAGGTAATGGTGGTGGGACCACTTGGCAATAGTGATCATAACAGGATCAAATTTAAACTAATAACTGGAAGGGGGACAATAAGTAAATCTGCAGCTCTAACACTAAACTTTCAAAAGGGAAACTTTGATAAAATGAGCAAAATAGAAAAAAACTGAAAGGTGCAGCTGCAAAGGTTAAAAGTGTGCAATAGGCTTGGGCATTTGGGTTATATATAATGTTTCTGGGTTGTGGCATTTAGTTCTGTCAAAGTTGTTGCATACACAAAATAATAATAAAGATATAAGTAAAAAAACACAACCCTAGACGCGCAGTCCATATGTATTCCATGCATTAAAAAAGGTGGCAGGAAGGCAAAACGATTACTGTCATGGTTAAAAGGGGAGGTGAAAGAAGCTGTTTTAGACAAACTAACATCCTTCAGAAATTGGAAGAAAATAGGAAAAAGCCTAAGCATTGTCAGGTTAAGTGTAAATTCTCCTCTTCTTAAGCTGCGTCTGTGCGAGTGCGGTGATTTCTGACGGGGGGGGCTGCCCTCTCGTCCTTGTGTCTCTGTGATGAGAAGGGATGATGCACTGGGGAGGGGACTGCACTCTCGTCCTTGTGTCTCTGTGCTGAGAAGGGATGCACTGGGGAGGGGACTGCACTCTCGTCCTTGTGTCTCTGTGCTGAGAAGGGATGCACTGGGGAGGGGACTGCACTCTCGTCCTTGTGTCTCTGTGCTGAGAAGGGATGCACTGGGGAGGGGACTGCACTCTCGTCCTTGTGTCTCTGTGCTGAGAAGGGATGCACTGGGGAGGTGACTGCACTCTCGTCCTTGTGTCTCTGTGCTGAGAAGGGATGATGCACTGGGGAGGTGACTGCACTCTCGTCCTTGTGTCTCTGTGCTGAGAAGGGATGATGCACTGGGGAGGGGACTGCACTCTCGTCCTTGTGTCTCTGTGCTGAGAAGGGATGATGCACTGGGGAGGTGACTGCTCTCTCGTCCTTGTGTCTCTGTGCTGAGAAGGGATGATGCACTGGGGAGGTGACTGCCCTCTCGTCCTTGTGTCTCTGTGCTGAGAAGGGATGCACTGGGGAGGGGACTGCACTCTCGTCCTTGTGTCTCTGTGCTGAGAAGGGATGATGCACTGGGGAGGTGACTGCCCTCTCGTCCTTGTGTCTCTGTGCTGAGAAGGGATGCACTGGGGAGGTGACTGCCCTCTCGTCCTTGTGTCTCTGTGCTGAGAAGAGATGCACTGGGGAGGGGACTGCACTCTCGTCCTTGTGTCTCTGTGCTGAGAAGGGATGCACTGGGGAGGGGACTGCACTCTCGTCCTTGTGTCTCTGTGCTGAGAAGGGATGCACTGGGGAGGGGACTGCCCTCTCGTCCTTGTGTCTCTGTGATGAGAAGGGATGCACTGGGGAGGGGACTGCACTCTCGTCCTTGTGTCTCTGTGATGAGAAGGGATGCACTGGGGAGGGGACTGCACTCTCGTCCTTGTGTCTCTGTGCTGAGAAGGGATGCACTGGGGAGGGGACTGCACTCTCGTCCTTGTGTCTCTGTGCTGAGAAGGGATGATGCACTGGGGAGGGGACTGCACTCTCGTCCTTGTGTCTCTGTGCTGAGAAGGGATGATGCACTGGGGAGGGGACTGCACTCTCGTCCTTGTGTCTCTGTGCTGAGAAGGGATGCACTGGGGAGGGGACTGCACTCTCGTCCTTGTGTCTCTGTGATGAGAAGGGATGCACTGGGGAGGTGACTGCCCTCTCGTCCTTGTGTCTCTGTGCTGAGAAGGGATGCACTGGGAGGGGACTGCACTCTCGTCCTTGTGTCTCTGTGCTGAGAAGGGATGATGCACTGGGGAGGGGACTGCACTCTCGTCCTTGTGTCTCTGTGCTGAGAAGGGATGATGCACTGGGGAGGGGACTGCACTCTCGTCCTTGTGTCTCTGTGCTGAGAAGGGATGCACTGGGGAGGGGACTGCACTCTCGTCCTTGTGTCTCTGTGCTGAGAAGGGATGATGCACTGGGGAGGGGACTGCACTCTCGTCCTTGTGTCTCTGTGCTGAGAAGGGATGATGCACTGGGGAGGGGACTGCCCTCTCGTCCTTGTGTCTCTGTGCTGAGAAGGGATGCACTGGGGAGGGGACTGCACTCTCGTCCTTGTGTCTCTGTGCTGAGAAGGGATGCACTGGGGAGGGGACTGCACTCTCGTCCTTGTGTCTCTGTGCTGAGAAGGGATGCACTGGGGAGGGGACTGCACTCTCGTCCTTGTGTCTCTGTGCTGAGAAGGGATGATGCACTGGGGAGGGGACTGCACTCTCGTCCTTGTGTCTCTGTGCTGAGAAGGGATGATGCACTGGGGAGGTGACTGCTGCGTTGCTCAGCCCCACTGCCTTCTCTTACAGATTGGACAATACATTATGTCTCTCCCACTTCACCTGGAGCCATTTGTAACCCAAGAGGACTCAAATTTGGAGCTGGCATTGCATGCAGGAAAGCTTCCCTACCCTCCTGAGCAAGGTGAGGGACGGCCGCAGTCCTGGGAGGAGGACAGAGGGGAGTGGGGGGCACGGTGATGTCTGCTTACATCAGGAGCTGCCATGCAGTACCTTAGGGGGGCATTGCATGTGGGGTTCTCAGGGGGAGGATGGCAGGGATTAGGGCACAGTGACAGGTTGAGCATTGGGAGATAGGGGGCATCCCGCACAGGGATAGGGGGCAGGGCACAGTGACAGGGGCATCCCGCACAGGGGTAGGGGGCAGGGCACAGTGACAGGCTGAGCATTGGGAGATAGGGGGCATCCCGCACAGGGGTAGGGGGCAGGGCACAGTGACAGGGGCATCCCGCACCCTTCACTTTCATCCTACTCCAGTCACTTGATTGGCTTTAGTATCCTGCAGGAGTTTTTCAGTTGCATTTTTGTTGTCACTTTTTTTTACTTCTGTGCAGTCTGAAGAGGAGAAACTTTCACAAATGTTAGCTCTGTGACTACGGGGCAGTGCTGGGCAGCTGTAGTGTGCGATTAGCTCATGCTAGGGAGGAGCAAGCTGCCTGTCATTCACTGCAGAAGTGCTCTTAAAATGTTCAGTATATGATTCCTCTGCTGCCGCCACCTAATTATCAGTGATTACCACCCTGCCCTCTCTCTCTCTCTCTCTCTCTCGTTGTACTACCCTAAGATGAGTGAGCATAATATCCTGCTCTGCCCACTCCCTTCTGCTCTGCTGCCATGTTTTGCAGGTGATGAATTAGCAGAACTGGACAATATGGCGGATTATTGGTTGGGCTCTATCGCCAGAGCGACCATGCAGACGTATTGTGAAGTCATCCTGCAGATCCCGGAGCTTTCACCGCACTCAACCAAGCAGCTCATCACTGACATAGGTGGGTGACTCGTGCGAAGCTGCGCTACCCGTTCCAGGATCCTGCACTCCTGGGTTACTCTTCAGCCCCTCTTCCTCTTCTAATCTGCCCTGATACGGTGTCTTCCTATTGCTCATGGCCGTTTTCTCTTATGCTTCTTAGCTCATGTTCTCCAAGCTTTATTTGCTGTTGTTTTTCTGAACTTACATCTTTAGGATTCTGTCCAAATATTAATGACCAGGTTTACATTCCCAGAGCCAAGCTCACATGCTTTATAGTCCCTGTTTCAATCCTCTTCATCCAGCCAGACCAGTCCAGGCACATGCCTTCTGCCTCCCAACCAGAAGATGGAGACAAAGTAACAGGTTTGCTGAAATCACCCCCCACGGGCTTCCGTACTGACCTCCAGCAGATTGCAGGCGAGCATCCTGTTCTGTCAGCTACTCCTGAGGTGAAAATCTTATACTCCCTCCCTCACTTGCTGAAATTACACCTCTTCCCCCTCACTCTCCGTGCTTTTTCTCTCCTCTTCCACATTCTCTTCTTTAAAATAAAAAATTAAACAAGGCTTCCCTCTCTGTTTTTTCTCCCTTCTCCTGAGCCCTATGGCTATGCCTATTCCTGCTTGTTAAATCTGTAAAAAGAATTTAAAAAGGCAGAAGACAGAAGAATGGTTTGCTGTCTGAGGGGAGGGGAGGAAGCGATGGTATCTTTTCGGCCACGTAGGAAGTCCTCAGTAGTTTGTGGGTGCATCGTGCTGTCAGTCTCTGGGAGGGGGAAGCTTCTGTAAATCTTGTGGGGAGGAGAAGGGAGAGAGGCAGCAGGTGGAGTCATCTACCCTGGCAGGACCACATTGACGGGGTCATCTGCAGGCCATTCCCGCCATGCTTGCTGCTATAATGGAACCACAAGAAGGGAGTAGCACAGAGCCGGGGTGTCCTACTCTGGTTCCAGTGGTCTCGGATGTTGCAACAGTCTGATGTGTGGCTCCTCCCGGTGGCTTTCCAAAAGGAGCAGCTTCGTTCCTCTTCATGGGCTTCTATTCCCATTGAGTTTGTGGAGATTATGTATCGGGCCCTTTTTCTAAGATAAAACAATTCCACACTACCACATCAGCCACATGTCAATCCCTGATCCTGCCTCAGGGAATCACATATTTATTTATTTATTTATTTAAAAATATTTCTATACCGTCTTTTCAAACTAGTTTGATCAAGACGGTTTACATATTTCGATTATATAGAGCCAGTTAACCAAGAAAAAATAAAAAATGAAAATAAAAATAAAATAAAAATAATAACATCAGATTTAAAAATATAGATAAGACATAGAAAGAATAAAAATACAATAATTGTTATAGTCCCTACTCATAAAATAAATATACTAATTTTTAACAAAAATAGTCAAAGATAGAAAGGAGATAATGAATATAAAATATAACTCATATAAACCATTTTCCTTCAAAATGTATAATCGAATGGTAAATTACTACAAAAAAATGTGGCTTAGAACATGAAGTAGTCAATTATCAAGATGAGCATATGCAATCTTGAATAAATAAGTTTTAACTGCCTTCTTAAATTCGCTATGACTAATAATTTGCCTTATATATATACCATTGCAACAAAATTGGCTGACAAGATCCTGACCAATTGACCACGAAGAATGCAGCAAACTAAAAGAAATGCCTTCCCTAATTGCTCTAAGTTTCCAACCAGCTGATGGACCACTTGGCTTTTTCCGGATTCCAAGTGCCTTGAGCCACTGTACGGTGAATGCCCCAGCCCCAGAGACTGATATCTGAGGTCACCATTATCCAAACGGGAGAGTCAAGATCCAAGATCCACTCCTAGCCACCAAAGCAAAACTCTCTGGCTTACTTCACCAGAGAGAGTCTCATGAAATACACAGGGGATTGAGGCGACCACTTCGAGAACAAGTCCTCTACAAGGGTCTTCTGTGCACCCTTGCCCAAGGCACTAAATCCAAGGCAGCTGCCATGAAACCCAACACCTGAAGATAAAGCCACAGCATGGACCTCTGTATCCTCCATAAACTATGCACTTGCTTCTGCAAGTTCTGGATCTTTATGTCTGTCAACTGGACACAGCCTTCCCTGGTGTTGAACTGAGCCACCAGGTACTCCAGGGATCAAGAGGGAAACAAAATGCTCTTTTTTTTCTAAGAAACTTTCATATGTTGAGACAAATACAGTCTTGCCTTAGCAACAATACCATTGCACACCACAGCCTGCAGCACCAAACCAGCAGCCTCAAAAGCTCACTTTCCTAGCGTGTAGCCAGATGGACTTTGTCAAACGCCTTCTGAAAATCCAAGTACACTACATCTACCGGTTCACCTTTATCCACATGTTTATTAACTCCTTCAAAAAGGTGAAGCAGATTTGTGAGGCAAGACTTGCCTTGGGTAAAGCCATGCTGACTTTGTTCCATTAAACCATGTCTTTCTATATGTTCTGTGATTTTGATGTTTAGAACACTTTCCACTATTTTTCCTGGCACTGAAGTCAGGCTAACCGGTCTGTAGTTTCCCGGATCGCCCCTGGAGCCCTTTTTAAATATTGGGGTTACATTTGCTATCCCCCAGTCTTCAGGTACAATGGATGATTTTAATGATAGGTTACAAATTTTTACTAATAGGTCTGAAATTTCATTTTTTAGTTGCTTCAGAACTCTGGGGTGTATACCATCCGGTCCAGGTGATTTACTACTCTTCAGTTTGTCAATCAGGCCTACCACATCTTCTGGTTTTGCCGTGATTTGGTTCAGTCCATCTGAACCATTACCCATGAAAACCTTCTCTGGGAAGGGTATCTCCCCAGCATCCTCTTCAGTAAACACTGAAGCAAAGAAATCTTTTAATCTTTCCACGATGGCCTTATCTTCTCTAAGTGCCCCTTTAACTTTTATCATCTTGAACTTTGAGCCATGGAAGAGAGTTCCTTTGGTTTGGAAGTCTTGAAAAGAAGCATGTCATTGTCCTACCCAGTAAAGGGATAGCTTGGGTATATGCCATGCATCTCGAGTGGTCTGCCTGGATGAAGAGGAAGGAGAAATTAGTTCTTACCTGATAATTTCTTTCATTGAGTTCAGCCCGACCAGCTCAGGATCTTCCCTGTTCTGCAAAGTGCATTATTATTCTACTGATGCATTTGTAGAATATCTTCTTGTGTGTGCTAGTCTGTGCGGTTATGTCTGTTCCATTTCTTGTTTTGTTTTTCTCCTTTGGAAGCCCTCTGATTTTTGCTTGGGGGTGAGGAAGGGTTTAGTGTATTATAAATGTTTATCTTAGCTTGTTACATAGATTACTGGCAGGCTGAGTTCTGCGTGGGAGCCTGTAAGCCTGCTTGTTTCCATCTGCTGGTTGGGAGGCAGAGCCCATGCATCTGCACTGGTCTGGTCTGGCTGGATTCAAAGAAAGGAAATTATCAGTGAAGAATTAATTTCTCCATTCTTATTTTCATGTGTAAAGTACACTGTGTTCTTTAGCCCTCCTATGATTGATGTGAATTCCTTTCCTAAATTGTTCTGTGCCTGGAGTCTGGAATGGATGAGGCTCTGGGTCCCTGGGGACTGGAATGGCACGGTAGGGTTGGACAAGTGGTTTCCCAGTAAGATGATCTTTCATGGGACCACACTGGATTGTAGTTTGTAGCCTGAGAAGAAAGCTTCCACCTTCGCGCTGTATGTAGCTTGCAGGAGTTGGGCACAGCATGGGACATAGTGATTCCATCAGATTGACACTATCATTTCTTAATTGGATAAAAATGTGACCGTATATTGAATGAATTGTTTTCTAAATCTTCTAGATTATCTTATAAACGTAATGGATGCTTTGGGACTTCAAGCTTCCAAGATGCTTCAAAACATTTTAAGTCTTCTGAAAGTGAAGCCAGAAGAGTACAGACAGACAGCCAAAACATTTCCCCGGAGGCTGACAAACAGCATTGCAGCCATGAGAAACCTCGACTATTGATCCCCAGCTCAGTTGGTGCTGATTCATGGCACCATCAGCCGTTAAGAGATGGCCGAGACTCCCTCTCGGGCCTTGCACACAGCAGAACCCTGGAGCCACCAGGCTGCCCACCCCGATCCCAGCACCACTGCCGTCCTGAGAATCCAGAGAAGACTGCAGCTTCCCATCTTTCCCTCTGTGTTGCTGGACTAACCCGCTGCTGCTCCCCCACACAGGGAGGTCTATAGGCACCATGTTTGCCTGGTTAAGTTCTGCACTTAGTTGGACAAACATTGGGATTTAAAATTTCCCACTTGCTGAAGGCCTCTGCTTTATCCGGCTGAGTAATTAGTCTGATAAATCTTAGCTGGGGGCAGAGATGAGTTGTATAAAAGCAGTTTTGGAGCATAAGCTTATGTGGCCAGCTTGCTCATGAGTGGGTATGTTCAGCAGTAAACGTTTATCCTGCTAGCGTCTCCGGATGCCTTGCTGCCGAATATTGCCCTTACATTCCTTCTGTCTCCTTTCTGCTTCTGATAAAGGGAAATCCCTTTTGCTTCTTCGTAAAGAACTGAAATCATAGTATGGATATATATAGCATTAAAAGGCTGGGCTCTTGTAGCTGGTTTGGGATTGTGGGCATTACAGTGACATTTTAGCTTTGCGGACACACAGAATCAGAAAGGTGTTTCATAAAGTTCTGCCAATTTACCCAGGAACTGAAGTGAATTTGCTATCAGTAGCACCTAAAGTGCATTGTTATCTGCTGTGAAATCCTAAATTTATTAAAAATTAGAAAAATACATGCAGTCGAGGCTTTGACAATTGGAACTTGTAAATGACTTTTCCGTTACTAAGAAGAAACGTGAGCTGAAAAAGAGGTTTTGGAATTTTTCTGGTACAAGTCTCATTGCCTCTTGTGGGTGGCCCAGCCCCTGCTTTTAAGGTAAATTTTGTGGCAGATTTTTCAGAACTCTGGGGCATCTTTCTATGTCTTGGGATGTGCTGAGGGTGGGGAGGTCTGCGCCTGCTATTGCCCACCTTGGTCCGTAGATACTATGGGTGCACTGTCGGGAAAGAGACGGGTGCATATCCCTCCACCTCTCCAAGCCAGCAAGAGTTCCCTGCGCTGCCCAGAACTACCATTCAATTAAAAACCAGGGGGAGGGAATGTTCTCCATATGGAAATGCATTTAAATATAAAAAAAAAGAAGCAAAAATAATTTAAAAAGTACAATACATCGGGGCAAGAGCAGCTATGGCACTGAAAGCCAGCCATTGTATTTCTTCACCACTAGAGGGCAGCAGAGAGAATAATGGAGTTCTTTATTAAGCTCTTTGTCCAATGATTGAATTGAATTGCTTGCTGGCGATGCCGATTGGCTCTCTTTTCTGCAGGTAGGAATCCAGTTGGTTGTTAGAGAGAGCCAGTCAGTATGCAGCTCCGTGTTGGAGGGGGAGATAAAGACCGCCAGCCATCTATTCACTTGCAGGCATCTTTTGATTTCCCTCCAGATGACTGAATTCTGTGTGGTGAGACTCAAATAGCTAGTAACTTACACAGCAGCATGATAAATCTGCAGTTTCTCCCACAGTCTCTGTGCATAGAGGTATAGAGAGAGCAAGCCCCAAACTTTTAATTTTGAAGTTAGTTTTCCTGTGTAAGTCTGCAGCGTGCTATATATTCTAAGAAACTTTCCAAAACGGCAAAGCTGAAATGCAAGACTAGCAGAGAATGGGTTTGGTAGGCTGAAATAAAATTATGAAGGCCCCAGTTTTGCTCTAAGGTTTAATGTCTGAAAACTAAGAGTGTAAAGTATTCAGTCCAGTAAGAATTCCTTGTATTGGCCCAGCATAAGAATACAAAGAAGATGTACATGCGCTTTCCAGATAGGTATATCTTCAAAGGTAAAGGAAGGTAGCTCCTAGAAGTGCACGCCATTAAGAATATAAATAACTTGGGATGCTTCTGTTTTGACCCTCCTACAAGCATCACCCTATGCATGTCAGCCATCAGAGCCCCGTGCAGGCATCTGCGACACTCCACATGGATATATAACAATGAAAGTTGTGTGCACTCCTGGAAGAAAGTCCTTCTCACAGCGCCATCTGGAAGCGTGATAGATCCAAATGAACATTCCTTATGCAACAAGTTCAGAATGCAGAATTCCCCCAACCACCCCCCATGAGCATTTCCTTCTCCCCATCCAGTCACATGGATGGCCATGAAAGGATTGGATGTTTAGGAGTTGCTCACTCTTGTCTGTTCACATATATTGAGACCCTTAGCTTGAATCTGTCACCTCTCTGGATGCCATTTTGAGAAGGACTTTATCTCAAATGTCTAGCTAAGATACTGCAACTTTATTATGAGTATGGTGTCAGTTTAGGCATTCCACTTGGGACTTTACTTTGGAGAAATGTGAGTCAATTTACTATTAAGTTTTTTTTATTAACTGTCTTATTTCATGTGTCATGCATGTTTTAGAATATTTAAAAAAACTTGTAAAGTGCTATTTTAATGTCTGTCACTGGACAAATGGGGAAGGGGAAGGAGGTTGTGGTGGAGTGCAATGCCATGGACTGAAAATCTCTCTTAAAAATTGATTCCCTTTAGTAGCTCCAATATTGAGAAGGGCTGCAGTCGGGCCTTGAATTGAGGGGGAAGAAAGGGGAACCCCAAATAACAAATAATTCCCCTGAAGTCCCACAGAAGATTGCAGTTATCTCTGAGCTTTCCACATGCGGCTGTGGAGCTGCCGAGGCTCAGGCCCTGCAAGTGGCAGAGAGTCTTATGTGGGACTGGGAATACTGGCAGAAGTGCTGGGGGGGAGGGGGGGGGGTGCAAAGGAAGGAGCAGTTCCAGAGAAAGAGAGTTCAGAGCCGGGGAGTGAACCAAGCCTGCAGAGGAGAGGGAATCACAAACTGAGGGGAGAGTGGAGCTGCAGGTGGCACTCTCGGTTATGTAGCAGTGTCTCCATCTGCTGGCAGGGAGGTATAAACCCACTGCTCTGGAATGATCTGCGGTATTACAGGAACGAAAATTAGCAGGTAAGAACCAAGTTTCATTTTTGTCTTACAAAAAGCATTGAGATTATTCTATTGTATTACTATTTAGAAATATTGATATTGTTTATTGTATGCTATGTTTGCATTCCTTTTTGAAAGGGAGTAAGTTGCTATTTTAGATTTATATATGTTGTATGGTATGAATGTTATGTATGAGGTATGCAGCGTGTTTGGTTGTATGATGGTTTACTGGTGATGTAAAATGTGTGGAGTTAATGTGCAATTTAGCCTTATTATTGCGGGTGTAAGAATTTGCAGATTTTTAATATAAATTATATATGTAGAATTGTAATAAAATATTAAGATTTTGTGAGAATATATTTGATGTATTTTTGTACCATAGCGTTTCCCATTTAGGTTTAGTTTTATGAATTTATGGTGTATGGATACCTCGTTGTTTTCTGTGGTAAGGTATAAACTAGCAGTAGTGAGTGCAATATTATCCCGAGACTTGCTAAGAATCCATAACGTCGTATTTATGTTGGACTGTGCTGGTCTAGTTTTATTTGATATGTGTTTGACATGCACCCTGCTGAGAATCTTGGATTTCTGCAAACTAAATTTTTAAATAAAGTCAGTTTGCCCATGCAGGAGGGGGAAACTTATAAATGTGCAGAGAAGGAGAGAGGGGTGGGGGAGGAGAGTTGAGTTGATTAAGGAGGAGTGAGGAGGAAGCTGCTGGGCTGGGGGGGGGGGGGGGGATGGGATGTAGGAAGTGGAGCAGGCAGAGTGGAGATTAAACCCCCTGCCCCCTTGTACAAAAGTCAGTTTGCCCATGCAGGAGGGAGAAGAAATGGCAGAGTAGGGATTTCAGAGGAAAAAAAGGAGGAATGCTGCCTTGGATCCTGCAACCCACTTGGATAGAGAGGCAGAGAAAAGAGAAATGGAGAAAAAGATCAATGTCAGAGACAGATGTGAAGAAGATAGGAGAAGAAATGGAAAAGGAATGAGACCATGAAAAAGAACTTAGGAGAAGACCAGAAATAGAAACCAGGACCAACCCAATTTTAAAAAATAAAATGTCCAGAGAACAAAGATTGGAAAGAGAACATTTTATTTTCAGTTTTTAGAAAGTGGAATATATCAGCTTTGGGGAGTGTACATTTCTTACCCTAGAGGAAAGGCTAGAGAGGTTAGGGCTTTCCAGCATCGAGAAGAAACGGCTGAGGGGGGATATGATAGAGATCTATAAAATTAATGGAGTGGAACAGGTAAACACAAATCGGTTGTTTATGCTTTCAAAAAGTACAACGACCAGGGGCCACACAGTGAAGTTACTAGGTGATATATATATATTTTTCCTAATTGTCTTAAATGTATTTTTTACTAAATGCATGATTAAACCTGGAATTTGTTACCAGAGGATATGTAAAAGGTGTTAGTATAGCTGGGATTAAAAAAGGTTTGAACAAGTTCCTGGAAGAAAAGTCCATAAGCCATTATTAAGGTGGAGTTGGGGAAAAACCACTACTTATCCCTGGAATAAGCAGCATGAGATCTATCAACCTTTTGGGATCCTGCCAGAGACTTGACCTGGATTGGCCACTGTTGGCAACAGGATACTGGGCTTGATGGACCTTTTGTCTGACCCAGTGTGGCATATCTTGTGTTCTTACGCCTATTTTTATTTAAGAATGATCCAACAAATTCAACATCTTTTGGCATATCAAGAGAAAAGAGCAATTGTACAAGCAGTAGTGATTTCAAGGTTAGATTATTATGATATAGTCTATTTAGGCCTCCTTAAGAAGCTGCTCTACTGCTTGCAGCTTATTCAAAATACAGCGGCTAGAGTAATGGAGAAACTTAAACCTAATGATCATATTACATCAGTTCTCTGGGAGTTTCATTGGCTCCCAGTATAACAGCAGATTCAATTTAAATTTAGTTTTAGCGTTTAAGATTTTACATGATCAAGCACCAAGTTATTTATCTAGGAAGATTACCTATTTGCTCACAAAGCTCCTTTGGTCCTGGTTGGCGATGACTGAGAGATCAGATGGAAAAGTGCAGAATGACAGCTTTTTCAGTGGGAGCCCTTAAAATATGGAACTAGAAATCAGAAATATGGAAAATCTAATCTGTTTTAGAAAACCAGCGAACGCTTGGCGGTTTCAGCAGGCCCTCAGGTAATAGCTTTTAACTGCTGTTTTTTTTAATGTAAAAGTTTTTATGGGATGAATATTTTATTTTGTGATTGTAACCTTGACTATTTATTCTTATGTATTTTTTACATTGTTGCTGTAATTTATAATCTTACTGTATATCGCATTTGGTAACAAATGTCAATGCGATTAATACATGTAAAAATAAAAAGACTGATGGTCTGTTGAGCCTAGCAACCTGTCTCCAACAGTGACCAGTCTGGGTCTGCAGATCTCCACATTGGTCGGGCTAATAAATTATTACTAGACCTGACTTCCAGGAACTTGTCCTTAGCTTTTTAAATTCAGCTGTATTGTTAACCTTGACCACATCCTCCTGCAACAAATTCCACAGTTTAATTGTGCGTTGACTGAAAAAATATTTTGAAAATTTGTTTTAAATCTTTTACCAACCAATTTCAAAGAATGCCCCCAAATCTTCGTATAAAAGGGTAAATAACCGTCCCACATCATCCAGAATTTTATAAACCTCTGTCATGTCCACTCTGCCATCTCTTTTCTACCTTGTGTAGCCTTTCTTCATAGGAAGCCATTCCCATTATCATTTGTCTCTCTCCTCTGTGCCTTTCTAATTCCGTTGTCTTTTTTGAGACGAGGGCGGCCAGAGCTGCACAAGATGCAGTTGATTGATTTTATTTTTGTTTGATGTTATGTGTTTGCTTTATGTTTTTATATAATAACGTACTAAATTACGGCAGATAAAGAGCAAAATGGCCTAGCTAGTCAGCAGTAATAATTTTCCCACTTTGGGTAGATGGGTTGTAGATTGTTCTTGTTGTATACCATGCCAGGAACGTTGGTGTGAGTGGGTACGAGATACTTTTAAATAAATAAAGCTTGGACATTTGTCTTTTATGACAAAAGGCTTTGAAGTGGCAGCTTGAATACCCTCGAAGTTTCTTGCGTAGGAGGTGAGCCTCTTTCAAAGGACAGGAGGCAGCAGAACAAGCAGTCATGGGATGAGGATGAAGTGTTACGGCGGTTACTACCCCAAATCAAATAAGCCTGTTACTTCAATTTCTATGCATATACAGCATAGTTCTCTGCTTCAACGGCAGGGGAGAAGAAAAAAACTGATACTACACACATCCAGCAGAGCTCTCTGCTTCAACGGCAGGGGAGAAGAAAAAAGGGTTCGCACTCACAAAGCGGGGAGTAGCTGGCTTGTTACGGCGGTTACTACCCCAAACCAAATGTGCCTGATACTTCACTCTCGACGCATATCCAGCATAGCTCCCTGCTTCAACAGCATGGGAGAAGAAAAACTGATACTTCACGCATATCCAGCATAGCTCCCTGCTTCAACGGCAGGGGAGAAGAAAAACAACCAATAAGGGCTGAATAACATAGTCTGAGTAAAACAAATAAGCATGGGTGTAGCTTGCTTATTGCAGCGGTTACTACCCCTAACTTATCAAGCTAGATATTTCACTTGGATGCAGCTCCATCACTGCTTTCTACATTAATGGTGGGGGTGGAAGGGAAATAGAACCAAGAGCTAAGAGAAACAGATAAGTATGAGAGAAAAAAGTGTGTGAAGCTTGCTGGGCAGACTGGATGGGCCGTTTGGTCTTCTTCTGCCGTCATTTCTATAAGTGGAGGTAGACTCAGGAAATATTTCTTTACAAAGAAGGTGGTAGATATGTGGATCAGGCTCCTCATGGAAGTGGTGGAGACGAGGAGAAAAAGGCCTGGGCTGAATACAGGGTCTCGCTGAGGGCGTGGGAGGGATTGTAAAGCTGAATTAGTCGGCATGGATGGGCAGACGCTACAGGCCATGTGACCTTTTTCTGCCATCATGTTTCTGTGTAGGTGAAGATGTTGGAAGCACAGCTGGTGCCTCATTTAGCTGTGGCTCCTCAGGTTACTGCAGGTACTGAGGTAACGTGCTCCCGAAACTGCACTGCTCTCAGCCCTAATCGGGCTTAGCTTAAATATTAACAGGTTGGTTTTTACCACAATGCAAGGAACTAATAAAGCAAACATTGGGAAACACGACACTTATTGGTAGAGAAGCTCTTGGGGACACTGTTAAAACAATACTACTTCAACTTTAATAGCTTGTCAAATGCGCTAATAAAACCAGCAGAGAGCTGCAAAGGTCACGTTTGTTCCTTTCTTTAAAAGCTACTTGACCGTCTGTTCTTGCATTTTTGCTAAACTCCAAAAGAGAGGGCTGTCCGTACTCCTGATGATGAGTTTCATCGCTTCCCCTTTCTACATGAACTTTGTAGCTGCTGCTTTCTTTATTTTAGCAAGATGAAGGGTTTGGCTACTTTTTGGCATTGTTCCTATCTTTAAGGAATTAAAGATTCATGCAACAATGGGGGCTTATCAGTATTACAAAATCCTAGCAAAATTTGCATTGCACAATTCACCACAACTCGTTCACTGACCAATAAGGGATTAGCAAGGCGTGCTGCCGGCTCAGGACTGAAGTAGCAGGAGGAACTCCAGGCTTGCATTCAGGATCATCACAGAGCCGTGTGTGCAACAGAAAGGGATGATGCAGAGCATCTCACCACTCCAGCACCGAAACCGTGTCACCTCACCACTCCAGCACCGAAGCAGTGTCACCTCACCCGCCCCATTACTCCAGCACAGAACCAGTGTCACCTCACCACTCCAGCACCGAAGCAGTGTCACCTCACCCGCCCCATTACTCCAGCACAGAACCAGTGTCACCTCACCACTCCAGCACCGAAGCAGTGTCACCTCACCCGCCCCATTACTCCAGCACCGAAGCAGTGTCACCTCACCACTCCAGCACTGAACCCGTGTCACCTCACCACTCCAGCACAAACCCAATCTCCCTTCCCCCATCACCACCCCCATTATGTCTTCTCCTTTACCAAAAGTCCTGTATTGCCTTCCCCTCCCCGATTCCTCCATCTCAGAGGCTCTATTTCTCCCCCATCACTTTTCCAAGGAACCTGTATCACCATCACCATTAGTCTAACCAAAATCATTTGTTAGTCCCTCCGCCTCCCATTATAGCAGGAAAGGGCCTGAATTGCCTCCTCACAGCTTATTATTCCTAATGAGCCAATGCCTTCCCCATTTATGTCATCAAGAATATCTGTGCTTGGATCTCTTTGGAAAAAAATAAGCCATCAGGTGTGAGAGATCATCAGAAGAATGAAGCAAGGAAAAGTGTTTCTATAGTGTGACTCAGTCCTCAGCCTGGGGGCCCACGCCCTACACTACTGTTTCTTGTTAGGCCCTGAGGCCAGGATGCATTGATTTTTCTCACTTTTAACTCTAGGACACTTCCCTTTCACCTATTTTGGATGAAATAAGAGCTGCTCTGTCCATTCATAATGTGAGACTGGAATCAATGCAGAAGATAAGCTGAAGCTCTCAAATCTTGTAGACCTTTTTTTTCCTTGCCAGATCTCATCTGGATGGTTCATTACTGTTGAAGTAGCAGAAACCACTGAAAACAGTCACATCACATTAATTTATTAAGAGACAACCCTGTCAAGTAGCTGGGTAGAGCAGCTAATACTACAAGCCTTAGCAATACTTGATAACACATATTGCATCAGTCATTAGGATTATAAAGTTGTTTGTTTTATCCAACTTCTTTGTTGGTTTCCACTATGTTCCTTGTCTGCTTTACATTTTTGTATTTATTTGGAATGACTTGAGATCTTAGAAAATGCAAGCCCAGTTGAACTGAATTTCCAGTTTTAATCTCAAGGTTGCCCAGTTCAGTTGTAGCCTGCACTGGTAGTGGTTGAAGTCATTGTCATGTGAGTAGCCAATGTGTAATGAATTGTAGTCTTATGCCAGCTCTCAGCAGGAAGGTGCTAGACGTAGAACTGGATATTGAAGACACTTTCCATTCCTAGGTCTGCTTCTCTAGATATGAGGGGCAATGTGTGCGGAGCTTACTGTACAGCTGCCTGTTCTGTATCATGGGGCAATGTGTGAGGGAAGCTTGTGTTGCTGCTGCCCAGAGTTTGCTAATTACAGGTGACTGCTCTTAATTATCCTCCTCCGTATCACTGAGCTCAACAATATCGATAGGTTGGACTCGCAGGGAGTCATAGTTTGGTGGCGGGGTGCCTGGGATTGGAGGGCACCTTTCATCCATTTCATCCCCGTAGAATGTGGGATTGGTTTGTGCATCCACTAACTCTGACACTGTGGGTGGTGCACTGGAGCGTTGTGCGGCCGCCTGCTTGTGTTTAAGCTGCTTGTACCATACGACAATCTTAATGATGGTGATCCAGAAGCAGTCGATAATGATTTCTCCAAACTCGATGATGCAAAGGACAGAGCCCCCCATCCAAAAGCCGAATTGACCTCCAAGGCTTGACAGCAGCCAAGCAATCTGTGGAGAAATGGGCAGTGCTGTTACACATCTGGTGCTGAGACACTCAGCATTTACATTGCTGCAAAATGGCAAGAGAAGAATTCACATGATTTAAAAAATAAATAAATAAATAAACATTTGTGGCCTTTCCCTGCTCCTTTAATCGGAAGCAGGACTAGAAGTCTGCTCCAGGTGTCTTGGGAGTTTTCCCCCATATCTACATATGGGGCTTGCATCCAATACAGGACATCTGAGCACTTTTAAGAGCTATAGAAATACTCCAGTACTTACATTTGTCGCTGCAGATTCTCCTACAGTCCGGTAGTTAAATTCTTGGAAATAAATATTTAATTTGATGATACTATTTCTGTGTAATATAAAGAGAACAGCAATTATCTATATGGCGCACACACAAGCATCCTGTAATATACTGTTATGCAGATGTGTAGATGACGCACACACAGGCATACTGTGCTATACTACTTTGCAGACACAGCTGTGTATATATAATGCACACAGGCATACTGTAGTATACTGCTCTGCAGACACAGGTGTGTACATAATGCACACAGGCATACTGTAATATACTGCTACTCAGATGTGTATTGATATATGGGCAGCTTAATATGGAGACTAATGCTAAGACTATTGCTCAATCAGCATCCCAGAATCCTTCATTGTCTGTGGCCTGCTTGCAACTGTGGCCATAGGAACAAACCTGTAACTGACCTAAGATTCAAGACTTTGGAAGACATCTGGAATACATTCAGGCTCTGTAAAGCCTATGCTAGAAGGTCATGAGGTTACAGATGGCAAATGGCTGAGGCCACATCCTTAGGCTATATTGTCTCTAAGCGAGAGGCCCAACTGAAATCAGTTTCCCATTGCCCCAGGAGGATGGACAAAGATTGACATATTGACAGGACATAGAACCTCAGAAGAAGTGGCACACATCTGGCAAAAGCAAGGCTAGTCACAAAGGGGCCTTCACGTGGGTGGAAAGTGTTCAGGTTAAAGTAGTTTCAGTCTATCCTATTTCATTTATGTCATACTGCGTAAGTGATTATCATCATAGGCTCACAAGCATTTTCTCTATGGTTTAAACCTATAAAGCGCAGCTCTCACGATATACTCTGAGAGACAGACTGAAGTGCCCTATCTGTGTTGTAGGTCTGGCTGTCTGTACCTCCCAAGGATATGCACTAATAAATTTATATTCACTTCTACCAAATTCTGTGTGATATCCTTGTGTCTCATACATGCAGAGAAGCACTTACAAAGTGAGGTAATTAGACAGTATATAATGCGCACACAGGCATGCTGTGGTATACTGCTATGTAGACATGTATATGATAACACAGGCAGATGAAATTTAATGTGGATAAGTGCAAGGTGATGCATATAGGGAAAAATAACCCATGCTGTAGTTACACGATGTTAGGTTCCATATTAGGAGCTACCACCCAAGAAAGAGATCTAGGCGTCATAGTGGATAACACATTGAAATCATCTGTTCAGTGTCCTGCGGCAGTCAAAAAAGCAAATAGAATGTTAGGAATTATTAGAAAGGGAATGGTGAATAAAACAGAAAATGTCATAATGCCTCTGTATCGCTCCAAGGTGAGACCGCACCTTGAATACTGTGCACAATTCTGGTCGCCGTATCTCAAAAAAAATATAGTTGCGATGGCGAAGGTACAGAGAAGGGTGACCAAAATGATAAGGGGACTGGAACAGCTCCCCTATGAGGAAAGACTAAACAGGTTAGGACTTTTCAGCTTGGAGAAGAGATGACACTTTTGAATAGTATATGTATGTGTGATGTCAGGTGTAAATGATCCTATTGAATAGTATATGTATGTGTGATGTCAGGTGTAAATGATCCTATTGAATAGTATGTGTATGTGGGATGTCAGGTGTAAATGATCCTATTGAATAGTATATGTATGTGTGATGTCAGGTGTAAATGATCCTATTGAATAGTATGTGTATGTGGGATGTCAGGTGTAAATGATCCTATTGAATAGTATATGTATGTGTGATGTCAGGTGTAAATGATCCTATTGAATAGTATGTGTATGTGGGATGTCAGGTGTAAATGATCCTATTGAATAGTATATGTATGTGGGATGTCAGGTGTAAATGATCCTATTGAATAGTATGTGTATGTGGGATGTCAGGTGTAAATGATCCTATTGAATAGTATATGTATGTGTGATGTCAGGTGTAAATGATCCTATTGAATAGTATATGTATGTGTGATGTCAGGTGTAAATGACCCTATTGAATAGTATATGTATGTGTGATGTCAGGTGTAAATGATCCTATTGAATAGTATATGTATGTGGGATGTCAGGTGTAAATGATCCTATTGAATAGTATATGTATGTGTGATGTCAGGTGTAAATGATCCTATTGAATAGTATATGTATGTGGGATGTCAGGTGTAAATGATCCTATTGAATAGTATATGTATGTGGGATGTCAGGTGTAAATGATCCTATTGAATAGTATATGTATGTGGGATGTCAGGTGTAAATGATCCTATTGAATAGTATATGTATGTGGGATGTCAGGTGTAAATGATCCTATTGAATAGTATATGTATGTGTGATGTCAGGTGTAAATGACTCTATTGAATAGTATATGTGTGTGTGATGTCAGGTGTAAATGACCCTATTGAATAGTATATGTGTGTGGGATGTCAGGTGTAAATGATCCTATTGAATAGTATATGTATGTGGGATGTCAGGTGTAAATGATCCTATTGAATAGTATATGTATGTGTGATGTCAGGTGTAAATGACTCTATTGAATAGTATATGTGTGTGTGATGTCAGGTGTAAATGATCCTATTGAATAGTATATGTATGTGTGATGTCAGGTGTAAATGACCCTATTGAATAGTATGTGTATGTGTGATGTCAGGTGTAAATGATCCTATTGAATAGTATATGTATGTGGGATGTCAGGTGTAAATGATCCTATTGAATAGTATGTGTATGTGTGATGTCAGGTGTAAATGATCCTATTGAATAGTATGTGTATATGTGATGTCAGGTGTAAATGATCCTATTGAATAGTATGTGTATGTGTGATGTCAGGTGTAAATGATCCTATTGAATAGTATATGTATGAGGGATGTCAGGTGTAAATGACCCTATTGAATAGTATATGTATGTGTGATGTCAGGTGTAAATGATCCTATTGAATAGTATATGTATGTGTGATGTCAGGTGTAAATGATCCTATTGAATAGTATGTGTATGTGTGATGTCAGGTGTAAATGATCCTATTGAATAGTATGTGTATGTGGGATGTCAGGTGTAAATGATCCTATTGAATAGTATGTGTATGTGGGATGTCAGGTGTAAATGATCCTATTGAATAGTATGTGTATGTGGGATGTCAGGTGTAAATGATCCTATTGAATAGTATGTGTATGTGGGATGTCAGGTGTAAATGATCCTATTGAATAGTGTGTGTATGTGGGATGTCAGGTGTAAATGATCCTATTGAATAGTATGTGTATGTGTGATGTCAGGTGTAAATGACCCTATTGAATAGTATGTGTATGTGTGATGTCAGGTGTAAATGACTCTATTGAATAGTATATGTATGTGGGATGACAGGTGTAAATGATCCTATTGAATAGTATATGTATGTGGGATGTCAGGTGAAAATGATCCTATTGAATAGTATGTGTATGTGGGATGTCAGGTGTAAATGATCCTATTGAATAGTATGTGTATGTGTGATGTCAGGTGTAAATGATCCTATTGAATAGTATGTGTATGTGTGATGTCAGGTGTAAATGACTCTATTGAATAGTATATGTATGTGGGATGACAGGTGTAAATGATCCTATTGAATAGTATATGTATGTGGGATGTCAGGTGAAAATGATCCTATTGAATAGTGTGTGTATGTGGGATGTCAGGTGTAAATGATCCTATTGAATAGTGTGTGTATGTGGGATGTCAGGTGTAAATGATCCTATTGAATAGTATGTGTATGTGTGATGTCAGGTGTAAATGACTCTATTGAATAGTATATGTGTGTGGGATGTCAGGTGTAAATGATCCTATTGAATAGTATGTGTGTGTGGGATGTCAGGTGTAAATGATCCTATTGAATAGTGTGTGTATGTGGGATGTCAGGTGTAAATGATCCTATTGAATAGTAGTGCATGTGGGATGTCAGGTGTAAATGATCCTATTGAATAGTATGTGTATGTGTGATGTCAGGTGTAAATGATCCTATTGAATAGTATGTGTATGTGGGATGACAGGTGTAAATGATCCTATTGAATAGTATGTGTATGTGGGATGTCGGGTGAAAATGATCCTATTGAATAGTGTGTGTATGTGTGATGTCAGGTGTAAATGATCCTATTGAATAGTATGTGTATGTGTGATGTCAGGTGTAAATGACCCTATTGAATAGTATGTGTATGTGTGATGTCAGGTGTAAATGATCCTATTGAATAGTATGTGTATGTGGGATGTCAGGTGTAAATGATCCTATTGAATAGTATATGTATGTGGGATGACCGGTGTAAATGATCCTATTGAATAGTATATGTATGTGGGATGTCGGGTGAAAATGATCCTATTGAATAGTATATGTATGTGGGATGTCGGGTGTAAATGACCCTATTGAATAGTATGTGTATGTGGGATGTCGGGTGTAAATGATCCTATTGAATAGTATGTGTATGTGGGATGTCAGGTGTAAATGACCCTATTGAATAGTATGTGTATGTGTGATGTCAGGTGTAAATGATCCTATTGAATAGTATGTGTATGTGTGATGTCAGGTGTAAATGATCCTATTGAATAGTATGTGTATGTGGGATGTCAGGTGTAAATGATCCTATTGAATAGTGTGTGTATGTGGGATGTCAGGTGTAAATGATCCTATTGAATAGTAGTGCATGTGGGATGTCAGGTGTAAATGATCCTATTGAATAGTAGTGCATAGGTGATGTCAAGTGTAAATGATCCTATTGAATAGTATGTGTATGTGGGATGTCAGGTGTAAATGATCCTATTGAATAGTATGTGTATGTGGGATGTCAGGTGTAAATGACCCTATTGAATAGTATGTGTATGTGGGATGTCAGGTGTAAATGATCCTATTGAATAGTATGTGTATGTGTGATGTCAGGTGTAAATGACCCTATTGAATAGTATGTGTATGTGGGATGTCAGGTGTAAATGATCCTATTGAATAGTATATGTATGTGGGATGTCAGGTGTAAATGATCCTATTGAATAGTATGTGTATGTGGGATGTCAGGTGTAAATGATCCTATTGAATAGTATGTGTATGTGTGATGTCAGGTGTAAATGATCCTATTGAATAGTATGTGTATGTGGGATGTCAGGTGTAAATGATCCTATTGAATAGTGTGTGTATGTGTGATGTCAGGTGTAAATGATCCTATTGAATAGTATGTGTATGTGTGATGTCAGGTGTAAATGATCCTATTGAATAGTAGTGCATGTGGGATGTCAGGTGTAAATGATCCTATTGAATAGTATATGTATAGGTGATGTCAAGTGTAAATGATCCAGCCTTCATTACTCACCTCTTCACTGTTATGTTTGTGGTTGAATCTCTCTCATAGGATAAGACGTGGAAAATCCAGTCCTAGGAGATAAAAAAAAAAAGGACTCACTATAAATGTGTAGTACCTATGCTATCCAATAAGATAATGCTCCCTGCTCATTTTAAGGAATGACTTTTATAAGAGGTGTATGAATGGAGAAGGGGTAGGATTGAGGCTGTGATGACTGATGCTGCTGCTAATTTCATCTCTTTGTGAGTGCATTACCTTCTGGTCAGTATAGGTGCCTGTATGAATGAAATGTTTTTGTGAGTTCTGGCTGTCACTGAGGGGTAGGTGGAGCTGCTGACTGGCAGTGAATGAGAGTGAGATCTGGTGCTGGCGCTCTGAGACCATGCACAGTACTGCCTGCTGCTGAAAACTGTCTGATGTGGGAATGGTATCCTTAGTACAACTGGAAAGGTATCACCCAGTGAACTTTTATTCACTTTGAAATATGAAGAGTGTGAGAACTGATGTTAGATATTTTCTACTTTTGACGTTTTCAAGGACTGTCTCTATGCATGTCTGTCTCTGCCCTGCTCCAATTCCTTCTGTCTGTCTGTTTCTGTTGCTACAGTGCAAAGTCGGTTGTCACAAAAAACAGAGGCGTTTCTGGCTCCAGAGATGAGGAATGTAGCCTCATCCTTCCTCCCTGCTGTGGTACCTCCTCCAGCTGATTTATGAACCTCTCTTCCCACAGCTGCCAGGCAATGCATTGTGAGTGCACACTAAGCAGTCAGGGAGCAACATCCTTTGCTATCATATCCTGAGGGATCGACTGGAGGAAGGGCAGGTTTGTGGGAGCCTCCAGCCTGCCAGCTGCGCTCTATCCCTGCAGTTTAGTACAACTCAATACTTTCCCTGAAATAAAGAGTCATTTCAATAGGTAAGGATTAAAGCCGATATGAGAATGCCTTGGAATCATGCAAACAGCGAAACTCAAACCCCATTCATTCCTGCCATTAGAAGATTTAGATGCCACTGTGTGAAGGATAGAAACATCCCCGATATCACCCAGCATCTTCCACTCTCCCCGATATCACCCAGCATCTTCCGCGCTCTCCCCGATATCACCCAACATCCTCCACTCTCTCCCCGATATCACCCAACATCTTCCGCCCTCTCCCAGATATCACCCAACATCTTCCGCCCTCTCGCAGATATCACCCAACATCTTCCGCCCTCTCCCAGATATCACCCAACATCTTCCACACTCTCCCCGATATCACCCAACATCTTCCACACTCTCCCCGATATCACCCAGCATCTTCCACTCTCTCCCCGATATCACCCAACATCTTCCACTCTCTCCCCGATATCACCCAACATCTTCCACTCTCTCCCAGAAGTGCACATCTCTTTGCACATTATTTCAGAGAGTTTTCAGGGCAGAAAAGTAGGCAGCTCGTTTCCTTTCCAGGGCTTCAAATAGTTCTAGCCATGATCACAAATCTCTTCCCCCCTTTAGATAACTTTTGATTCATAGTGAAAAAAACAAAATATACTAAGCATTTGATGGTGCAGTTTAATATCACAGGATCCAGCCAGGTGCTTGGAACCTGCATTGGCCACTGTGGGAAACTGGATCCTGGGCTTGATGGACCCTCAGTCTGACCCGGTATAGCAAGTCTTGTGTCCTTATTCTTCCGTTTGAGAATTACATTTCTCACTCAGAGTTTCATCCTGGTACCCAGTACTCTGTGCAGGAGTTTAAAGTGAATTGCACTATTGTCAGCTTTCCCGGAAGGTGGCATGTGCGAAGTTTTAGAAAGAATTTGTAATGTGATAGCAGAAGGAAAGCTAAATATTGCGCTGCTGCTGCTGCTTTGTTCAGCAGATGAAGATTGTGTGGAAGAGATGCAGAACCGATTTTGATCAGGAAGTGTTAGAAAATCCTTGCTCTGAAGAGCTTTAAAAGCTGGTGGTATCCGAAAGACAGAGATCATGGGGGGCCTGAAGTTTGTAGGGCAGCAAAAAGGGGAGGGGGCGTATTTACTAATCCCAGTACATTCAGGACTGGTGCAAAGGTCTACAGCGCCCTAGGCAGACAAATGTAACCCCCCCCCCGGGCACTCTGACAGTGGTAGATATACAGAGTTATGGTCGCCCTCTTACAGTGCGCACTCTCTCTCCCTCCACAAACCTAGCGAGGGCTCCGTGACCTCGCATACCCCAGCAGTGCCTCCCTAGGCGACCATCCAGTCCCGCCTAATGATTGCTCTCTCTCCCTCCACAAACCTAGTGAGGGCTCCGTGACCTCACATACCCCAGCGGTGCCTCCCTAGGCGACCATCCAGTCCCGCCTAATGATTGCTCTCTCTCCCTCCACAAACCTAGCGAGGGCTCCGTGACCTCGCATACCCCAGCAGTGCCTCCCTAGGCGACCACCCCGTCCCGCCTGATGATTGCTCTCTCTCCCTCCACAAACCTAGCGAGGGCTCCGTGACCTCGCATACCCCAGCGGTGCCTCCCTAGGCGACCACCCAGTCCCGCCTGATGATTGCTCTCTCTCCCTCCACAAACCTAGCGAGGGCTCCGTGACCTCGCATACCCCAGCGGTGCCGCCCTGGGCGACCACCCCGTCCCGCCTGATGATTGCTCTCTCTCCCTCCACAAACCTAGCGAGGGCTCCGTGACCTCGCATACCCCAGCGGTGCCGCCCTAGGCGACCACCCAGTCCCGCCTGATGATTGCTCTCTCTCCCTCCACAAACCTAGCGAGGGCTCCGTGACCTCGCATACCCCAGCGGTGCCGCCCTAGGCGACCACCCAGTCCCGCCTGATGATTGCTCTCTCTCCCTCCACAAACCTAGCGAGGGCTCCGTGACCTTGCATACCCCAGCGGTGCCGCCCTGGTCGACCACCCCGTCCCGCCTGATGATTGCTCTCTCTCCCTCCACAAACCTAGCGAGGGCTCCGTGACCTCGCATACCCCAGCGGTGCCGCCCTGGGCGACCACCCCGTCCCGCCTGATGATTGCTCTCTCTCCCTCCACAAACCTAGCGAGGGCTCCGTGACCTCGCATACCCCAGCGGTGCCGCCCTAGGCGACCACCCAGTCCCGCCTGATGATTGCTCTCTCTCCCTCCACAAACCTAGCGAGGGCTCCGTGACCTCGCATACCCCAGCGGTGCCGCCCTGGGCGACCACCCCGTCCCGCCTGATGATTGCTCTCTCTCCCTCCCCAAACCTAGCGAGGGCTCCGTGACCTCGCATACCCCAGCGGTGCCGCCCTAGGCGACCACCCAGTCCCGCCTGATGATTGCTCTCTCTCCCTCCACAAACCTAGCGAGGGCTCCGTGACCTCGCATACCCCAGCGGTGCCGCCCTAGGCGACCACCCCGTCCCGCCTGATGATTGCTCTCTCTCCCTCCACAAACCTAGCGAGGGCTCCGTGACCTCGCATACCCCAGCGGTGCCGCCCTAGGCGACCACCCAGTCCCGCCTGATGATTGCTCTCTCTCCCTCCACAAACCTAGCGAGGGCTCCGTGACCTTGCATACCCCAGCGGTGCCGCCCTGGTCGACCACCCCGTCCCGCCTGATGATTGCTCTCTCTCCCTCCACAAACCTAGCGAGGCTCCGTGACCTCTCATACCCCAGCGGTGCCGCCCTAGGCGACCACCCCGTCCCGCCTGATGATTGCACCGGGCCGGAGTATATTAGCAACTAATGCTCAGCTCCACCCAAATCCTGACTTGTATTAAGCAAATTCTTGGCATCTCACCCTTGCCTTCTTTTAAGCCCAGCCCGTTCCTCCTGTCAGCCTGCATTGGGTCACAGTGAGGGTTTCTCTGCCGCAGTGACAGTCCTGAAGCTTGGCCACGCACCACCGCGGCCTCGATCTCCCAGCAGGGAACCTTTGCTTACTTTTATTATTTCAAGGGTTTTGGGGTTTTTTTATTGATTTGGGGTTTGGTTCATTTCCAAAACTGAAATAAACCTTAAATAAAAAAAAAAACAAACCCTAAAATGGGACTTTCCCCCGGTCACTTACCTAGAGCCCTCACCTCTCCGCAGCTGAGTTGGGGCCCTGAAATGATCTTCCCCGGTCACTCCTGCCCGACACTGACTCACAGCTCGAGGACCTCTCCTCCCTTTCCACCAGGGAGGCTCTGTTTCTGCTCCTGGGGGCAGGAGGGCCAAGGAGATCGAAGGAGGCTCCGTGTTACTCTTAAACAAACCAAAAATAGCTGAAAATTTTCAGCTAAGTCAATATTTGGTTTGTTCTATTTGTTACAAAATCTGCTGACTGCGATTTTCATTTCTTCTTTATAATCCGAGTTATTGCAGAACGGCTGGGCCATAGCGAGTGAAGTTTGTTTGCATTGCCACTCTGTTCGGATTGCGTCATTTTATGTTTCTTTTTATTATTGTAACTCGCCATGATCCTAATTTGTTTTAACACCTGGGTTCATTTTCCGTAAGGCGCCTAATTGCAAAGATGAGCGCATACAGGAAAGCGACGTGTATGTGCTCACCTTGGGGCCCATGCAACGAGCCACATGAAAAACCCTGCGTGAAAGCTGGTTGCCACGTCTGCTGGGCACCTGCTGCAGATTGGCAATGAGGCGCCACGCTATGGAGGAATTGTGCGTCCCTAGCACAGCATCAGGCGCCCAGGAGAGAAAGCTGTGCCCACAGCCGTGGGTTAGGGAAACGGATGCTAGTAAATTGGGCACCTGTTTAGCTAAGCTGGCCGCCATCAAGACTTTTTGGTTTTCAAGTTGCTGCTTTCCGTGCTTACTCCTAGTTAGTACTGTTTTGTTAGTGAGCCCTTGACGCGTGGCAAAACGTAACATCAGCTCCGAGGCTGGCGTTAAATTTGCCGTGTTAGAAAGTGCGCGTTGGATGCGCAGCAATGTTTTGCATCTGGGTAATAGCTAATGGCCTCATACACACGGCCTTTACGTGTGATGCTTGCTACGTGTAAATCTGGACGCGCGTTTCGGATGCGCTAATCCTGTTTTTGCATTGGGTGTCGGCCTGGTGCGTGCAGTCGTGGGTTAAGCTGTGAGCTAGCCTGAGTGCCAGAGGCATCAGCAGCCGGGGTCGATGTGCAAAGCCTTTCCCAATGTCGGCTGCAACCACAGCCCCTCTTTAAGATGCAGCCACCGTTGTCATCCTCGATGATTGACTCGATTGTTCAACCACATGAAACGCACCTAAACATTTGGAAATGCTCCCCATAATGGAGCAGGAAGAGGCCGTTCCGCCGGGAGGATCTGCATGGCTGAATCTAATTGTAGGTAGTGAGGCCTCAGAAAACACCTGTAAGCCACCAAGCTTTAAGGAGTTAACTCTAAGTAAACGCCAAGCTCTATGGCGCAGCTGCCACCCTACAAGCAACTCTCTCTTGTATTTCTCCATAGTATCGCCACTAAACTTTTAGTGAAAATAAGCTGAGTGTGAGGCTGGGCTGGGCTGCACCGTTTCCTCACTCACAAGTTTTGCTGGCCTGGTTACTCCCATCGCATTTAAGAGCTTTGAGTAATTACTTTTCACACTGTCTTGGTGTCTCTGCCTCCACTGCTTGCAGTCGGCTTAGACCAGACTGGGGCAGATCCAGCTTTCATGCCTGTCTGGGACATGCCCTGCCCTCCACTTCAGAAGCTTTCCCTCTCTCTCCGAGGATGAGGTATTTACCGTAGCTTGTTCTGTAAAACAAGGCAAACCTTTGTATCTGCTCCCACACTCCTAGCTCTCTGCTCCTGCTGCGTGGAGACTCCAGAAATGAGACAGCCCAGGAGGGGATTGACAGGGGCAAAAGGATGCACGGATTTTGTAATCCTGGTGAGGCTAAAGCCAGAGGGTGTGAGTGACATCAGCACCTCCCACCCCCTCACCACCCAACCTTACAGCTCCCCTTCTCTCTCCCCCTTCCATCAGGATCTCAGGGCTCCCCTTCTCTCTCCCCCTTCCATCAGGATCTCAGGGCTCCCCTTCTCTCCCCCCTTCCCCCAGGATCTCGGGGCACCCCTTCTCTTGCTCTCTCTCTCCCCAGGATCTCGGGGTTCCTCTTCTCTCTCCCCCTTCCCCCAGGATCTCAGGGCTCCCCTTCTCTCTCCCCTCTTCCCCCAGGATCTCGGGGCTCCCCTTCTCTTGCTCTCTCTCTCCCCAGGATCTCGGGGCTCCCCTTCTCTCTCCCCTCTTCCCCCAGGATCTCGGGGCTCCCCTTCTCTCTTTCTCTCTCCCCTAGGATCTCTTGCTGCCCGTCCTCTCCCCTTGCCACAGAACCTGAGGTTCAGTATGGGACGGACGCGATGGCGCTTGCGCTCTGTATCTGCTATCAGACTCTCATTTCTCATGCTCCCTCCTCCCAGTATTTCATGTATTTATTTAATCCTCGTTTCCAAATGAAACTGAGCGGCTGACAACTCAAACAAAATTTACAATAAGAAGACCTGCATTAAGAAAACCAACCATCATATAAATCCTGTAACCAAATAAAATGCTGCAACCTGTGAGCTCGTCACCTCTCCAATTTCTGTTTCCCTTCTCCCAGTATCTCATAGCTCCCTTCTGTTTCCCCCTGCACAAGGCCTCCTGTAGCACTGCCTCACTGCATCTGCAGGTGCTTACAGACTCTGCTCACCTGTGGGCTCAGTGGGTCCTTCTGCTGGCTACCTATTGGCATGAGTGCTGCATGAGATCGTAAGTGTGGGCAATGATGACCTGTGCAGGTGTATGGAGGAGAGAGTGTGAGTGTGGGTGCATGGAGGAGAGGGTGTGAGTGTGGGTGTGGGTGTATGAAGGAGTAGGTGTGGGTGTATGGAGGAGTGGGTGTGAGTGTGGGTGGGTGTAGGTGTATGGAGGAGAGGGTGTGGGTGCAGGTGTATGGAGGAGTGGGTGTGAGTGTGGGTGGGTGTAGGTGTATGGAGGAGAGGGTGTGAGTGTGGGTGGGTGTAGGTGTATGGAGGAGAGGGTGTGGGTGCAGGTGTATGGAGGAGAGGGTGTGGGTGTAGGTGTAGATGTATGGAGGAGAGGGTGTGGGTGTATGGAGGAGAGGGTGTGGGTGTGGTGTGGGTGTATGGAGGAGAGAGTGTGAGTGGGTGGGTGGGGGTGGGGTGTGGGTGTCTGGAGGAGCGCGTGAGTGGGTGGGGGTGGGGTGTGCGTGTGGGTGGGGTGTGCGTGGGTGGGTGGGGTGGGGGGGGGGGGTGTGCTGTGGGTGTATGGCGGCGCGCGTGTGGTGGTGGGGGTGGGGGGGGTGCGTGTGGGTGTCTGGCGGCGGGGTGGGCGTGGGGGGGTGTGGGTGTGCGTGTGGGTGGGTTCGGTGTCTGGGCGCGCGAGTGTGGGGTGGGTGGGGGGGGTGGGGGGGGGGGGGTTGTGCGTGGTGGGTGGGTCTGGCGGCGCCGTGGTGCGTAGCGTGGGGGTGGGGGGTGTGAGTGGGGTGTCTGGCGGCGCGCGTGTGCGTGGGTGGGCGTGGGGGGTGTGGTGTGAGTGTGGGTGGGTGTAGGTGTATGGAGGAGAGAGTGTGGGTGGGGGTGGGAGTGGGAGTGGGGGTGGGGGACCATAGACCTGGCAGCAGTAGCACATATGAATGCTTTTTTTTTTCTCTTCAAAATGGGGCCATTGTGGCCCATAGGCCTCACTTTTTCAGCTCCACGGTACAGGCACTTGCTGGATCTCGTACGGCAGTGCAGATTGGCTAATCCTGTGCTTCCTTTTATTCAAGTCCATGTCTGTGGTATAAAAGTGAACGTGAGGGAATAGAAATCGTCCATGCATGGTGAAATAACCTTATGGAAAGGTGGCCTTACCTCGGAGGACTCTGAGGGCCAGTCTGCCATGGACACAGTCATTTTATATTGAGTGTTGCTGCAAGAAAGTGATCGGCATGTCAAATATTTCTTTAAATAAATGAAACTACACAGCCCTGAACCCTCAGTGTTGATAGCAGCAAAGAGGACAATCTAACTCCTGAGCCTTTACTCACAGAGAAGGGGGAGGAGTTATAGACAGAGGACCCTCCCACCATTAACCTTAGAGAAAGGGGAGGAGTTATACCAGAGGACCCTCCCATCATTACTGTTAGAGAAAGGGGAGGAGTTATACACAGAGGACCCTCCCATCATTACTGTTAGAGAAAGGGGAGGAGTTATACACAGAGGACCCTCCCATCATTACTGTTAGAGAAAGGGGAGGAGTTATAGACAGAGGACCCTCCCACCATTAACCTTAGAGAAAGGGGAGGAGTTATACACAGAGGATCCTCCCATCATTACTGTTAGAGAAAGGGGAGGAGTTATACACAGAGGACCCTCCTACCATTAACCTTAGAGAAAGGGGAGGAGTTATACCAGAGGACCCTCCCATCATTACTGTTAGAGAAAGGGGAGGAGTTATACACAGAGGACCCTCCCATCATTACTGTTAGAGAAAGGGGAGGAGTTATACACAGAGGACCCTCCCACCATTAACCTTAGTGAAAGGGGAGGAGTTATACACAGAGTACCCTCCCACCATTACTATTGGAGAGACACCGACCCCTATTCAGCTTCAGAAACATTTCACAGACCCCCGCAAACTTTCTTTAATATTTGCATGCAATAATGAGACGCACTCCAGAATCATTCATAACGTATACAACTTTGATCTAAGCTGAATACATAGGGCAATTTCCAGATATTAAAAAATTGCCCTCATAATTGAAGGTTGGGGCCATTCCACTCCAGCTGCAATAGGGAACGTGCAGTGAGTTAAAAAAAAGTTCCAGCTTGGCAGAAAATCTGCAGCGGTCTCTTAATTTTCAAAAGGAAACTCAAGCTCGCCCAGCCCTCAGCATAAAGAACTCGCCTGGTCACTTCCCCTAGAAGGGAGGCGCGCTAGGGGCAGTCCCCTGTAGATCTCTGTGTCACAGCTGTTCGACATCTCAACCCTTTTTTTCTTGTTATTTTCAGACGATTGGCTCCCACGGGGCAGTCCATCTGGGGCATCTCCCGTCAGCCGCAATTCCCGCGTCATGGCAAGGTCCGGAGTGGCTGCCCTGGTAGGAGACGGGAAGCCTGAGGGCCAAGTGCTTTTCCCCGACAACGCTTCTCTCCCACCTCTGGAAACGCAGTGAGTAAAAGAAAAAAAAGAAATAAAAAGAAAAAATGGGGAGAAAGAGGCAAACAGGAAGCAGGCTTCGGGAATCAAAGCCCCAAAGGCTTCCAGAGGACAGACCAAGGCACGGCGCTAGGAATCTGAGGCACCTCGGGGACTACTACAGGCGGGTCCTATCTTCCAGCAGCCAAGGAGGTCCAGGAACGGCTCTGATCGCCTTCCCTAATGACATTCTGGGGTCCCCCCAAGACCGACCCCTGTGGGGGACAGGGATTCTCTTCAGAGTGGACCCACCTCACCTCAGACTGTTGGGTACTCGAAGTGATCAGGTCAGTACCCCAGATAGTTGTGGTCACCAGACAAAGAGGTAGCGATAGAAGCTTCCTTGATCAAGTTACAAACGCCATGAGCAGTTTGCCCCATCCCATCTTGGGAGCGGGGCACCGGAACCTATTCTATGTACTTTGTGGTGTCCAAGAAGGAATGGCTCCTTCCAGCCCGTACTAGACCTCAAGGAGGTCAACAAAATGCCTCAAGGTCCCGCATTTCCTCATGGAAACCCTGTGCTCAGATATAGCGGAGGTGAAGAAAGGGGAGTTTCTCTCAACCCTGCACTCAGCCGAGGCATATTTCCACATCCCGATAAGGGACTCTCACCAGAACCTTGTACATTTCTGTGTATTGGGCTAACACTTCCATTTTCAAGCATCTCAGCTGCACCAAGGAACTTTACCAAATTTATGGTGGTGGTAGCAGCCAGGCTGCGCAAGCAAGGCATCCGGGTCCATCCCTACCTGGACAACTTGCTCATTTGGGCCAAGTCTGCCCAGGAAAACACCCAGGCCACTTCCTCGATAATCCACCTGATGGAGCGGCTAGGATGTGTGATGAACTAAGCAAAGAGCACTGCTGCCCTCACAACCTCTGGAGTTTTTGGAAGCGCTATTCGACCCGGATGCTGGGCGGGAAAAATTAATTTCCCGCCCAGCATCCAGGCAGGAAAAATTAATTTCCCATATAAGAAGCTTCCAAACTCAGCCCATGCATACAGCTCAGGTCTACCTGCATCTGATAGGCCTCATGGCAGCAGCCATAGATCTGGTCCCTCCTGTCCAGGTGGTCACTGACCTCAATGGGCTACGAGCAAAAGTTGCCCTTGCAACATCCAGTAAGGGACAGCCTGTGGACACACCTTCCCAACCTTTCAAGGGGGGTAAGCCTCGCCATTCCAGAATAGATCACGCTGACCACAGATGCCAGTAGCTTAGGCTGGGGACCCCACTGCCAAGGGCAGACAGCCCAGGGGCAGTGGGACCAGCAGGAGAAGTCCTGGCACATGAACAGACTCGAGTTGCAGGTCATCAGCCTGGCACTCAGGGCCTTTTTCCCATCATTAAGGGGCAGGCAGGTCAAAGTCCTCTCAGACAACGCCACAGCAGTGGCCTATATAACCGCCAAGGGAGCACTCACAGTTGGTCCCTAACGCACAAGACGGCAATGATTTGTAAATGAACAGAACGAGGCTGGAGAGCCTGATGGTAGTCCACATTGCAGACTCCTGCAACACCGAGGCGGACTTCCTGAGCCAGGAGCAAGCAGGAGAATGGAAGCTGAGCCAAACAGCTTTCCTCAAGATCATCGGCAAATGGGGACAGCCAACGATGGACCTGATGGCGTCCCGACTCAACAGCCGAAGAAGGGAGCCAGGCTCCATCAGGATAGATGCACCTCTAATGCCCTGGCCAACCAGAAGCCCACTCTACGTGTTTCTCCCATGGCCATTGAAAATGAGAACATTAGAGAAAATAGAAAACCAAGCGACCTTAATCACCCTGGTAGCTCTGGACTGGCTAAGGAGAGCGCGATGGTACCGCAGATACAACAATTTAAGACGAAATGGAACCTTAAGGAAGCTACTTTTGCAGACCCAAAAATCTTGCTGGAAGAGCCGCTGCCCCTGAAGCAGGACCAGGATGGTCCGGAACACGATCGTGTCGGGACTTTGCATAGATGAGTATACCTTTGGGATATCTACAATTTAACAAAGCATTTTAAGTGTTACAAAGTGGCCTATATTTATAGGGTTTGGCTTCGTTTCAAGAAATAAGGCAATTAGGTGTTCGATATATGTAGTGACCAATGATGTTTTGGGTCTATAAACATTTTAAGAAAAACAAAAACCATAAAAAATTCTAAAAATTGACCTCCTGATTAATAAAAGCAATTTGGACCTGTACACTACAAAAATGAGTCTGTATGCTTAACAAACTCACGTAGTCCAGAGGTCCTACAGATATAGAGATAACATAATTGATGATTTGTTCATGTGGTTCCACATTGTGTTTGATGATTAACGATACCAGTTACCTTTGTGTATTTTGATGTGTGCTGTACAAGTTTGGAGGTTCTGGAGTAAAAATATTTATGGGCATTGATTGTGTGAGTGATGTCACTTAAACATAGAAACATAGACGTGACGGCAGAAAAGGGCCTCATGGCCTATCCAGTCTGCCCAGCAAGCTCCCATACTTATCAGTTACTCTGACCGCCACGGGTAGGGCTGTTGTTGGTTACTGTTTGAGCTCAATTTCCTCCCCCCCCCCCCCCCCCTGCCGTTGAAGCAGAGAGCAATGCTGGAGTTGCATCAGAAGTGTAGCATCAGGCTTTTTGGCTAAGGGTAGTAACCACCACATCAAGCAAGTTACCCCCATGCTTATTTGTTTTCCCAGACTGTACAGTTCAGTGTCCTTGTTGGTTGCTTTCTGAATCTAATTCCCCATTTCCTCTTTTCCCCCTGCCATAAAAGCAGAGAGCAATGATGGAGTTGCATTAACAGTAGGAAGGTTTATTGGTTAAGGGCAGTAACCACCAGACCAGCAAGTTACCCCCCAGTCACCCCCATGCGCTCTTTTCCTCATTCCCATCCTCAAGCCTTTAGTGATCCACAGTGTTTATCCCATGCCCCTTTGAATTCTTTGACTGTTTTCATCTTCTCCTCCTCCGGAAGGGATTTCCAGGCATCCACCACCCTCTCCCTGAAGAAATATTTCCTGACGTTGGGTCTGAGTCGTCCTCCCTGGAGTTTCATTTCGTGACCTCTAGTTCTACTGATCTCTTTCCAGTGGAAAATGTTTGTTGATTGTGCATCATTAAAACCTTCCACCAGTCAATGTGGGCCAAGCAGATCCAGCAGGTGCAGAGTCATTTGCAGGAACTGAAGGGAGCAGCTCAAACAATGAAAACCTAATGCCCATTAAAGGCCCCATTTCCCCAGAGGCCACAGGACAATTCCTGACAGAAATGGAAGTTAAGTGTCACCAATCATGACCCCCCTATGTAAGTATTCTTGTTATTTTAGTGTTTACTAAAAAATCCTCTGTATTTTAGAATATCACACAAAATATTCTGTAACTATTTGATAAAATAATTCTTTTTATACTGAGACTTTTCTGTGGTTAAGAATTACGGTTTGTGTTGTGTACAGTTTGGATATCATCAGTCACTTTGAGGGGCACCCATGTCTGTGCTCTTTCCTGAATATAATCAGGACCGCAAGTCTCCTGCAATTCTGGGGATGCAGAATTTTCCTTAACCCTTCCCCGATGGGACCAAGGGTATTCGTGCACCTATAGAGTTTGCAAGTGGAAGCTTCCGGCCAGGAAGTCCTCATATATGTTCCCTGCACGCGGGACTCTTTCAAAGGCGCTTTCTTTGTAAACACGCATTTACCTCTGGAGAATACCTTTGAAAATTGCCTCCTATTTTCATAATTGAAAATAGATTTACATAATGTAAATTGTATGCAAATTCATTCAAATATGCTGCAGAATTTAAAAATCCTTGCCACAGAATTTAGCTCAGAGTGGCTGAAGGTAACTGGGGCTCCGATTATGATCTCCAGTACTATTTCACGTGCTTGTACCACTGCATATTACATCCTCGTGTCACAGATTTACTGCTAATCCCCCGCTGCATATTATATCTTTGTGTTACTGATAATAATCCCCTGCTGCGTATTACAGGCTCGTGTCACAGATTTACTGATAATTCCCCGCTGCATATTATATCCTTGTGTTACTGATAATCCCCCGCTGCATATTATATCTTTGTGTTACTGATAATAATCCCCTGCTGCGTATTACAGGCTCGTGTCACAGATTTACTGATAATTCCCCGCTGCATATTATATCCTTGTGTTACTGATAATCCCCCGCTGCATATTATATCTTTGTGTTACTGATAATAATCCCCTGCTGCGTATTACAGGCTCGTGTCACAGATTTACTGATAATTCCCCGCTGCATATTATATCCTTGTGTTACTGATAATCCCCCGCTGCATATTATATCTTTGTGTTACTGATAATAATCCCCTGCTGCGTATTACAGGCTCGTGTCACAGATTTAGTGATAATCCCCTGCTGCATATTATATCCTTGTGTTACTGATAATCCCCCGCTGCATATTATATCTTTGTGTTACTGATAATAATCCCCTGCTGCGTATTACAGGCTCGTGTCACAGATTTAGTGATAATCCCCTGCTGCATATTATATCCTTGTGTTACTGATAATCCCCCGCTGCATATTATATCTTTGTGTTACTGATAATAATCCCCTGCTGCGTATTACAGGCTCATGTCACAGATTTACTGATAATTCCCCGCTGCATATTATATCCTTGTGTTACTGATAATAATCCCCTGCTGTGTATTACAGGCTCGTGTCACAGATTTACTGATAATTCCCCGCTGCATATTATATTCTTGTGTTACTGATAATCCCCTGCTGCATATTATATCTTTGTGTTACTGATAATAATCCCCTGCTGCCTATTGCAGGCTCGTGTCATGGATTTACTGATCATAATCTCCCACTGCTTATTACATCCTCATGTCAAAGATTTACTGATAATCCCCCACTGCATATTATATCCTTGTGTTACTGATAATAATCCCCTGCTGCATATTATATCCTTATGTTACTGATTATAATCCTCCACTGCTTATTACATGCTTGTGTCACAGACTTACTTGCATGACTGTTTGCAGGTCTGGATACAGACCTCTCTCATTCCCACAGAATCCATCAGTTTGTAGAAACAGAGCACTGTCGAGACACAAGAAAAGCAAACATCTTCCTTCATAGCAAAAACAATTTATATGCAAAATAGCATACAATAAAAAAAGGATAAAAATGTGCCTGACCAAATTTACAGCAAAATGTAGCTAAAATTCTATAAAAAAACCGCATAAACATTACAAATATAATTTATAGGCCTTATTAATAGCCACATTTTTATCAGCAGATTTCAAAGTGGATATATGTGCCTAAGTTTGCTTTGAAAATGAGTGGCTACACGCAAACGTGCACATTTCTTCATGCATGGGAGCAGGTCTAAATATTCACGTGTGCGTTCTCACGCTGGTCTATGTCTGGTTTATTGTAGTCTCTGGAGGGCAGTTTTTCTTACCCCAATCTGGATTCTTGTAATTGTTGCAGTACTGGGAACCCGGCAATACAGGGTAGAGATATGAAGAACAGCCACATGCGTTGAACATCTGTGACTGGAAACAGGAGCGAAGACATGACTGCAAAAGTAAAGCAAAAAGAAATGTTCTGGGGTGAGCTGATAAGATCGGGGTGCCAAAGGCATCAATATTTATTTTATTTTATTTATTTATTTAAAAACTCTTCTATACCATCGTTAAGTTAATTCACCATCACAATGGTTTACATAAAGGCACAATAATTGGTATAGATTACAATTTAAACATGTGCCAACATAGAACGGTAACAAATTTTAATAAGAGAAACTGTTTGTTTGTTTTTGTTTTTAAAAAATTTATTAATCGCTTAACACAATTGGCCTAAGCGATGTACATAATTACACACACAAAATTAAATTAAAAGTTTCACAGAAACTGAACTCAACAAAAATTTAAACCAACAAATGTTATAAACAATTAAATCATCAAAAATAAGGTCAACAAACAAACCATTGTCACATTTGTATATGAAGTCAGATGGCATTAGCTTCATTACAGTACATCTCAAGTATACTATTAAGAAAAAAATCTTAATCAGTTAGATCACATTAACTTCGTTACATTACGTGTCAAAAACACGGGTAAGAAGAAAATCTTTGTAAGATGTTTTAAATTTCTTAAGATCATCCAGGGTGGTACATGTACGCGCAGTGCTCTCTCCCTTACCTGAGTGAGATGTGCTGATGTAACAGAAGGAACAGTTAGTAGAGCTTTATTAGCAGATCTCAGGTTTCTGTGTGGTACATGTACGCGCAGTGCTCTCTCCCTTACCTGAGTGAGATGTGCTGATGTAACAGAAGGAACAGTTAGTAGAGCTTTATTAGCAGATCTCAGGTTTCTGAGTGGTACGTGTACGCGCAGTGCTCTCTCCCTTACCTGAGTGAGGTGTGCTGATGTAACAGAAGGAACAGTTAGTAGAGCTTTATTAGCAGATCTCAGGTTTCTGAGTGGTACATGTACGCGCAGTGCTCTCTCCCTTACCTGAGTGAGATGTGCTGATGTAACAGAAGGAACAGTTAGTAGAGCTTTATTAGCAGATCTCAGGTTTCTGTGTGGTACATGTACGCGCAGTGCTCTCTCCCTTACCTGAGTGAGATGTGCTGATGTAACAGAAGGAACAGTTAGTAGAGCTTTATTAGCAGATCTCAGGTTTCTGAGTGGTACATGTACGCGCAGTGCTCTCTCCCTTACCTGAGTGAGGTGTGCTGATGTAACAGAAGGAACAGTTAGTAGAGCTTTATTAGCAGATCTCAGGTTTCTGATGTGGTACATGTACGCGCAGTGCTCTCTCCCTTACCTGAGTGAGATGTGCTGATGTAACAGAAGGAACAGTTAGTAGAGCTTTATTAGCAGATCTCAGGTTTCTGTGTGGTACATGTACGCGCAGTGCTCTCTCCCTTACCTGAGTGAGATGTGCTGATGTAACAGAAGGAACAGTTAGTAGAGCTTTATTAGCAGATCTCAGGTTTCTGTGTGGTACGTGTACGCGCAGTGCTCTCTCCCTTACCTGAGTGAGATGTGCTGATGTAACAGAAGGAACAGTTAGTAGAGCTTTATTAGCAGATCTCAGGTTTCTGTGTGGTACATGTACGCGCAGTGCTCTCTCCCTTACCTGAGTGAGATGTGCTGATGTAACAGAAGGAACAGTTAGTAGAGCTTTATTAGCAGATCCTCAGGTTTCTGTGTGGTACGTGTACGCGCAGTGCTCTCTCCCTTACCTGAGTGAGATGTGCTGATGTAACAGAAGGGAACAGTTAGTAGAGCTTTATTAGCAGATCTCAGGTTTCTGTGTGGTACATGTACGCGCAGTGCTCTCTCCCTTACCTGAGTGAGATGTGCTGATGTAACAGAAGGGAACAGTTAGTAGAGCTTTATTAGCAGATCTCAGGTTTCTGTGTGGTACGTGTACGCGCAGTGCTCTCTCCCTTACCTGAGTGAGATGTGCTGATGTAACAGAAGGAACAGTTAGTAGAGCTTTATTAGCAGATCTCAGGTTTCTGTGTGGTACATGTACGCGCAGTGCTCTCTCCCTTACCTGAGTGAGATGTGCTGATGTAACAGAAGGGAACAGTTAGTAGAGCTTTATTAGCAGATCTCAGGTTTCTGTGTGGTACGTGTACGCGCAGTGCTCTCTCCCTTACCTGAGTGAGATGTGCTGATGTAACAGAAGGAACAGTTAGTAGAGCTTTATTAGCAGATCTCAGGTTTCTGTGTGGTACGTGTACGCGCAGTGCTCTCTCCCTTACCTGAGTGAGATGTGCTGATGTAACAGAGGGAACAGTTAGTAGAGCTTTATTAGCAGATCTCAGGTTTCTGTGTGGTACATGTACGCGCAGTGCTCTCTCCCTTACCTGAGTGAGATGTGCTGATGTAACAGAAGGGAACAGTTAGTAGAGCTTTATTAGCAGATCTCAGGTTTCTGTGTGGTACGTGTACGCGCAGTGCTCTCTCCCTTACCTGAGTGAGATGTGCTGATGTAACAGAAGGAACAGTTAGTAGAGCTTTATTAGCAGATCTCAGGTTTCTGTGTGGTACATGTACGCGCAGTGCTCTCTCCCTTACCTGAGTGAGATGTGCTGATGTAACAGAAGGAACAGTTAGTAGTGCTTTATTAGCAGATCTCAGGTTTCTGTGTGGTACATGTACACGCAGTGCTCTCTCCCTTACCTGAGTGAGATGTGCTGATGTAACAGAAGGAACAGTTAGTAGAGCTTTATTAGCAGATCTCAGGTTTCTGTGTGGTACGTGTACACGCAGTGCTCTCTCCCTTACCTGAGTGAGATGTGCTGATGTAACAGAAGGAACAGTTAGTAGAGCTTTATTAGCAGATCTCAGGTTTCTGTGTGGTACATGTACACGCAGTGCTCTCTCCCTTACCTGAGTGAGATGTGCTGATGTAACAGAAGGAACAGTTAGTAGAGCTTTATTAGCAGATCTCAGGTTTCTGTGTGGTACGTGTACACGCAGTGCTCTCTCCCTTACCTGAGTGAGATGTGCTGATGTAACAGAAGGAACAGTTAGTAGAGCTTTATTAGCAGATCTCAGGTTTCTGTGTGGTACATGTACGCGCAGTGCTCTCTCCCTTACCTGAGTGAGATGTGCTGATGTAACAGAAGGAACAGTTAGTAGAGCTTTATTAGCAGATCTCAGGTTTCTGAGTGGTACATGTACGCGCAGTGCTCTCTCCCTTACCTGAGTGAGATGTGCTGATGTAACAGAAGGAACAGTTAGTAGAGCTTTATTAGCAGATCTCAGGTTTCTGTGTGGTACATGTACGCGCAGTGCTCTCTCCCTTACCTGAGTGAGATGTGCTGATGTAACAGAAGGAACAGTTAGTAGAGCTTTATTAGCAGATCTCAGGTTTCTGTGTGGTACGTGTACGCGCAGTGCTCTCTCCCTTACCTGAGTGAGATGTGCTGATGTAACAGAAGGAACAGTTAGTAGAGCTTTATTAGCAGACCTCAGGTTTCTGAGTGGTACATGTACGCGCAGTGCTCTCTCCCTTACCTGAGTGAGATGTGCTGATGTAACAGAAGGAACAGTTAGTAGAGCTTTATTAGCAGATCTCAGGTTTCTGTGTGGTACATGTACGCGCAGTGCTCTCTCCCTTACCTGAGTGAGATGTGCTGATGTAACAGAAGGAACAGTTAGTAGAGCTTTATTAGCAGATCTCAGGTTTCTGTGTGGTACATGTACGCGCAGTGCTCTCTCCCTTACCTGAGTGTGCACGTAGGTAAGTGCAGGCATATAAATGCTCAGCTAGATGTGCACGTAGGTAAGCGCAGGCATATAAATGCTCAGACTGTGCACATAGGTAAGCGCAGGCATATAAATGCTCAGCTAGATGTGCACGTAGGTAAGCGCAGGCATATAAATGCTCAGCTAGATGTGCACGTAGGTAAGCGCAGGCATATAAATGCTCAGACTGTGCACGTAGGTAAGCGCAGGCATATAAATGCTCAGACTGTGCAGGTAGGTAAGCGCAGGCATATAAATGCTCAGACTGTGCACGTAGGTAAGCGCAGGCATATAAATGCTCAGACTGTGCACATAGGTAAGCGCAGGCATATAAATGCTCAGATGTGCACATAAGTAAGCGCAGGCATATAAATGCTCAGACTGTGCACGTAGGTAAGCGCAGGCATATAAATGCTCAGCTAGATGTGCACATAGGTAAGTGCAGGCATATAAATGCTCAGCTAGATGTGCACATAGGTAAGCGCAGGCATATAAATGCTCAGACTGTGCACGTAGGTAAGGGCAGGCATATAAATGCTCAGACTGTGCACGTAGGTAAGCGCAGGCATATAAATGCTCAGACTGTGCACGTAGGTAAGCGCAGGCATATAAATGCTCAGCTAGATGCCCAACCAGGTGCCCAACTAAGCGTCCAACTAGGCACACAACTGGATGCACAGCCAGAAGCCCTCGCACGAGCTGACGGAACCTCAGAGGGCAGCCTAATGCACAGGAAAAGTGCGTGAAACGCCGCAGCAGCCCTACCATGCGGCAAACAAGTAAAACCTGACAGTGGGGCCTGGACTGCCCACAGTCCCCAAGCTTTTTTATATTTTCTTCTTTACCTGAGCTCAGCCCATTCTGGCTGAGTACAGAGTCTGTGTCCAGCTCTGGGGGAGAGGGCAAATATCTTCACCCCCACACTGGCTTCCTGCACCTGCTTGCCTTTCAGCTGTTTTTTTAACAGTTAAGTCCTTGCCATCTGTAAACCAGCTACCATCCTGAGGTCCTCATCTGAGGGAAGGATCCAATATATTTCACCTCAGGAATTTTCAATTGAGGGAGGGTCCATACGGTATCATCACAGGAGAACGGGCCAAATTAATTTTCCTTCTTCTTTTCTCCTTCTAAAAACGTTAAGCAATCCTCAGTAGGGAGATGCACGTCTACCATCTGCTGGAGATGGAGAATACTGGCGGGCTGATGTTACTGCAGGGGTGTGATGTCAGCTTTGCTCTGTCTCCATCTGCTGGTAGAGGTGCATAACCCACTTGTTCTGGATCCACCTCTTTAAACGCTAAGAAATATAGCTTAGGAATGTTTTCAACTGAACCTACCTGGCTAGGGTTTTAGTGGAAAATTTCTAAAATCTAGCTGGTTAAAGTATGACTGGCTAGATTTAGGTCTGTAATTTGTGTGGCTAACTTTTCCTGCCTAAACATAGCAAGTTGTGCTGAATGTTGTGTTCCGCGGTCTTGCAAGGCCACAACTGCGGCTCCCTACCTTGCCCGAGACGGCGACCCACAGCGGGAGCCCCAGGAGAAGTCTCTGATCCTGTGCCCATCGCTCTGGCACAGGCCCCAGTGATGGTCGCCGGGTGAGGAGCCGTCCCTGCTCCTCCCTCGCGGCATCCAGCAGTGTTTCCTCCGCGGAGGAAATCCAAGATGGCCGCCGCCATCTTTAGGCGCAAGGCCGCCCCCCCTCATCAGATTTAAAGGGACCTGATCCCTTTAACTATCCACAGCTGTTCCCTATGAGCCAGATTTGAGGAAATATAAAAGGAGGCTTCCTCTGCTCATTCCTTGAATTGGCAACGTCCCACGTAGTCAGGTCTGCTTGCTTCGGTGAGTTCTTGTTCTTTGGATCTTTGTTCCTGTCTCGTCTTGGTGTTCCTGGCTCCTGACTTCAAACTGGCAAGCGGCGATCCCTTGGTATAGACCTCGGACTGGTAAGCGACGACCCTTTGGCACTTGACCTCGGACTTCTTCTGGACCATCGTCTCCAAGGGCCCACCTAAGTCCCAGCAGCCCGGGTCCCTACGGACTCCTCCCGGGGGGACCACGGGCTTCCAGGGGTGAAGCTCCAGTTAGCCCTTGCACCGAACTCTCGGCTCCTTGACCTCTCAAAGGTCCACCTAAGTCCCAGCAGCCCGGGTCCCTACGGGATCCTCCTGGGGGGACCGCGGACTTCCAGTGGCGAAGACTCCGTTCCTCTCCTTGACGTCACGACTCTTCGTCTGCTTCCACAAGTTGCCTCAGTCTCCAGTGCCGAGGGTCAGCTGGTCACATCTTCTGCTCTGCCTCGCCATCCGATGGGAGAACCTAAGGATCCACTTCCTCAGGTATACCATCCTCCCGTCGGTCCAAGGGTTCACAACCTGAGCATAACACTGAAAACCAGAAGCTAAATCAGAAGCCCACCCAAGCAATTGCTCTGAAGCTGCCCCCGTTTCTGCTGATTTGTGAATATAGGTGGTCACATTTAGAATATAGGAACATAATTGTCTTTGGTTGATCAGTGGTACAAATTTTAAAGCAAACGTTTAGCCTACTAAGTTCCAAAGTTAGCTGGTTAAACCTTTTTGAAATTCCAGTCTATACTAACAGTAAGCATCAGTGACAGAAGCAGCCTTTGAACCCATCGTGTGCGCTGGGTGTACGTGCAGGGCATGAGAGTGGGTGAGCGCGGCAGAAGCAGCCTTTGAACCCATCGTGTGCACTGGGTGTACGTGCAGAGCATGAGAGTGGATGAGAGCGGCAGAAGCAGCCTTTGCACCCATCGTGTGCGCTGGGTGTACGTGCAGGGCATGAGAGTGGGTGAGCGCGGCAGAAGCAGCCTTTGAACCCATCGTGTGCGCTGGGTGTACGTGCAGGGCATGAGAGTGGATGAGAGTGGCAGAAGCAGCCTTTGCACCCATCGTGTGCGCTGTGTGTACGTGCAGGGCATGAGTGTGGGTGAGAGCGGCAGAAGCAGCCTTTGAACCCATCGTGTGCGCTGGGTGTACGTGCAGGGCATGAGAGTGGGTGAGAGCGGCAGAAGCAGCCTTTGAACCCATCGTGTGCGCTGGGTGTACGTGCAGGGCATGAGAGTGGATGAGAGCGGCAGAAGCAGCCTTTGAACCCATCGTGTGCGCTGGGTGTACGTGCAGTGCATGAGAGTGGGTGAGAGCGGCAGAAGCAGCCTTTGCACCCATCGTGTGCGCTGGGTGTACGTGCAGGGCATGAGAGTGGATGAGAGCGGCAGAAGCAGCCTTTGAACCCATCGTGTGCGCTGGGTGTACGTGCAGTGCATGAGAGTGGGTGAGAGCGGCAGAAGCAGCCTTTGAACCCATCGTGTGCGCTGGGTGTACGTGCAGGGCATGAGAGTGGGTGAGCGCGGCAGAAGCAGCCTTTGAACCCATCGTGTGCGCTGAGTGTACGTGCAGGGCATGAGAGGGGGTGAGAGCGGCAGAAGCAGCCTTTGAACCCATCGTGTGCGCTGGGTGTACGTGCAGGGCATGAGAGTGGGTGAGCGCGGCAGAAGCAGCCTTTGAACCCATCGTGTGCGCTGAGTGTACGTGCAGGGCATGAGAGGGGGTGAGAGCGGCAGAAGCAGCCTTTGAACCCATCGTGTGCGCTGGGTGTACGTGCAGGGCATGAGAGTGGGTGAGAGCGGCAGAAGCAGCCTTTGAACCCATTGTGTGCGTTGGGTGTACGTGCAGGGCATGAGAGTGGGTGAGAGTGGCAGAAGCAGCCTTTGAACCCATCGTGTGCGCTGGGTGTACATGCAGGGCATGAGAGTGGCAGAAGCAGCCTTTGAACCCATCGTGTGCGCTGGGTGTACGTGCAGGGCATGAGAGTGGGTGAGAGCGGCAGAAGCAGCCTTTGAACCCATCGTGTGCGCTGGGTGTACGTGCAGTGCATGAGAGTGGGTGAGAGCGGCAGAAGCAGCCTTTGAACCCATCGTGTGCGCTGGGTGTACGTGCAGGGCATGAGAGTGGGTGAGCGCGGCAGAAGCAGCCTTTGAACCCATCGTGTGCGCTGAGTGTACGTGCAGGGCATGAGAGGGGGTGAGAGCGGCAGAAGCAGCCTTTGAACCCATCGTGTGCGCTGGGTGTACGTGCAGGGCATGAGAGTGGGTGAGAGCGGCAGAAGCAGCCTTTGAACCCATTGTGTGCGTTGGGTGTACGTGCAGGGCATGAGAGTGGGTGAGAGTGGCAGAAGCAGCCTTTGAACCCATCGTGTGCGCTGGGTGTACATGCAGGGCATGAGAGTGGCAGAAGCAGCCTTTGAACCCATCGTGTGCGCTGGGTGTACGTGCAGGGCATGAGAGGGGGTGAGCTTGGCAGAAGCAGCCTTTGAACCCATCGTGTGTGCTGGGTGTACGTGCAGGGCATGAGAGTGGGTGAGAGCGGCAGAAGCAGCCTTTGAACCCATCGTGTGCGCTGGGTGTACGTGCAGGGCATGAGAGTGGGTGAGCGCGGCAGAAGCAGCCTTTGAACCCATCGTGTGCGCTGGGTGTACGTGCAGGGCATGAGAGTGGGTGAGAGCGGCAGAAGCAGCCTTTGAACCCATCGTGTGCGCTGGGTGTACGTGCAGGGCATGAGAGTGGGTGAGAGCGGCAGAAGCAGCCTTTGAACCCATCGTGTGCGCTGGGTGTACGTGCAGGGCATGAGAGTGGGTGAGAGCGGCAGAAGCAGCCTTTGAACCCATCGTGTGCGCTGGGTGTACGTGCAGGGCATGAGAGGGGGTGAGCTTGGCAGAAGCAGCCTTTGAACCCATCGTGTGTGCTGGGTGTACGTGCAGGGCATGAGAGTGGTTGAGAGTGGCAGAAGCAGCCTTTGAACCCATCGTGTGCGCTGGGTGTACGTGCAGGGCATGAGAGTGGGTGAGAGTGGCAGAAGCAGCCTTTGAACCCATCGTGTGCGCTGGGTGTACGTGCAGGGCATGAGAGTGGGTGAGAGTGGCAGAAGCAGCCTTTGAACCCATCGTGTGCGCTGGGTGTACGTGCAGGGCATGAGAGGGGGTGAGCTTGGCAGAAGCAGCCTTTGAACCCATCGTGTGCGCTGAGTGTACGTGCAGAGCATGAGAGTGGATGAGAGCGGCAGAAGCAGCCTTTGAACCCATCGTGTGTGCTGGGTGTACGTGCAGGGCATGAGAGTGGTTGAGAGTGGCAGGAGCAGCCTTTGAACCCATCGTGTGCGCTGGGTGTACGTGCAGGGCATGAGAGTGGGTGAGAGCGGCAGAAGCAGCCTTTGAACCCATCGTGTGCGCTGGGTGTACGTGCAGGGCATGAGAGTGGTTGAGAGTGGCAGAAGCAGCCTTTGAACCCATCGTGTGCGCTGGGTGTACGTGCAGGGCATGAGAGTGGCAGAAGCATTTGAACCTGGGTCTCCTGGTTCCCTTTCTGTTATTCTCTCAGGGCAGCTTTCTGCAGGTGTTATGTACTACAGCACAGTACAATGTGTGCAAGGCACCAGAAGATTGTTCTGTGTCTTCAGGGGTCAAGTTAAATCCATTTCTAGCAGGACTGACAGTCCACTAGAAGTAGTTTTAGTGCATAATAACCTTTTCCTATTGTGGTGTTATTACAACTCCAGTACCTGGATTGAGTATGAGCCATTATATGCTCTGTACAGATTCAGCCAAGGACTATCGGACCCATCAACTGTGCATGAGCTGTACGGTGCACCCAAATGCTGAATTTCATCCTAAAATAAGAAAGTTGCATTATTCAGAATTTCATAGTAGAATTCACTTCAACAGGAGAATAAAGAGGAAGAGTCTGCACTGCTTTGCCATTGGGTCAAAGGGCAGGACACTATGCTGCTGTGTGATATGTGTAAGAACAAGACAATATTCTGCCATATGTAAGATGTGTGCTTAAGGAATAAAAGTTGGATACTCTGTTGGATATATGTGCAGAGCGTGAGAGAGGGACACTGCACTGTGTGCTGGATGTACATGCAGAGCGTGAGAGAGGGACACTGCACTGTGTGCTGGATGTACATGCAGAGCGTGAGAGAGGGACACTGCACTGTGTGCTGGATGTACATGCAGAGCGTGAGAGTGAGACACTGCACTGTGTGCTGGATGTACATGCAGAGCGTGAGAGAGGGACACTGCACTGTGTGCTGGATGTACATGCAGAGTGTGAGAGTAAGACACTGCACTGTGTGCTGTATGTACATGCAGAGCGTGAGAGTTGGACAGTGCGCCATGTGCTGGATGCACGTGCAGAGTGAGAAAGTGGGACACTGTGCTGTGTGCTGGATACACGTGCAGAGTGAGAGAGTGGGACACTGTGCTGTGTGCTGGATGCATGTGCAGAATGTAAAAGTGGGACACTGCGCTGTGTACTGGTTGTACGTGCAGATCAAGAGTGAGTTAGTGTGGTGCTGGGTATACATGTAAAACGTGGAAGCAGGACACTGCGCTATGTGATGAGTGAACATACAGGTCATAATAATAGGTCACTGTGCTATGTAGTGGGTGTATGTGCACTACATGAAAGTGGGATAACCTGCAGTACTGTTTGATGGGTTAACATGCAGGTCATGAGTGTGGGACACTGCATTATGTGATGGGTGAATATGCAGGTCAGAGTATTACACTGTGCTGTGTGATGGGTGATCATTTAAAACATGAGTGGGACACTGCAGTATTGTATGATGGGTGAGCATGCAGATCATGAGTGGGTCACTGTGCTGTGTGATGGGTGAATATGCAGGTCATGAGAGTATTGCACTGTGCTGTGTGATGGGTGAATATGCAGGTCATGAGAGTATTGCACTGTGCTGTGTGATGGGTGAATATGCAGGTCATGAGAGTATTACACTGTGCTGTGTGGTGGGTGAATATGCAGGTCATGAGAGTATTGCACTGTGCTGTGTGATGGGTGAATATGCAGGTCATGAGAGTATTACACTGCGCTGTGTGATGGGTGATCATTTAAAACATGAGTGGGACACTGCAGAATTGTATGATGGGTGAACATGCAGATTAAGAGAGTGGGAAACAGCGCTGTGTGATGGATGAGAGTGGGACTCCATGGTGCTGTGTGAGCAGTGATTCCCAAACCTGTCCTCAAGGTCTCCCAGTCAGTGAGGTATCCAGGATATCCACGATCAATTTGCATGACAGATATTTGTATACAGTGGAGAGAGAATCAAAGCAACTCTCAAGGATGTGGAATTTTGCAGAATATTTTTGTCTCTCTAACGTCTTGGCTTTGATATTCTAGGATACCTATGGCTGCCTCTAGAGTAGGAAAAGGTCACAAGTCCTTCAGCTTCTGCTAATGTGTTTTTGCTTTGTTAAGAAACAGTTTTAACAAACTACAGAGCAAAAATATTCTTTATCAAATTCTTTTAATGCCAGCGCTACTGTAAAACTTGTTCTGCTTTGGATTAACCAGTTCCAACCAATCTTGCTAGCTGGCTGGCTGCACGCCCATCAGATCACATTCTTTGTCAGACTCACCAACATGACCCCAATAGATGTTTCTGCTCCGGTCAGTGCATAGATGCCCAGATCTTTCAGGTAAGGGTAGCTTCTTTGCTCATGGATCATAATTACTGATGCAGCAGTAGACTGAAGGTACGGGATATATTCTTCCTGGTTGATATCCAATATTAATTTCAGGCCTGTGCAAGTAACAGTATGGAAATGCAAGATCCACTTAGCACAGCATAGACATTTTATTTCTTAGATTATTTAGTTTGATTTATATGCAAAATGCTTAACGTGCACACCTCACTTCTGCCAGGGCTTTAATAGAGCCTTGGTGTCAGTCCTGTGTTAGGTGGCCATGCGATTCCTGAAGCTGTGGATGTGTCCAGGGTCAAGTTCTACTATTTCTTACGCTCATATTTTACCTTCACAAAGGCAAAGTGACTCCCTGTCACCAGTAAATTGTTTTATAAAGATGAAAGTTTGAGGTAAGAGAAGCCACTGCTGTTTAAATAGTAATTCTAATGGACAAAGAACATTTTGTTAGAACAATACTAAAAGGAGTAATTCATAAGATTAAAAACTTGCAGGGGGCATGGTTATTTTCTAAAAGTACCATCCTTGAGGCCCAGACAGAATGTATTCCATACATTAAAAAAGGAAGGAAAACCAAACAACTGCCCACATTGTTTAATAGTGAGGTGAAAGAGACAGTTAAAGCCAAAAAAGCATCTTTCAAACAATAGAAAGCAGACCCAAATGAGGAAAATTGGAAAAGTTAGATGTAAAAAAGTAATTCAGCAGGCTCACAGAGAATTTGAAAAGAAACTTTCCCTAGTAGTAAAAAAACAGGTAATAAAACCGTTTTCAAAAACATCTGAAGCAAAAAGCCTGTGATGGAGTCTTTTGGGCTGCTAGATGACCCAGGGGAAAAAGTGGTACTCAGGGAGTACAAGGAAATTGCAGTAAACTAAATTAATTCTTTACCTTGCTCTTTAGGAAGGTTATTCCTACTCTAGAAACATTTTTCGATGGTGCTGATTCTAAGTGAATAAACAAAATTGCTGCAAAACTGGAGGATGTAATAAATCAGATTGACAGACTAAAGAAAAACAAATCACAGGGACCAGATGGTATTCTCCCCAGAGTTCTGAAGGAACTCAAACATGAAATTGCAGACTTGTTTCTGATGATCTGCAATCTCTCATTTAAAACAGCCACAATACCTGAAGACTGGAGGATGGCCAATACAATGTCAATTTTTAAAAAGGGTTCCGGGGGTGATCAGGAATATACAGACCAAAAAGCCTGATTTCTGTGCCAGGGAAAATGATAGAAGCTATCCTTAAAAACAAAATACTGAGCACATAGACATGGTTTAATGGGGGAGAGTCAATATGAGTTTTGCAAAGGGACGTCTTGCCTTATCAATTTATTAGATGTTTTTGAGCAGATAAAGATGAGCCAGCTGATGTAGTGTATTTGGATTTTCAGAGAGCATTTGATAAAGTCCCTCATGAGACTCCTCGCAAAATTGGGAGGTCATGGGTTAGGAGTCAGTGTCCTATTGTGGATTGGTGACTGGATAAAAGGCAGGCAACAGAAGGAGGACTAAATGGGCAGTTTTCCAAACGGAGAAAGGTCAATAGTGGAGTGCCCCAGAGGAGCTATTTAGTATATTCATAAATGATCTGGAAAAGGGAACAGTGACACAAAATTGTTTTGAGTCATTAAAACTGCAGCAGATTGTAAAGAGCTGCAAGGCACTATGAGTCATGCAGGTGGAGTGCAGTAATGCAAAGGAGCTGCACACGATGGGGGCAAAGGTCTGATGTGCACAAATCGAGAGAGAAACCTTGGGGTGATAATTCTGATGATCTGAAGATGGTGAAGCAATGTGACAGGGCGATAGCTAAAGCCAGAAGAAGGCTGGGCTGCATAGAGAGAGGAATAACCAGGAAGAAAAAGGAGGAGATAATCCCCTTGTACAGGTCCTTGGTGAAGCCTCACCGGGAGTACTGTGTTCAGTTCTGGAGTCCGTATCCCCGAAGGGACTGAGACAGGATGAGGCGGTCCAGAGAAGGGCGACCAAAATGGTGTGGGGTCTGCACTGGAAGATTTATGAGATAAGACTGAAGGACCTAAATATGAATATCCTGGAGGAGAGAAGGAACAGGGGAGATAGGATACAGACTTCTAAATATCTGAAAGGACCAACATCAGGAAATATTTCTTCACAGAGAGGGTGGTGGATGCCTGGAATATCCTCCCTAAGAGATGGTGAAGACAAGAACAGTAATGGAATTCAAAAGGGCTTGGGATAAATACTGAGGATCCCTAGATGCTAGAGAATGGAAATGAAGAAATGCGATCATTTCTATTAACTTTAGGTGTAACATTTCTGCATGTTTATTCTCCTAGTTATTGGTTAAACATACTACTTGTTTTTTTACCAGTTAATGTGTTTTTTATTGTAAAGTGCTTTGCTGAATTAATGTTTTCTGTAAACCGAGGTGATGTGCCACACGTGCTGCGGTATATAAAACATCTTTAAATAAATAAATAAAATAAATGTGCACTGAGCGGCAGTTACTAGCCTAAGCAACCTGCTGGGCAGACTGGATGGACCATCTCAGTGTTTATTTGCTGTCATTTACTATGTTACTATAAGACTGGCATTAAATGACAGATGCATAGAAACATGACAATAGATAAAGACCATATGGTCCATCCAGTCTGCTCATCCATCCAATTAATTTAACATTATTTATTTATTATTTTATTTATTTTGAACTTTTCTATACCGACATTCATGTGGCAAGATACATATCATATCGGTTAGCAGTGTAACACAATATTGCAACAAGCATTACAGAGAACTGGGAAAACAGTGGATAAAACTGGGGGTAGAATAAGCAGCTGTTAACCAGAGAGACACTTAGAGAACGAAGAGTCTATTAGGCAAGAAACTGTAAGTCCACACCGGAGAAGTTTAAAATAAATATAAGTAAAAATAAAGTAAATAAAGGTACAATAACAGGTCTGTGAAGGATTACAATTCTCATCACCTCCTTAGAGATCCCCTGTATTTATCCCAAGCTCTCCTGAATTCAGGTCCTATCCTCATCTCCACCACCACCACCACTGGGAGGCCGTCCCATGCATCCACCACCCTCTCTGTAAAGAAATATTTCCTGAGATTACTCCTGAGTCTACCCCCTTTCACCCTCATCTCATGACCCCTCATTCTAGAGCCTCTTTTCCACCCCCTGTGCATGGAAACCTTTATGGTATTTGACTGTCTCTATCATATCTCTCTTTCCTCTAGGGGTGTACATGTTCAGATCTTTAAGTTTATCCCCATGTGATTTAGAAGGAAGACCACAGACCATGTTAGCAGCCTCCCTCTGCAGTGACTCCATCCTGTTTATATCCTGTTGAAGTGAGGTCTTAGCAATATCACCTCCCTTTTTCTGCTGACCATTCCTCTCCCTATGCAGCCAAGCATCTTTCTAGCTTTTATCATTGCTTTATCGTTCTGCTTGGCCTCCTTAAGATCATCAAATACAATCACCCCAGATCCTGCCCCTCATTTGTGCTTAGAAGAATTTCACCTCCAATACTGTGCCTTTCCCTTGGGTTTTTGCATCCTAAATACAATACTCTCCATTTTTAGCATTAAATCTCAGGTGCCAGACCTTAGACCATTCCTTGAGCTTCGCTACAAGTACAAAGTAATGCAGCTAGAGAAAAATAATCCCAACTATAGGCGCGTGATGCTGGGGTCCATATTACGCGTCACCACTCACTTAGAATCCTGTGTACAATTCTGGAGATCGCACCCTATAAAGGATATAAACAGGATGGAGTCGCTGCAGAGGGAGGCTACTAACATGGTCTGTGGTCTTCATCATAAAGGATATAGGGACAGACTTAAAGATCTGAACTTGTACACAAGAGAGGAAAAGGAAGATATGAGAGACCTTCAAATATCTGAAAGGTGTGCATGCACAGGAGGGGAACCTTTATCAATGGAAAGGAGGCTGCAGAACGAGGGGTTGTGAGATGAGATTGAAAGGGGGAGGACTCAGGAGTAATCTTAGGAAACCTTTCTTTACAGAGAGGGAGGTGGATGCATGGAGAAGCCTCCCTGTGGAGGGTGAGGGTATCAGAATTCAGGAACGTCTGGGATAATTACAAGGGCTATCTGGGGAATTAGTTGGATGGATGGGCAGACTAGATAGGCCCATGTGGTCTTTTTCTGCCATCATGCACCTCTGGGGACAGGGAAATACCTACAGTACCTGAATATACGTTGCCTTGAGGTAGCACTGAAAAGGCACGAGCTGAATCTAAAATAAAAAAAATACTGGAAGTGCTGTGATAGCACGGCCGGGCTAGAGCTCCTCCATTGCCCTTTACAAGGTTCTCACCAAATTCCACTCCAGGATTGGTAGAAAACAGCACATCCTCATCCTGTCCCCAGTTGAAGATGTAGCAGTTTCCATAGTTGGGGTGAAACAGGTGGGTGAAGTTTCTGAAAGATAAGCACAAAGTGAGAGAGAATGAAAATCCTGAAGGGGAAAAGGGTGCGTCTCTCATCAGCTCCTGATCGTTGGTGAGGCCTGGAGGGAAAGGGTCCCACACTGGGGAGGGGGACGGGATGGGGGCAGAATGCAGCAGCTCTCAGGCTCTTAATGGGAGGCTGGGGGAGGGCTGCAGCTCCCATGGGATGGAAAAAGCATTGGTGGTTCACTGTGAGCAACTTTAGGAACCACAAATTTCAATTCAAACGTATTCATGGAATTATAGCCCCACATTCAATCTATAAATGAAATAATGCTTTGGATGAACTTAAGAACATAAGATGTGCTGGCGAACTAACCTCAGGGCCCTGCAGACAGTGCAGAACGTGTTGCCAGAGGATGTGGTTAGTGCAGTTGGTGTAGCTGGGTTTAAAAGGATTGGATAAGTTCTTGGAGGAGAAGTCCATTACCTGCTATTAAGTTGACTTAGAGAATAGCCACTGCCATTAGCAATGGTTACATGGAATAGACTTAGTTTTTGGGTACTTGCCAGGTTCTTATGGCCTGGATTGGCCACTGTTGGAAACAGGATGCTGGGCTTGATGGACCCTTGGTCTGACCCAGTATGGCATGTTCTTATGTTCAGATGGGCAGTGCAGCATGCGGCTATGCAGGAGACCTCACTTTGTGTCCGGGGCTGATCTGCTGCCTGCATGGTGGGCTAGGAGGTGTAGTGTTTGACTGGCCATGGAAGGGCCCCGTAATTGGCCACCCTCACTCCAGGAGCTGCCAACCCACCCTTTGCCGCCATCCTGTTTCTCCCACTTGGCCCTTAGGCATGCATAAGAGAAGATAAAGGTCCCACCGCAGGGAAGCAGCTGAGGTGCCTCGGCAACACGTCCTCTGAGTAGCCTGCAGTGTGTCCTCATTACCTTGCTTTGTGCCTTGCCCTGCCTGTCTCTCTGCTTATGTCTTGCGCTAGCCTTGCCTTTGACTAGTTGTGTCCTGCCTTGCCTTGCTAGTGCCATGGACCTTGTCCCGTTCCTACTCTTGCCTTGTTCATGCTCCGCTGGTCTCCCCTGTCTGGTCTGGTTTGCCCTGCCGTGCCTGGTCCCTGGTGTCATATTCATCTTGGCCTGATTTCCTGGTATTGCCATTCAGTGTCATCAGTGGTCTTCTTACAACACAACACAGTGTTGGAGCTGTTATGAAGTTGGCTGTGTTAGGCTTATAAGCAGCATCACATTAGCTAAGTGCATTTATGATTAAGAGGATGGGTTAAACAAAAGGGAGTGTGGGTGCTATATTGAAGCAGCACATGAATGAAGTTTAAGGTGCTTTGTCTTTACACTATTTGCAGGCCGTTGCGTGGCAAGAGACAGTTTATTGAATTTTTAGCACCAATGGTCTGATGCTGTGTTCATATGTTGAAGTAGTTTAAAAACCGTTTGAAGTTATATTTTCTTCTTCTATATCACTTGTGCTAAGCTTGAAACATGTACATTTGAACAGCAGGAGCTGCCATTCTTGGGCTACATTGTTTCCCGGGACGGGTTATGCATTGACCCAGAGAAGGTCAAAGCATCAGAGATTGGCTCCAACCTATCGGCCTCAAGGCCTCTGCAATGCTTCCTTGGCTTCATCAATTATTATCAGCAGTTCATGCATGGGTACTCCTCCTTGGAGGCCCCTCTCACAGCCCTTAGCAAAAAGGACACCGACATCAGGCACTGGATGGAAGAAGCCATACAGGTCTTTAACAGCCTCAAGAAGGAAGTCCTAAGGGATCCCTGTCTCCATCATCCAGATCTATCAAAATTCTTCATTGTGAAGGAGGATGCTGCGGCCGTTTGGGTAGGGGGCCACAATGTCCAAGGAACCCTTTTACCATACTTTTTTGTTTTCTAAGAAGTTTACCCCTGTGGAAGGGAATTACACGATTAGGGACTGGGAGCTTCTAGCTGTGAATCTGGCACTGGAAACATGGCACCATCTGCTGAAAGGTCCTAGTTATTGGATTACAATTTATATGGACCACAAAAATGTAGTATATCTCCTGCAGGCTCAGCGTTTGAACCTTTATCAGGTCAGATGGTTGTTATTTTTTGATTGTTTTGTCTTTGATCTTTGGTACTCCCCTGTGGAAAAAAATCAACGGTCTTTCATGGTCGTTCAAAACCGAAGACTCCCTGGAACCTCCTCACCACATCATAGTTCCAGCGAGAAATGTGGTCACTGCTACAGTACCTGTTCCACCTGGAAAGATGGTAGTTCCCACATGTCTAAGATACTTAAATGGGCCCACGACTCCCGCCAGGCAGGGCAAAACCAGTGTCACTAGTTCTTCGCCATTACTGATGGCTTCCTGTGAAGCATGATGTGTGGCAATACGTGGAATCCTGCCCCCACTGTGCAATGCAAAACAGCTCTCATGTTCACCCTTGGGGGGCTGTTATAGCCATTGCCAGCCCCCGAGGAACCCTGGACACATCTGGCCACTGTCACTGACCTTCCTCTCTCTAATTACTACATCATTGTCTGGGTGGTGGTGGATTGCTTTTCTAAGATGGTTCACTTCACACCACTCCCCAGCCTTCCCTCTGAGCTGGAGCTGGCCTGCCTCTTTGTTCAACACATCTTCTGTTTACATGGGCTTCCTGCTTACATTCTCTCAAATCGAGAAATGCAGTTTACTGCCTGTTTTTGGAAAAGCCTCTGTAAAAAAAAAAGTGCTATCACGTTGGATTTCACCTTCTCATATCACCTGCAAAGCAATGGATAGACAGAGTCAACCAGATCCTCAAAAGATTCTTGAGCGCCTATGGTAATGAACGTCAAGAGAAGTGGGCTTCACTTCTTCCCTGGGCAGAGTTCTGCACAACAACCATGTGGGAAGTTCAGCTGGTTGCTCACCCTTTCATATAGTCTTTGGATAGCATCCTAGGGTGCCACTTCCTGTTCCAGTGTCCGTCTTCTGCCCTGCAGCCAACACTATGAGCCAAGATCTGAAAGGTCTTTGGCAAAAGCCACACCAGCTTCTTACTGCAGCGGCCAGTCGATTCAAGAAACAAGCTGATAAGAAGCAGGGACTGGCACCTCAATTCAAGCTTGGGGAACTTGTGTGACTAAGTACCCAGAATCTACACCTTAAGATGTCTTCAGCTACATTTGCACCCAGGTATGTGGTGCCAAGTCCCATTATCCCCCAGGTGGCACCAGTGGCTTTCCAATTGAAACTTCCATCCATGCTCAAGACACATGTGTTCCTCGTCTCTCTCTCTCAAGCCAATGGTCCTGTCATGCTCAAGACACGTGTTTCTTTTCTCTCTCTCTCTCAAGCCAACGGTCCTGTCATGCTCAAGACACATGTATTCCTCGTCTCTCTCTCTCTCAAGCCAACGGCCCTGTCATGCTCAAGACACATGTGTTCCTCGTCTCTCTCTCTCTCAAGCCAACGGTCCTGTCATGCTCAAGACACATGTGTTCCTCGTCTCTCTCTCTCTCAAGCCAACGGTCCTGTCATGCTCAAGACACATGTGTTCCTCGTCTCTCTCTCTCTCTCAAGCCAACGGTCCTGTCATGCTCAAGACAAATGTGTTCCTCGTCTCTTTCTCTCTCTCTCTCTCTCTCAAGCCAACGGTCCTGTCATGCTCAAGACACATGTGTTCCTCGTCTCTTTCTCTCTCTCTCTCTCTCTCTCAAGCCAACGGTCCTGTCATGCTCAAGACACATGTGTTCCTCGTCTCTCTCTCTCTCTCTCAAGCCAATGGTCCTGTCATGCTCAAGACACATGTGTTCCTCGTCTCTCTCTCTCTCTCAAGCCAATGGTCCTGTCATGCTCAAGACAAATGTGTTCCTCGTCTCTCTCTCTCTCTCTCTCAAGCCAACGGTCCTGTCATGCTCAAGACACATGTGTTCCTCGTCTCTCTCTCAAGCCAACGATCCTGTCATGCTCAAGACACATGTGTTCCTCGTCTCTCTCTCAAGCCAACGATCCTGTCATGGCCCTCACAGCTGCCTCCTAAACCTGGTGGGGGGGGGTAATTTCTGAGGGGGATACTCAGTACGAAGTCCAGAAGATCCTAAACTACAAAAAAGAGTGCAGAACAAAATACAATACCTTATTTCTTGGAAGGGCTTTGTCCCACAAGAGAACTCATGGGAACCTGTTTCAAAACCTCCAAGCCCCCCAACTGCTAAATGAATTCCACCTAAGCTTTCCCCAAAAGATGGAGCCTAGAGGCTTGAGGAAAGGGCTTAGAGGAGGGGACACTGAAACGTTTGGCCGGCTGTGATGAGCTGAACTCACCCTTGTGAGCTTCCGACCTGCCGAAGCTGAGGTGTCCTCCTTTGTGCTGGGAATGCCGCCATCCTGTTTCCCCCACTGGGCCCTTAGGTGTGCATGTGAGGTCCCTCAGCAGGAAAGCAGCTGAGGTGCCAGGAGATGATGTCAGTGCCAGCTGAGGATTTAAACCTCAGCTGTGCTTCCAGTAGACTGCAGGGTGTGCTGCTCTCTGTGTCTCCTGATTACCTTGCTTTGTGTCTTGCCCTGCCTGACTCTCTAACTTTGCCTTGCTCTAGTTGTGTCCTGCTTTGCCTTATCAGGTTCCTGGTCCTCATCCCGTTTATACCCTTGCCTTGTTCCTGCTCTGCTGGTCTCCCCTGTCTGGCCTGGTCTGCCTTACCCAGTCCTTAGAGTCATATTCGTCTTGGTCTGATTGCCTGTTACTATCCTCTGCTACAGACTCAGACCACTCTCATGCCTGCGGCCTGGTATGGACCTTTGGTATGGATACTTCCTGCTTGCTGCCTGCTCTGATCCTTGGCCTGAACCTGGTAACCATCTGATCACTGCCTGTCCTGACCTTAGCCTGTGTTTGGACACTCTCTCTGACCGCCCCCAGGGACATTTGCCTGCTGACCCCTGGAACCCAAGGGCTCAACCTGCAGGGAACGGGCTGGTATATGTGAATGTCCAGCTGAGTCCCAACAAGAGGAGTATCGGCCAGCTGTCGGTGTGGGCCATGCCACAGCCTAAGGGCTGACATCAGTGACAGGAGGTACTGTGGATGCACCAGGCCTGCTCCTACAGTGACACCTGCTGGCCAGTTAAGAGGAAGATGCAGTCTCCTGGTGAAAGGGTCAGCAGAGCAGATAGGCAAGAAAGAAAGTAATAATGACCCTGTTTCAGGGGACAGGAAGTTATAGAAGAAGAGGTCATGATACAAGATAATGGAGAAACACTTTTTCACAGAAGGGGTGGTGGAAGTGTGGCATGATCTTCCAGGATGGGTAGTGGCAGCTACAACAGTTTAACAGAGTTTAAGAGGGCCTACGATAAGTACAGAGGATCCTGAGTTGCTGAAAGTGGAGAGAACAGAAAGCTGGACGTACGGACATGACGTTAAGCATTCGTATTGCTGTGCTTTATTAGGACTGCCAGAATGTGCAATGTGGTTAATATGAAGTGCCAGAAGTCCTAGTGGTAACACCAGCATTGTGTGAGAGGCTGCAAGCTCAGTGATAACAGAAACTCAGGCGCTCACCTAGCCTGGGTCTGTCTGGCAAACTATGTGGGGGATTTGGGAGGCTGGATGCCCGGGCAACGTGTTAGAGTCTTGTGGCTAGGAATGGAGGGAACTGAATATGCAGAGGCCCTGCAGGTGGTGCCACTCTATGGCGGGCAGCAGGGATGCATCCTTAGCAGTAAGGACAGGTACCTGGGCAGGCTGGAAACCTGTGAGAGACGACATAATCACTTCTTACATCCATCTTACTGACCTGTAACTGCAGGGTTGTACCCCATACAAGCAGGTGAGAATCATATCCTCTGCTGTGTAGCCCATCTTTATCTTTTCTGAGTCTGGGATCTCGGAGAAGATATTGGAAAACTGCAGCACATACCACTCACTGACAGCCTGCACAGCACTGGAGAAATTGCGGAAAGTGCATTCACTGCCATCCTTGGTGCACTGGAGGAAGAGAAAGCAGTAAGAGACAGCTAAGCCTGCAGGCACTCAGGCACCGCATTGCCAAACCAGGAACTCTCTAGAAATTTGCATCAATTGCTCCATCTCAGGGCAAATGCTAAAAAGCTGAGGGCCAATCAGTTTGCTGCTCCAGCCATTGCCCTTCATCAAGCTTGCAGGTAGTGGAGGAAGACGCCTGGAGCACAGGATGTGAGGAGAAACTGCAGCCCAGACTCACCTGAAGGGAGAGTAAGGGTGCACAAGGAAAGTGCTGGAGTCAGGGAGAGAGGGAGGGGAAGAAAGCTGGGCTCGCGTCTGGATGGTGGAGGTGATGGGGAGAGAGAGTGTCGGTTAGCAGGGAGGGGGTGGATTACAGAAAGTTGATGGGATGAGGGTAAAAGGGGGAGACTTGGGAGTCATCTTAGGAAATATTTCTTTACAGAGAGGGTGGTGGATGCATGGAACAGACTCCCAGTGGAGGTGGAGGAGATGAGGACAGGATCTGAATTCAGGAGAGCCTGGGACAGGCACAGGGGGTCTCTGAGGGAGGGGTGTGTGGATGGCTGTACAGTCTTTGTCTGTTCTCATGTTTCTATGTTACAGAGAGGGTGGTGGATGCATGGAACAGACTCCCAGTGGAGGTGGTGGAGATGAGGACAGGATCTGAATTCAGGAGAGCCTGGGACAGGCACAGGGGATCTCTGAGGGAGGGGGTGTGTGGATGGCTGTACGGTCTTTGTCTGTTCTCATGTTTCTATGTTACAGAGAGGGTGGTGGATGCATGGAACAGACTCCCAGTGGAGGTGGTGGAGATGAGGATAGGATCTGAATTCAGGAGAGCCTGGGACAGGCACAGGGGGTCTCTGAGGGAGGGGTGTGTGGATGGCTGCACGGTCTTTGTCTGTTCTCATGTTTCTATGTTACAGAGAGGGTGGTGGATGCATGGAACAGACTCCCAGTGGAGGTGGTGGAGATGAGGACAGGATCTGAATTCAGGAGAGCCTGGGACAGGCACAGGGGATCTCTGAGGGAGGGGGTGTGTGGATGGCTGCACGGTCTTTGTCTGTTCTCACGTTTCTATGTTACAGAGAGGGTGGTGGATGCATGGAACAGACTCCCAGTGGAGGTGGTGGAGATGAGGACAGGATCTGAATTCTTTTTAATTAAATCTCTACTGTGCATGCTAAGGCCTAAAAGTGTCAATCTGCTTCTGGAATCCCAGCACGAATGGGATACGTCCTCTCCACTGCACCTCCACGAATGGGACACACCCTCTCCACTGCACCTCCATGAATGGGACACACCCTCTCCACTGCACCTCCACGAATGGGACACACCCTCTCCACTGCACCTCCATGAATGGGACACACCCTCTCCACTGCACCTCCACGAATGGGACACACCCTCTCCACTGCACCTCCATGAATGGGACACACCCTCTCCACTGCACCTCCACGAATGGGACACACCCTCTCCACTTGCCCCTTGCCTGTGCTCTTGCTAAGCTGGTCAATAGTGGTCTGACCTGCCCAATGTCAGCAGGGAGGCTGTATAACCAGCCAAGCAGAGAGATAGCAACTCTTACTCAGGACACCAGCTTCCCTGTGCCAGTCCTGTTGCACACTCTACTTTTCTGGATTAACATATATGCTCCTACCATGTTCATGTTCTACAGGCAATTCTTTAGTGTGTACACAGTAAAATTTTGTGCATAATACATTATGCATCACCTTATTTCATAGGTATGAAAGTGTGGAGATATAAGGAAGCAGCACTTTCACCAGTGTTTGCCAAGAGAGGCAACAGAAGGGGTAGGGATACGACGCCAACAGCTCCTCGGTGTGAGTAACACCACATCATCAAGAAATACAGCAGAACATAAAACAAGAAGAATCCATACAACAACAGGACATAAAACAGGTACAAATCTGGATCAGCTCCCAGCTCTTACAAGTTTTTTCCTGTCTGTCTGTGTTTCTTTGTATTTCTAGGCGTGTTTCTTTATGCATGTATGTGAAAAGAGAATAAAAGCTTTACAAGACTTGCAAACTTGATTCTCCAGCTCGCAGGCATATACGTCCAGAGGACAAGCAGCTTTATCAGGCTATGAAAGCTGAGAACATCCTCCAGGAGAAAGGCAACTTCTGTTCACCTGCTATGATTGTTCACACCAGAGGACACTTTATTCCAGTCTTAGAGAGACACCAGGTGGGCTCATTTCAGATAAACCATTCTAAAAAATCAGGTTAATTTGCATATTTTGGTTAACTTGAAAACCAGACCTGGTTGCATCTAACCATATTCTGCCTACCTTATTTTTTAATTAAAACCTCCAGAATTTCACAGCACAGGAATGTACTCCATTGTATCTATTGCAGATTTCTGTGAGTTCCTACAGGATCTCACAGCGCAGGAGACAACGTCCTCCCCTGTATCTAATGCAGGTCTCTGGGAGTTCCTGCAGGATCTCACACTGCAGGAGACAATGTCCTCCCTTGTATCTAATGCAGATCTCTGGGAGTTCCTGCAGGATCTCACAGCACAGGAGACAATGTCGTCCCCTGTATCTAATGCAGGTCTCTGGGAGTTCCTGCAGGATCTCACAGTGCAGGAGACAATGTCCTCCCTTGTATCTAATGCAGGTCTCTGGGAGTTCCTGCAGGATCTCACAGTGCAGGAGACAATGTCCTCCATTGTATTTAATGTAGGTTTATGTGGGCTCCTACAGGCTCTCACAGCACAGGAGACAATACTGAATCTAATGCAGGTTTCTGGGAGTTCCTGTAGGATCTCACAATGCAGGAGACAATGTCCTCCCCTGTATCCAGTGCAGGTCTCTGAGAGTTCCTGCAGTCTCACAGCACAGGAGACACTGCCCTCCCCTGTATCTAATGCAGGTCTCTGAGAGTTCCTGCAGGATCTCACACTGTAGGAGACAATGTCCTCCCCTGTATCTAATGCAGGTCTCTGAGAGTTCCTGCAGGATCTCACAGCACAGGAGACAATGTCCTCCCCTGTATCTAATGCAGGTCTCTGAGAGTTCCTGCAGGATCTCACAGCACAGGAGACAATGTCCTCCCCTATATCTAATGCAGATTTATGTGGGCTCCTACAGGATCTCACAGCACAGGAGACAATGTCCTATCCTATCGACAAAGGACAGGCCTTCCTACTGATTTTATTGGATCTATCGGCAGCTTTCGATACTGTTAACCACGCCATATTACTAAAGCAACTGGCGAACATCGGTATTGCAGGATCAGCACTAACATGGTTCAAGACATTCTTAGAAAACAGAGGTTTCAAAGTTAAAATCCACAACAAAGAATCCCCCAGATACCCATCTTCACAAGGAGTTCCTCAGGGTTCCTCTCTCTCACCAACACTTTTCAACTTATACCTTCTCCCGCTTTGCCAACTGCTAAACAAATTGAACCTAAAACACTTCATATTCGCCGACGATGTCCAGATTGTGATCCCCCTCCAAGAATCCATCACTAAAGCTCTAGAACTTTGGGAAAACTGTTTTCAAGAAATTAACGATCTCTTATCCAGCTTAAATCTTATTCTAAACCAATCAAAAAGCGAATTCATGCTAATCTCTCCAGATAATTGCAAAATCACTACAAACCCGCCAGCCAACTTGCAAATCTCAAAAGTAAGAGATTTAGGAGTTTCTATAGACAACCGGCTAAATTTAAAATCGTTTATCAACCAAACAACCAAAGACTGCTTCCACAAACTGCACGTATTAAAAAGAATAAAACCCCTATTTCATTTCCATGATTATAGAACAGTGCTCCAAGCAATAATATTTGCGAAAATTGATTACTGCAACTCTATCCTTCTAGGCCTCCCATCATCCCACACTAAACCTCTCCAAATGATACAGAACACGGCAGCAAGAATTCTAACAAACAAAAGGAGAAGAGATCACATTACACCAGTCCTCAAAGACCTTCACTGGTTACCAATCCACTACAGAATAATTCATAAGTCCCTCACCACAATCTACAAAAATATCCATGGACTGGCTCCACTCCATCTACAAATAGCTCTCAAAAAACATTCCTCCAACAGACCCATCAGAGAAGCATATAGAGAATATCTACAAGTACCTCACAACAATACCACCCAACATATAACATTGAGAGATCGGGCCTTCTCCACAGCAGGTCCCCCACTATGGAACTCAATCCCCTTAGAATTACGACAGGAACCATGTCTTCCAACCTTCAGGAAGAGACTTAAAACATGGCTGTTCATGAAAGCATTTCCGGACCCTTAATGATTCACTTCCATCAAATGCAGCAACACTGAGCATCTTCTATTAAACTGAAACAGACAATACCAACCAATCACTACAATGTTTTACTTCTTGTTAAACTTTTTATCTCTCCTCTAACTCTAATCCCAGTTAGAATAACCCCTGTTTTATTGTAACTTTTTCTTCTACGCACTTGTTATACTTTTGTAATGTATACTCTTACGTTTTAGCTATGTACGTTATAATGTATTGCTCACCCCTTGTTTTATGTAAACCGACATGATACGAACTGCCGTGAATGCCGGTATAGAAAAACACAAATAAATAAAAATAAAAAATAAATCCTGTGTCTAATGAAGATTTCTGGGAGAACCTGCAGGATCTCACAGCACAGGAGACAATGTCCTCCCCTGTATCTAATGACGATTTCTGGGAGAACCTGCAGGATCTCACAGCACAGGATACACAGCATAATGTAACCATCCAGTCAAGTTTAAAATGGAGCTTACCATTTGCATTGCTATTTTGAATCTCTGGGAAAAGGATGTTGTATTCTGTGGGCTAGAATTGGTAGAGTTAGTTGTTGAGTAACTTGGACTGTTTTCAAAAATATTAATAAAAACTGGATTATCTGGATCACTTTCATCAATGACAAATAATGGGATGTAGTTCCATAAGCGTGGATCTAGGGTGTGCGAGCTGTTCGTAGTGGTGGGTGGAAGTTCTGCTCCTGCTGTCGCAGGCTGGCTGGAGATCTGAATTCTGTTCAGAGCAGTGGAAACCAGGTCATCCAACTCCTGTAGCAGATGCTTGACCTTTGAGTACCTAAACAGAGGGAAGAAAAGTGCTCAGCAATTCTGCTCTTGGGAGGCTGCCATCTTGTGCTCCAGTCACTAGATTATGCTAATGAAAGATGCGGCACTCGCAGGGAAGGGATTTATGGCACCAGAATCTCCTTCGAAGCAATGGGAGCAGGAAATGTGATCACTTACTTGAAAGGATTTGCATTACACACAGTGACTGCCGGGAATTGGTTTTTTCTGAATCCGATGGAGAGAGAGACACTGATTCCATATGATAGGTAGGTCTGTATGAGGAATCCCCACTGCCAGAAAACCAGCGCTGCAAATACAAGGGTCAGGATAAACCATACGACTTTCTTCTTTGGTCCCTCTTTGATGATGCGTTTGGGTCCATGGGTGTTGGTATTATCACAGTACCAGACCCAGAGCTCTTTGTAGGTGTATCCAGGGCCCTTCTGCAAGCGATGCCAAGCTCGTGTGCAGTATCTGCGCAGCGTCTTCATCCTGCAGCCTGACAAACAGAACAACATCTGTGTAAGAGTGCAGCGTTCAGTGCTAAAGCACAAAGTCTGCTTACCTCATAGCTTTCTAGTACAGAACATGGGATTCATGTCTGGTGGAATCACTGGTTCTGAGAGGGAGCAGAAATGTTCATCTTAAGGAACTGTACATGCAGAATTGAATAAAACCAGACATCCAAAACCATCCACCTTCCTCCAGCCAGCACCCCACTACCATCTTTTTGCTTTTGACCTACAGCCTGCCAGCTCATTCTCAGTATTCTGCATGCGGAGCATCTTCAAGATGCAAATTTATTTTATTTATTTTATTTAAACATTTTTATATGCCGGCATTAGTTGTGGACATCATGTCGGTTTACAGTAAATGGGTTAAGCTTGGAAATTACATTTTAACAGGGAAAGCAAAACTGGGAAAGGGGGTAACAAGAAGTAGCTGAGAAGAGAAAGTATAACATAACGTGGTTCCTCAATGTGAGGAAAAGAGTAAACGCAAAGTGGATTACTTTGGAAATGGTGTGATGGCCTTTTATTCTGGGTAGGCTTGCTTGAACAACCATGTTTTCAATTTCTTTTTGAAGTTGTTTATACATGGTTCGAGGCGCAGGTCAGGCGGTAGGGTGTTCCAATGAGTGGGACCTGCGATCGAGAGTGCCCTGTCACGTGTAGAGGAGAGATGGGCTGTTTTCAGGGAGGGCACAACTAGGGTGCCTTTTTTGGCCATTCTAGTGGGTCAACTGGACTGAGGAGTTGTGAGAGAGAAATCTAACCAGTTGGAGTTGTGGGTGTGAATTGCTTTATGCATAATGGTGAGGGTTTTGTAGATAATACGGGAGGCTATGGGGAGCCAGTGTAGGTCTCTAAGGATGGGAGTGATGTGATCATATTTACGGGAATTTGCAATGAGTCTCGCTGTGGCATGTTGTAACATTTGTAGTGGTTTAATGGTAGAGTAAGGGAGCCCTAGGAGAAGAGCGTTACAGTAGTCTAATTTGGATGAGATGGTAGCCTGGATAACTGTACAGAAATCTTGGGTGTGTAGGAGAGGTTTGAGTTTTTTAAGCACATTAAGTTTGAAAAAGCAGGCTTTGAGTATGGAATTTACGTAGTTCTTCATACTTAATTGATGGTCAAGGAGAACTCCTAGGTCCCTCATAAATGGTTGTGCTGAGAGGAGGTTGAGTTTGTTGATATCAGACGGAGGAGGGGAAGAGGATGAGTGAGGGGAGATGAGTAGGAGTTCAGTTTTGTTCGTGTTGAGGGCAAGATGGAGGTTAGTGAGCAGGAAGTTAATGGCTGTGAAGCATTTCTTCCAATGTTCTAGGGCGTCCGAGATAGAGTTCTGTATAGGGATGATGATCTGAACATCATCAGCATCATCAAATTATCTTCTTAGGCAAAAAACGGATCATTCTATGCCTTATATCCTGTCATTTCTTTCCTTCCGATGTCGTATTCACATCCTCTGTCTTGTAATGCTAGTGTCTGACATTGCAAGCGAGGTCCCACCCACATCCGGGACCCACCCACGCCCTCCAGCTCTCTCTGTCAATCACACCTTGACCTCTTTTTTGTTAAGATCAAATGTAAATTTTGGGCTATTCACTTCTCAGTGACAATGCTGTGCAATGCCATGTGGAGGGTCCTAGGTTTGATTCTTAGGTTGCTATTCCTGACCCAATGGCAACATCTAGAGGCCGGATTTAGTGCCTACAATTGTGACTCTGTTAACCAGGCTAAGTGATAGAAAATAGAGGAAAGCTCCCTGGGAAGTTGTGAATGACGGATCCCGACCGAGCTGTAATCCCAAGAGAGCAGGAAGAACTGCATCCAAAAAAGCAAACAAAACCCAGAACTCATGAAAAATTAACGCTTGGCCACCCAACTTCATTGGGGGACATGAAATAATTTGAAGCTTGACTAAGACATTAAAAACATCTCCTGGTTCTAGTTCCTTCAAATCGGTGCCACTCTGCTTGGCTTAACATGTTCTATGTATTTCCCACATCTCTGCACGCGTGTCCATGCACCCCAATGCTTTCAGAATATTTCTTCCTTCCTGACCTGACTCTACATCATAAACTGATGGCAAAACTTTCTGTCTGGATATAACTTTATTTATGAAAAGGGAGATGGGGAGGAGCTGCAGCCTTAATTCAGTCAAAAGACCTAAAAATCAAAGAAGTAAACATTAAACCTTTTACTCCATGGAAGCGTTATTAGCTTGACTGGGCAGTGGGCATGGATTTAATATTCTTCTTTACATTCCCTCAGATTCTAAACTGGCTACGACAGATACTATTAAGATTGCCACTGACCATCTTTTAATTCTAGGAGACGCCCAGCAGAGGTGGTGGAGACAAGGACAGGATCTGAATTCAAGAAAGCATGGGACAAGCCCAGGGCATCTCTGAAGGAGTGATGGGAATTGTAAGGGCTACAAAAATGGGACGGATGGGCAGGATAGATGGGTCACGTGGTCTGTTTGTGCCATCATGCTTGTCCAAACCTCTTTTAAACCCTGCAGTGCTAGTCACATTGATCACATCCTCTGGCAAAGTTTCCACAGCTCCATGCTGGTAAACTGGCTCAGTGCAGGCATAGAGAGGAGAGTGCCTTTCACACTGGGCACTGGGTCCTGATTCAGAGGGGGCACTGGGCACTGGGTCCTGATTCAGAGGGGAGAGCGCCTTTCACACTGCGCTGGGGCACTGGGTCCTGATTCAGATGGGAGAGCGCCTTTCACACTGTGCTGGGGCACTGGGTCCTGATTCAGAGGGGAGAGCGCCTTTCACGCTGCGCTGGGGCACTGGGTCCTGATTCAGATGGGAGAGCGCCTTTCACGCTGCGCTGGGGCACTGGGTCCTGATTCAGATGGGAGAGCGCCTTTCACACTGCGCTGAGGCACTAGATCCAGATTCAGAGGGGAGAGCGCCTCTCACACTGCGCTGAGGCACTAGATCCAGATTCAGAGGGGAGAGCACCTCTCACACTGCGCTGAGGCACTAGATCCAGATTCAGAGGGGAGAGCGCCTTTCACACTGCACTGGGGCACTGGGTCCTGATTCAGAGGGGAGAGCGCCTTTCACACTGCGCTGAGGCACTAGATCCAGATTCAGAGGGGAGAGCACCTCTCACACTGCGCTGAGGCACTGGGTCCTGATTCAGAGGGGAGAGCGCCTTTCACACTGCACTGGGGCACTGGGTCCTGATTCAGAGGGGAGGCACCTCTCACACTGTGCTGAGGCACTAGATTCAGATTCAGAGGGGAGAGCACCTCTCACACTGTGCTGAGGCACTAGATTCAGATTCAGAGGGGAGAGCACCTCTCACACTGTGCTGAGGCACTAGATTCAGATTCAGAGGGGAGAGCACCTCTCACACTGCGCTGGGGCACTGGGTCCTGATTCAGAAGGGAGAGCACCTCTCACACTGCGCTGAGGCACTAGATCCAGATTCAGAGGGGAGAGCACCTCTCACACTGCACTGGGGCACTGGGTCCTGATTCAGAGGGGAGGCACCTCTCACACTGTGCTGAGGCACTAGATTCAGATTCAGAGGGGAGAGCACCTCTCACACTGTGCTGAGGCACTAGATTCAGATTCAGAGGGGAGAGCACCTCTCACACTGCGCTGAGGCACTAGATTCAGATTCAGAGGGGAGAGCACCTCTCACACTGCGCTGGGGCACTGGGTCCTGATTCAGAAGGGAGAGCACCTCTCACACTGCGCTGAGGCACTAGATCCAGATTCAGAGGGGAGAGCGCCTTTCACACTGCACTGGGGCACTGGGTCCTGATTCAGAGGGGAGGCACCTCTCACACTGTGCTGAGGCACTAGATTCAGATTCAGAGGGGAGAGCACCTCTCACACTGTGCTGAGGCACTAGATTCAGATTCAGAGGGGAGAGCACCTCTCACACTGTGCTGAGGCACTAGATTCAGATTCAGAGGGGAGAGCACCTCTCACACTGCGCTGGGGCACTGGGTCCTGATTCAGAAGGGAGAGCACCTCTCACACTGCGCTGAGGCACTAGATCCAGATTCAGAGGGGAGAGCACCTCTCACACTGCACTGGGGCACTGGGTCCTGATTCAGAGGGGAGGCACCTCTCACACTGTGCTGGGACACTGGGTCCTGATTCAGAGGGGAGAGCTCCTCTCACACTGTGCTGGGACACTGGGTCCTGGTTCAGAGGGGAGAGCACCTCTCACACTGCACTGGGACACTGGGTCCTGGTTCAGAGGGGAGAGCACCTCTCACACTGCACTGGGGCACTGGGTCCTGATTCAGAGGGGAGAGCACCTCTCACACTGCACTGGGACACTGGGTCTTGGTTCAGAGAGGAGAGCACCTCTCACACATCACTGGGGCACTGGGTCCTGATTCAGAGGGGAGAGCACCTACGTACCCATATTCAACCAATTTAATAACTTCTGATAAAATTTCAGAAGTGGGATCAATAGATAGCTGTTGATAAAAAAAAAATAGTACTTGACAGTTGTCTATATTTATTTATTTATTTGTTGAGTTTTATATACCGTCATTCTGTGAAGCCATCACGGTATTGAGAGCAACTCAAAATGACAATGGCGCCCCCTTTTTTGGTGGGTTTAATTATGATATCACTCCTTGTTTTAAGTTGATGGAGAGCATTGGATTCCGCATGAGTCACATGTGACTTGGAACATTAAATATTTTCAACATCTTTAAGCACCAATTCTTGAAACTTAGATGTGGCAGAATCCCCAGGAAGTGGAGGACACCAATTAGATTTGTATTTGACCAGTGAATTGTCATAGGATGTTCCAGGAAATTTTTCAAAAACACCTTGCATTGCAATTGTTGTAGGTAGATAGTTTAAGCCTTTATCTAATATTCTCTCTTCTAATTCGCTGAGTATACATCCAGAAAGGTTAATGACAGCTGGAGAAGATGACCCATGTTGGATATGAATACTAGTTTGGAGGGTGGTTGGATGGGAATTGTGATCACGTCCGCGGTTTGTAATTGCGAGCTCCTCAACGTCTGCCTCCAGGCCTTTTGCCGATCATGAAATACCCTGACAGCCCCCGAGGCAGCGAATGCGAAACGTGATATTGCGTCTGGCTTTGCCGGATGGGGAAAGTTTCGCAATTTTTATTTTTTAAATTTAAGAACAAAGAAAAAATAATAAAATTATTCTTGATTATGTTTCTTGGACCAATGATTAAAGAGGACCCTAACGAGGTGGAAGACTTATAAAAAGTGGTCCCAGTATCCGCAGATGGTCCTTATAAGAATGTCTAATTATTATCTATAACTTCTCTCTAATATTAGTATTTTGAATAACTTTGTTCTAATTTCACTGGCTCTCGTCTGACTACTTATAGTGTGATTTGCAATGTGTTTGTTCTGTTATTCCAGTAGGAGGTGTACTGGTATTCTTGGACTAGTAGTAATAATTTCAATTCTGCTCTTCCATAGGTAAGGTTGTTTCTTGGGATTAGTGCTGTTATGGCATGGTAGGTTAGCTATAAAGATTCTGTGTGTATTTTTAGCAGGGTTTTGTTGTCATAGTGGACGGTTTGAGATCTAGAATGTAATTACTAGCTTGATATGATAAAAAAATCATATAATTCAATAGATGTGAAAAAAGGCATGGAATCATGGTTTAAAGGCACACACTCCCTTTTCAAATAGAGATTACTAATCAGTTGGATAGGGATTATGGGTCACACCCAGACAGACCTAAGGGTCATATTTTGTGTCTACTTAAGGATTAGAATAATAATAGTGCACCCATTTAACAGAGTTTCCCAGCTGGTGGTGGTGCATGCAGGGTGACCACGCACCTTTCCATGTCTTCTCTCTGGAACTGGGGAGGGGGCAGGAGGAAGAGTGTGGGGGCTTGTCACACGTTGTGCCTTCAGCTTAAAAAGATGACTTACTTCAACCTCTATTATTTTGTTGGATTTAAGTTCTCAATTTGACTTGAAGCTTGTGAGGAGCATCAGAAAAGATCTTAGCAATTCAGGAATGAGGCGTTACCAGCTGGCAGATCAACTGCTTCTATGATGTAAATGCTGAGATTTGCATCCATTCTCTCCTTATTAATCCCTTTTTGGGTAAGAGGATCACAAATGAAGTTGAGATATTCTGTCTGTCCCATCTTGTGAGACAGCACATGGGTTATAAGTTAGAATCATAGGTCAATAATCATTTACAAAATAGTTAGATATTTAAAATCATAAGTTCACTGTGCAAAAATACATAGTCTCAGCACATTTAGCTCAGCAATGTAGAATCCCAACACTGATCTGTGCTTTGCATCCGGGGAGCATCATTCACTGCATCACATAGAGGAGACACTTGGCTCCTTTCCAGAATGGAAATGAGGACCCCCTGATACAGCATAAACATACATATGTACATACAAACATACATACAGAATATAACTAATTAATCACAAAGAGCAAAACACCTCTCAGAAATCATACAAACAAAAAACAAATGAGGTGGCACATATACACGTACGTACATGCATACACACAGACATACATATGCACATAATTACATACACACGTACATCATACATGCATACATATAGACATACATATGCACATACACACGTACATGCATGCATACACACAGACATACATATGCACATACTTACATACACACGTACATGCATACATGCATACACAGACATGCATATGCACAAACTTACACACGTACACATGTACATACATGCATACTAACATACACACACACATACATACATGCATACACTCAGACATACATATGCACATACTTTCTCTTTGAAGCTTGGAGTAAAATGTTCATGTGGACTTGTCCCAGTGTGGACATTCTGAAAATTGCCCCAGTGACAAGTATGTGCATATATTTGTCTGTGTGTATGTCCCACCTCATGTGTTTTTTGTTTGTATGATTTCTGAGAGGTGTTTTGCTTTTTGTGATTAATTAAATTCTGTATGTATGTATGTATGTACATATGTATGTCTGTGTGTATGCATGTATGTATGTACATATGTATGTTTATGCTGCATCAGGAAAGGAGCCAAGTGTCTCCTCTATGTGATGCAGTGAATGATGCTCCCCGGATGGAAAGCACAGATCAGTGTTGGGATTCTACATTGCTGAGCTAAATGTGCTGAGACTATGTATTCAGGATCAGCTGAAGAGGAAGAAAATGGAAAAAAGTAGGAAATCGAGCATACAGTAGTCCTTTGGGAATTCTGCGCTCTTGCAGAGCACACAAGCGGAGGCCATCCCACTCACGGCAAAGAAGGATCAGGCCCCGGTGAGAGTGAGTCTTTGTGTGTGCGTGTAAAAGTCTGTAAGCCTGGGGGTGAGAGAGAGCATATGTGAGGGAGCTTATTTGTGAGAGAGGGAGCCTGTGTGAGGGTCTATGTATGTGCAAGAAAGAGAGACTATGTGAAGGGATGTGTTTGAGAGAGAGAGGGAGCCTTTATGTGTGTGTGTGTGGGGGGGGGTAAGCAAGAGAGGGAGCCAGTGTGCAGGGGGGTGTGAGAGAGAGACATAGGTAACCTGTGTGAGGAAATATGCATGAGAAAGAAAGGGAGCTTGTGTGGGTTTGTGTGCAAGAGAGCGAGGAAGCCTGTATGAAGGTGTGTGTGTGTGTGTGCGAGACAGGGAGAGAGTGCTGTGAGACAGAGAGGGTGTGCTGTGTACATGAGAGAGAGGGAGCCTGTCTGAGGGAATGTGTATGTGCGAAAGAAAGACAGGGAGCCTGTGTGAGGGGGTGTATATGTGCGAGAAAGAGGGAGCCTTATGAGGGTGTGTGTGTGTATGCGTGCCCATGCGCATGATGGAGAGAGAGGGAGCCTTATGAGGGTGTGTGTGTGTGCGAGAGAGAGGAGGGACTCTGAATGAGGGTGGGTGTGTGTGCGAGAGAGAGGAGGGACTCTGAATGAGGGTGTGTGTGTGTGCGAGAGAGAGGAGGGACTCTGAATGAGGGTGTGTGTGTGTGCGAGAGAGAGGAGGGACTCTGAATGAGGGTGTGTGTGTGTGCGAGAGAGAGGAGGGACTCTGAATGAGGGTGTGTGTGTGTATGCGTGCCCACGCGCATGATGGAGAGAGAGGGAGCCTGTATGGGGGGTGTGTATGTGCACTAGAGGGAGGGAGCCTGTGTGTGTGTGTGTGAAAGAGAGAGGGATAGAGGGGAGCCTTTGTGAGGGGCAGCACTGACTGAGTGGTCAAACTCTGCGAGTGGAGATAGAGGGGAAGGGATTAAGCCTAGAGAGCCACAGTGGCAGTTGGAGGAGTTAGGGCCTGAGAGGGCAAAGTGAAAGGAGACTGGCCAGGAGAGTAGGGAGAAGGAGTGGAAGGGACAATCTTACAGTGAACTTCTAGGGAAATTCTGCTCAAAATATTTAAAACTGTGCATCTTTAAGTAATAACATTTTTCTGTATTACATTTTAAATTAATTACTTAAAGACTGTGATGCATATTGTATTATTTTTACCAATATAAAATATGCAGAATTTTGCAGAGTTTTACATTTTTGTGTGCAGAATTTAAATTTTTTTTGTGCCAAATTCCCTCAGGAGTAATAGAGTGAAAAAGGAAGGTTGAAGCAGCCTGAATGGTGGAGGTTGCATCATCAGAGCATGGCGGAGAAGGGGATGGAAGAATGAGGAAATCTTGTGAAGAAAATGGCTGAGAAATACAGGCGTGGAACTGAATAGGATAGGGAGAGAATTGTTAGCAGATTAGGTCTGCGCTGAGCACTGCTGGACCTCTACCAGAATGAACCTCTACCAGCCTTTCTCTTTTTATGGCATTTTAATCACCCATTAACTGGGATTTGAAAGTTTCTTCAGGAATGATTGCCATGTACTCCCATCCACCAATAATTTGTCTTGGGGGAGGGATGGCAGGAGTAGATGATAAGAGCAGCTCCCACCCCAAGCCATTCTCCTTCTCCCTGTCTGTCTAAAACTCCTGCCAGGCATGCAGATCTGAAGATACCTTCCCTCTCTCTCTCTCTCTCTCTCTCTCTCTCTCTCTCGCACATATACACCCCCTCATGCAGGCTCCCAGTAAAAGTTCCCTGGTGTGAATAGCGCACAGAGGGGGCTTTTACCGGATAAAACATCCCTTCACCTCTCAGTGGCTCTTCCTCCAAGCTTTCATGCACACCACTGCCGTGCAAATGTCTGCATGCATCACAAGGCATTCATCCTAGTACATGGAGGGAGCTTTCAAAGGAGCAACACAGTCCTAGCAAGTTTCAAAAACTCACTTACTTGAGTAAAGTGCATTTACACGTGTAAAGCCCAATTTTAAGCATGTAAATGCCTTTTAAAATCAAGCCCTATAAGTCGCTGCTGCCATAATATGCAGAAGGGATCACAAGCACTATTTCTTGAAGACCCTATGGGCGAAAGAGTTATAAGCTGATGAAGTTTTATGTCCTTATCACTTTGTACTTGCTCAGTTCACAATTAATGTCATCAGGATAATCTGTTGACAGTCAGCACACTAAGAAACACAGCATACATTTTAACAGTTATCTTCTGTAGCAAAAAGTAGAAAAAGAAATGCTTTCCAATGAATGCAGTGCCCCAGGGCTGTATGATCTCCCAAGCTTACCAGAGTTGGACCTGGCTAAGAACACTCAGCAAGGCAAGGAGTGGTACTGATGGCCCAGTAAGGGGTGCTCTTCCCTGTGAATTAGTACTGACCCAATGTCCCAGCACCATCTCCCAGTACGGTGTTAGAAGGCACTCTCCCCGTTGAGTCAATACTGACCCAATGTCCCAGCCAAGGTCAATGCAAACCTTACAGCCTTGCACCTCCTCCAGCCCTGCCTCCAAGGCCCTCTTCATGTACTATTATGAGTTATGCATTTACAATAACATATTTTACAAGAAAAATGGCATTGAAAGTACAGTCTTTTGAGGTAAAAACATTACTTAGAACAACAAATATATTATATTTACATCCACTGCTATGGTATCAATCTCAAAACCTTGCAAAAAAGAAAATAAGAGACTTGGAACCCATATAGTGGGCTTGGCCCTCAGAAAGCCATGAGCTAAGGGAATTACAATTACAATATACTAAATCTCCCATACCAACACAGCATTAACTGGTAACAACCCTACCAATGAAAAGGCAACAATGCAAATATTACACCAGGCTCTAAAATATTGATACATCTCCTATTAGGAAAACAGAACAAGCCATTCTGCTATAGATCCCTACATAGGCAGAATATTTCATCTCTGTCACACATGCAGAATCCATACAGACTCTCACCAAATACAGAATAAAGAGAATGAAATATAAATATAAATGTGCAGACAAAAACAGAACTGGAAACTGCAACAAGCCAGACTCTGTATACAATGCAACAATGAAAAAAGAGAAACATCATCATTCTTCATAAAACAAATCAAACGATACAATCAAGAAATATAAAAAATAGTAAAATCATACTAATAAAAAGAACAAATACTTCAAAACAGCTGATGAATAGAACATCCAAAAAGTAAAACCTCATATAAACATTTTTTTTAATTTCCCAAACACCAATACAATATTTCAAAACAGCAGGCACATCAAATAACATTTAATAATTAAAACTAATAAGAATAAAAATATTCTTATTCCCTGTTCTCCATACCTGGGAGCTTTTGATTGTTATGAGATTGTTATGGATTGGGGGAGGGGGAACATACTTTCTCATCTCTCTCCTATATACTCACACTCTCTAACACACACATCTTCATTCTCACACATATTCTCCCACTCACACACACACACACACTCGCCCTCTTTCTCACACATACACTCCCTCCTCTTTCATGCATGCACACACACACACAGACACTCCCTCCTCTTTCATGCACACACACACTCTCTCTCTCTCATTCACACACTCACTTACTCCCTCCTCTTTCATTCACACACACACTCTCTCTCTCATTCACACTCGCACATACTCCCTCCTCTTTCATGCACTCACACACACATTTCCTTTTCTATCTCTCACACATGCCCTCTGTCACTCATGCTGGCAGCTCTTGGGCTGCTGGCAGGATGGGCTCTGCTGGTGGCCTGCCCCCCCCCCCCCCCTCCCATGATACATGGCAGTAAGTGACTGCCTGGTTTCCCTAGGGGAGGTGCTGGCCCTGGTCCCTGCCGCATTCTTTCATCTGAACCAGTACTGACCCAATGTCCCAGCACATTATAGGTTGTATCCTTCCCTCTGTGCCAGAACAGAACCATCACCCCAGCTTGGCACAAGGAGGCAGAATGCCATCTTTCAAATACAACTTTAGAGAACTTTCTATCCGCTCCCTAAAAATGAATAATCTGAGAGGAAGGGAGGGTGTTGAGCTCAGAGTTAGAGGTGAGGCTGCAAAATGTCACCGGGATGGTAGAATCTGACCTGGTCAAATCCCCATCTAACTCTTTATTCCTACCTTAGAGACAACTGAACTTGTGCCGGTATTGAGAAATGTCTCTGTACAATTACAAAGGCGTGAATATGTTGTAGGTAATGATGGCAGAGAACAACTTGTAGTACAAGACACTGAGAAGCAGCAGGCAAAGCCTGGGTTCCGTGTCGTATACATTACAGATCATCAGTGCGGAAAGAGCCTGTATCATTTCATGCTTAGTTACACTGAAATCTGACAAGAAGCAGAGAGAAAAAGCGAGCGTAAATACAGCCGGCAACTTTCTCTATTTACAAAACATGAAAACACACGCGGGAAGTGGATTTGCAATTGAAAGCAACTTCGCAGTATTGGAAGCAATCAAAGTGCAGAGAGCGGGACTCGGTCCTGCCTGCGCCCCCTCCTCACCTCCCTTGTCTCCCCGGGACTTACCCTACAGCTTTCCGAAATCCGGATCTTTCCCCCAGAGCAGCTGGGGGGGCTCCCTTACCTCCTCCTGCGGGCGCTGAGCGCTGCAGCTTCGGAGCTTGCGAGTCCTCGGCACGGGCGAGGCTGCGGGGAGAAAGGGGAGGGAGCAAGGGAGGGGAGGGAAGAAGGGATGAGAGAGGGAAGCAACGGATCCGATGTGGCTGGTGAGGGGAGGGAAGAAGGGATGAGAGAGGGAAGCAACAGATCCGATGTGGCTGGTGAGGGGAGGGAAGAAGGGATGAGAGAGAGAAGCAACAGATCCGATGTGGCTGGCGAGGGGAGGGAAGAAGGGACGAGAGAGGGAAGCAACAGATCCGATGTGGCTGGCGAGGGGAGGGAAGAAGGGACGAGAGAGGGAAGCAACAGATCCGATGTGGCTGGCGAGGGGAGGGAAGAAGGGATGAGAGATGTGGCTGGCGAGGGGAGGGAAGAAGGGACGAGAGAGGGAAGCAACGGATCCGATGTGGCTGGCGAGGGGAGGGAAGAAGGGACGAGAGAGGGAAGCAACGGATCCGATGTGGCTGGCGAGGGGAGGGAAGAAGGGACGAGAGAGGGAAGCAACGGATCCGATGTGGCTGGCGAGGGGAGGGAAGAAGGGATGAGAGAGGGAAGCAACGGATCCGATGTGGCTGGCGAGGGGAGGGAAGAAGGGACGAGAGAGGGAAGCAACGGATCCGATGTGGCTGGCGAGGGGAGGGAAGAAGGGACGAGAGAGGGAAGCAACGGATCCGATGTGGCTGGCGAGGGGAGGGAAGAAGGGACGAGAGAGGGAAGCAACAGATCCGATGTGGCTGGCGAGGGGAGGGAAGAAGGGACGAGAGAGGGAAGCAACGGATCCGATGTGGCTGGCGAGGGGAGGGAAGAAGGGACGAGAGAGGGAAGCAATGGATCCGATGTGGCTGGCGAGGGGAGGGAAGAAGGGATGAGAGAGGGAAGAAGGGATGAGAGAGGGAAGCAACAGGTCCGATGTGGCTGGTGAGGGGAGGGAAGAAGGGACGAGAGAGGGAAGCAACGGATCCGATGTGGCTGGCGAGGGGAGGGAAGAAGGGACGAGAGAGGGAAGCAACAGATCCGATGTGGCTGGTGAGGGGAGGGAAGAAGGGATGAGAGAGGGAAGCAACAGATCCGATGTGGCTGGTGAGGGGAGGGAAGAAGGGATGAGAGAGGGGAAGCAACAGATCCGATGTGGCTGGTGAGGGGAGGGAAGAAGGGATGAGAGAGGGAAGAAGGGACGAGAGAGGGAAGCAACGGATCCGATGTGGCTGGCGAGGGGAGGGAAGAAGGGACGAGAGAGGGAAGCAACGGATCCGATGTGGCTGGCGAGGGGAGGGAAGAAGGGACGAGAGAGGGAAGCAACGGATCCGATGTGGCTGGCGAGGGGAGGGAAGAAGGGACGAGAGAGGGAAGCAACAGATCCGATGTGGCTGGTGAGGGGAGGGAAGAAGGGATGAGAGAGGGAAGCAACAGATCCGATGTGGCTGGTGAGGGGAGGGAAGAAGGGATGAGAGAGGGGAAGCAACAGATCCGATGTGGCTGGTGAGGGGAGGGAAGAAGGGATGAGAGAGGGAAGAAGGGATGAGAGAGGGAAGCAACAGGTCCGATGTGGCTGGTGAGGGGAGGGAAGAAGGGACGAGAGAGGGAAGCAATGGATCCGATGTGGCTGGCGAGGGGAGGGAAGAAGGGACGAGAGAGGGAAGCAACAGATCCGATGTGGCTGGTGAGGGGAGGGAAGAAGGGATGAGAGAGGGAAGCAACAGATCCGATGTGGCTGGTGAGGGGAGGGAAGAAGGGATGAGAGAGGGAAGCAACAGATCCGATGTGGCTGGTGAGGGGAGGGAAGAAGGGATGAGAGAGGGAAGCAACAGATCCGATGTGGCTGGCGAGGGGAGGGAAGAAGGGATGAGAGAGGGAAGAAGGGATGAGAGAGGGAAGCAACAGGTCCGATGTGGCTGGTGAGGGGAGGGAAGAAGGGACGAGAGAGGGAAGCAACGGATCCGATGTGGCTGGCGAGGGGAGGGAAGAAGGGACGAGAGAGGGAAGCAACGGATCCGATGTGGCTGGCGAGGGGAGGGAAGAAGGGACGAGAGAGGGAAGCAACGGATCCGATGTGGCTGGCGAGGGGAGGGAAGAAGGGACGAGAGAGGGAAGCAACGGATCCGATGTGGCTGGCGAGGGGAGGGAAGAAGGGACGAGAGAGGGAAGCAACAGATCCGATGTGGCTGGCGAGGGGAGGGAAGAAGGGACGAGAGAGGGAAGCAACAGATCCGATGTGGCTGGCGAGGGGAGGGAAGAAGGGACGAGAGAGGGAAGCAACAGATCCGATGTGGCTGGCGAGGGGAGGGAAGAAGGGACGAGAGAGGGAAGCAACAGATCTGATGTGGCTGGCGAGGGGAGGGAAGAAGGGACGAGAGAGGGAAGCAACGGATCCGATGTGGCTGGTGAGGGGAGGGAAGAAGGGATGGGATCCGATGTGGCTGGCGAGGGGAGGGAAGAAGGGATGAGAGAGGGAAGCAACAGATCCGATGTGGCTGGCGAGGGGAGGGAAGAAGGGATGAGAGAGAGAAGCAACAGATCCGATGTGGCTGGCGAGGGGAGGGAAGAAGGGATGAGAGAGGGAAGCAACAGATCCGATGTGGCTGGCGAGGGGAGGGAAGAAGGGATGAGAGAGGGAAGCAACAGATCCGATGTGGCTGGCGAGGGGAGGGAAGAAGGGATGAGAGAGGGAAGCAACGGGTCCGATGTGGCTGGCGAGGGGAGGGAAGAAGGGATGAGAGAGGGAAGCAATGGATCCGATGTGGCTGGCGAGGGGAGGGAAGAAGGGATGAGAGAGGGAAGCAACGGATCCGATGTGGCTGGCGAGGGGAGGGAAGAAGGGACGAGAGAGGGAAGCAACGGATCCGATGTGGCTGGCGAAGGGAGGGAAGAAGGGACGAGAGAGGGAAGCAACGGATCCGATGTGGCTGGCGAGGGGAGGGAAGAAGGGACGAGAGAGGGAAGCAACGGATCTGATGTGGCTGGCGAGGGGAGGGAAGAAGGGACGAGAGAGGGAAGCAACGGATCCGATGTGGCTGGTGAGGGGAGGGAAGAAGGGACGAGAGAGGGAAGCAACGGATCCGATGTGGCTGGCGAGGGGAGGGAAGAAGGGATGAGAGAGGGAAGCAACGGATCCGATGTGGCTGGCGAGGGGAGGGAAGAAGGGATGAGAGAGGGAAGCAACAGATCCGATGTGGCTGGCGAGGGGAGGGAAGAAGGGATGAGAGAGGGAAGCAACGGGTCCGATGTGGCTGGCGAGGGGAGGGAAGAAGGGATGAGAGAGGGAAGCAACGGATCCGATGTGGCTGGCGAGGGGAGGGAAGAAGGGATGAGAGAGGGAAGCAACGGATCCGATGTGGCTGGCGAAGGGAGGGAAGAAGGGATGAGAGAGGGAAGCAACGGATCCGATGTGGCTGGCGAGGGGAGGGAAGAAGGGATGAGAGAGGGAAGCAACGGATCCGATGTGGCTGGCGAGGGGAGGGAAGAAGGGATGAGAGAGGGAAGCAACGGATCTGATGTGGCTGGCGAGGGGAGGGAAGAAGGGATGAGAGAGGGAAGCAACAGATCCGATGTGGCTGGTGAGGGGAGGGAAGAAGGGATGAGAGAGGGAAGCAACAGATCCGATGTGGCTGGTGAGGGGAGAGAAGAAGGGATGAGAGAGGGAAGCAACAGATCTGATGTGGCTGGCGAGGGGAGGGAAGAAGGGATGAGAGAGGGAAGCAACAGGGATGGAAGGAGGGAGAGAGGGGATGGCAGTGATGCAGGGACTGATGTTGTGGAGAAGAGGCTAATCCCGGGGAAGAATTGAGGGAAAGACCTTTAGGATGAGGGACAGAGGGACTGACAGGGCCGGTGCTTCCATTAGGCAAACTAGAAGGTCACCTAGAGCACCAAGATTTTGGGGGTGGGAAAATCTGGCCAGTGTGGGGTCTAGAGGGTGCCGTACCAGAATCAATACTAAGAAATCAAAAAACCCAAAAAGGTGTAAGAATAATGTAAATCAACCAAAACATCAGATCTCACGTTACCATAGAAGGATGTGTGAGAACATTAAGTTATAAATAAAAAGAATGACCGTCATACTGCACAGGGAAGTGCATCATGTAAATGGGCTGCTTTTTGAGCACTAGATGATGTGTTCTTCACTGTGCAATATGACGGTCATTCTCTTTATAAATTAATTTTCTTACACATCCTTGTATGGTAAAGTGAGATCTGTTGTACCAGAATCAATACCATCAGAGACTGGAGTGTTGCACTGGAGCCACCGACATCAGCAGTTAAATTGGGAGAGGGGATGAATGACCCAAAGTTCACCTAGGGCATCAAATATGCTTGCGCTGGCCCTGGGAGCATTTGGAGGTGGGACTAATTCTGGGAAGAATGGAAGGACTGAGCAGGTAATGAAGAGGATGAGCTGGAGGGGTGAAGGGACTGAATTTGTAGAGTAGAGGCTAATTCTGGTGAACAGTGGAAGGACTGAGTTTGTGGAGGCGAGACTGGTACTTTTCAATATATAAATATAAATGATCTGGAAAGGAATACGATGAGTGAGGTAATCAAATTTACAGATGATACAAAATTATTCAGAGTAGTTAAATCACAAGCAGATTGTGATACATTACAGGAGGACCTTGCAAGACTGGAAGATTGGGCATCCAAATGGCAGATGAAATTTAATGTGGACAAGTGCAAGGTGATGCATATAGGGAAAAATAACCCATGTTGTAGTTACATAATATTAGGTTCCATATTAAGAGCACCACCCAGGAAAAAGATGAATGCATCATAGTGGATAATACATTGAAATCATCAGCTCAGTGTGCTGCAGCAGTCAAAAAAGCAAACAGAATGTTAGGAATTATTAGGAAGAGAATGGTTAATAAAACGGAAAATGTCATAATACCTCTATCGCTCCATGGTGAGACCGCACCTGGAATACAGTGTACAATTCTGGTCGCCGCATCTCAAAAAAGATATAGTTGCACTTGAGAAGGTACAGAGAAGGGCAACCAAAATGATAAAGGAGATGGAACAGCTCCCCTATGAGGAAAGGCTGAAGGGGTTAGGACTGTTCAGCTTGGAGAAGAGACGGCAGAGGGGGGGGATATGATAGAGGTCTTTAAAATCATGAGAGGTCTAGAACGCGAAAATATGAATTGGTTATTTACTCTTTTGGATAATAGAAGGACCAGGGGGCACTCCATGAAGTTGACAAGTAGCACATTTAAAACTAATTGGAGAAAATTATTTTTCACTCAATGCACAGTTAAGCTCTGGAATTTGTTGCCAGAGGATGTGGTTAGTGCAGTTAGTGTAGCTGGGTTCAAAAAAGGTTTGGATAAGTTCTTGGAGGAGAAGTCCATTAACTGCTATTAATCAAGTTGACTTAGGGCAGAGCTTTCCAAAGTGTGTGTCGGGACACATTAGTGTGTCGCCTGTAGTGTGGAGGTGTGTCGCCCTGTCCACAGGGCCGGCGGAAGCAGGGAACTATAGCAGGAAGATCGGCGGGCAGTGGTGGAGCTTACATCACCACGGCCCGAAGAAAAGGGTCACGTTCACTCCTCCTCCTTCCTGCCTGTGCAGCCCTGGAAGAAAAACGTTGCCGGAGCCGCGTGGGCAGGAAGGAGGAGGAGCATCTGCTGCGTACAGAAGAAGAGCAGCATTAATGGGCCGCTGCGGATCCCATGTCGCGACGGCCCGAGAAGAGGAGGAAACCCGATAGCAGGGCCGCTGCGGATCCCACGTCGCGGCAGCCCGAGAAGAGGAGGAAACCCGATAGCAGGGCCGCTGCAGATCCCATGTCACGGCCAGGGAAGATCAGGGCCTCTGAAGAGCCCATCCTTCGGCAACCCGTGCAGAGGGACAGCATGTGCCAGTGAGAGCCTGTGCTTGAGCAAGAGAGCATGTAGGAGTGAGAGAGCCTGTGTGTGTGAGTGAGACAGCATGTGCACGAGAGAGACAGTATGTATGTATGTATGAGAGAGAGGCATGTGAGAGTGAGAGCTGTGGATGTGTGAGATTGCATGTGAGTGAGAGCCTGTGTGTGTGAGAATGTGTGAGATAGCGTGTGAGAATGAGAACCTGATTGTGTGTTTGAGGGAAGACAGATGGAGAGAAAAGAAATAGAAAAAAAGACCCTGTAAAAGGAATTGGCAAAAAAACAAGAAAGGAAAGCTGGAAAAAAAAGCCTGTGACCAACCGATTAGAAAACTAAGATCAGAGAGCAAAGGTAAAAAAAAAAATTACTTTTTAGTGATTGGCACATGTAGTCTTTGGGAATGTGCAAGAGTAGCACTTTCTCTATGGATCTCACAACGTACGAGATCAGCATGGAGGAAGTGGAAGCCTGCAAATATTTATTATGAGATAGGTTGTGTCGTGAAACATTTTATTTATGTATATATTTAAGGAAACATACATAAATTGTTGAAATACATTTTGTTCGTTTAACCTTTAACTTCTGGTTTGCTGGTAGACTGAATTACTGTGTCACGAAATTATGTTTGTCTAAAAAGTGTGTCACCAACATGAAAAGTTTGGAAAGCTCTGACTTAGGGTATAGCTACTGCTATTACTGGCATCAGTAGCATGGGATCAGCTTAGTTTTTGGGTACTTGCCAGATACTTGCAGCCTGGTTTGGCCACTGTTGGAAACAGGATGCTGGGCTTGATGGATCCTTGGTCTGACCCAGTACGGCAATTTCTTATGTTCTTAGCCATACTTGAATGCCTGTGAATTTTGCAGAAAGGGCTACTCTTCGACCATTATCAGCAGAGCATATACATGTGCTAGGTAGGCTAATCATGATTTTTTTGTTTCACATCCTGGAGCAACAACCGCAATCACATCTCATTTGTGTACTGTCTTATTTTTCTCAGATTTTTTTGGATCCAACAAAGTATTCTCAAGCATTGGCAAATACTACAGTTTCACCCAGTTGCTTTGTTTGCTTTAAACTGTAGACGGAACATTAGAGAGATTAGTGCCTATTCTGAATTAAGGGACATCACATCGTCTTTTGACAGTCTACAAGTTAGTGGTAGTCATCATCCCCGTGGCCATTGCTCTGCTTGCACTCAGTCATTTCATAGTAGTGCTTTATCTTTTGATAGCCTTCAGACTTATTGGCTAAGGACCTAATAACTACCTGCGACACTCAAGGAGTTTTCTAGGTAATGTGGTGCTTGTGTAATTTTTTAAATCTATTATGTACATAATATGTTGTAAGCTGCTGTGAACTAACATGGAATATGTGGGTTAGAAGAATTATACAAATTAATTAATTTACTCCACATTGGGAAAACTAAGTGAGCTTTAAAAACCTGAATGATTGAGCATCGGAACTCAATCACTCATCAGCTCAGTATTCTTTTGAACATTTTCTGTGTATGAGAGAGCCATTTTGAGATCCTACAGGGTAATTATGATCTATTTCTTGTGAGAAGAGAGCAAAGATGGATTTATACATTAAATATTCTTCAGCTGCATAGACTTACCAAGGAAGGAGACTGGACAGTGTTTGTGTGTGGTTGCATGAGTATTTCTTCTTTAAAAATTGAGGGTTCTCTGTTAATTGATTACCCTTTGATTTGATTGACTTTGTGACTCATAAAAGAGGGTCCCTCAAGGTCTTCCTGTGAGGCTTCTGCCATTTTTAAAGTATGTTTGAGAAACAAATATAAAGTAATGTTGTGGGGTAACTTCAGTGAGTTTTATTTATATCATTGAGGTACATACTAGATATTAATTTTATTAGTTTTATTTGCAGGGAGAAGCAATCTTGATCCCTGGAAACATGGGCCTGTTTTGGAGTGGGAGCACTGTCTTTTAAATAGAAATGCAGTGATCTTTTTTGCTCGCTATTTGGAGAGTTTTTTGTTTAAAGTTGCATCTGAGCATTCGAGGTGGCAGCATTATGCTTTTCAGTTCGTATATTCAGTAATTAATAGTCTTTTATGAGTCATTTTTTATATTCTTGCATTTGAATTGGTAATGGTATATGACTTAAAATTGAGTGTTTTTGACTGACTCTGCTTGTAGCCCATTGTGTGGCAAGAAACAGTAATTATTTAAGCACATTACAAAATTCTGATACCAAGTTCAGTAATTGCAGTTATACTTTGTGTGATTTATGGTTTTAGTAAGGGTCTGCTTACATTTTTGATTAAAACAATAATACCTGAACATGGTTCTGGTATATTTATTTATATGCTGCCAAAAATCTAGATGGCTCACAAAATACATACACAATAAAACAATAAAATCATACACAATAAAACAATAAAAGGTTAGTAAATCACTGCTATCAATGTTTTAAAACATAGGATAAAATGATAGAATAATGTAAAAGGAATAAAATCTAAAACAGTCATGTCACTGCTTCTAAAGGACATAAAAATGAAAATCAAGGCTTGTTCAAAGCATATAGTTTTTAGTTGTTTCTTGAAAGCTTTAATACAATTCAAGGCTTTCAACTCATTTGGTAAACAATTCCAGAAATCTGGAGCAGCCACAGAAAATGCAGACTTCCGAATTTCACAGGCTTTGGGGATGGAACTTCTAGTAGAGATTTCTGTGATGAGTGTAAGGATCTAGAGGGACAGTAGGGCTTGAGCATGGCTAAGATCCACGGTGTAACTGGTCAAGCAAGCAATTTATGAACTAGCCAGGCAGTTTTAAACTTAAATCACAAAACAGAGAAGAGTCAAAACACTGAATGCAGTTCATGTGAAAAACCAAACAAAATAGATAACTCATGAATAAGTAGAATCTTCCAAGTATAATTGTTCAAATGTAATTTTCTTATATACTGAAGACTCAGTTGAAGCATTTCTGCTAATGGACCATCATAACTCCCACACGCACATCACAAATAAAATGAAGTTATTACTTCCCTTTCTGGTGACTTACAAATCACCCAAGTGACCATGCTGCCGCCTCGAGAAAGGGAAGTAAAAGCTTCATTTTATTTGCAAAAATGTATAAAACCAAAACTAAAAAAAGGAGCTCTTTTTGGACTGATGATTGAGCAAGACCCACTCAGAATGCAGCTATGCAAATTTGTGACGTGCGTGCGGGTGTTATGATGGTCCATTGCAGCAATAATTCAGCTGCGTTTGAACAATTATGCTTGGAAGATTCTACTTACTGATGAGTGATCTATTCTGTTAAGTTTTTAAAATGTTATCCTGGACTGGACAGGAACCAATGCAAACTCACAAAACGAGAATTACGATCAAGTCTGCAAAGACTTGATCATAGAAGCAGGTAGGACAAGATATAATATGTTACAATAATTAATGAGGTGTTCTCAATTGCTGGACTACTGTCCAAAAGTCACAAAGTTGCAAAAGGGCTTTTAGTGGATGCAGCAAACATAATTTATAAAATGCAGCTTGAACTGCTGCATTTTATCCCATTTGTGGGATGAACGAAAGCTTAGAACGGATGGCACAAGGCTCTTTGCTTGGTCAGACATTTTTACAGCATTAGTATTGGGTCAGAAATAGATTCACAATGTAGTAATAGTATGATCTCTGTTTTTGATAAATTAAGAGGAAGCCAAGATTTAATTGCGTTCATGCAGGATGCAATCTTGATCAGGATCTCTGTCAGCTGACAGCTGGCATGGAAAACTGTATGTCCGAGGTCAGTCAGTAATGAACACATGTTAAATAGTAAAGCCAACAAGACTGACCCCGTGGGGCTCCTGAAGACTTAGGATACCATTTAGAACAACTCTCAGTTGTTTTCTGTCCAGGACATAAGATTTGAACCAGTCAAGAGCAAGTTTTGTAAGTGAGACAACAAAGTCAAATGAGGGCCAGAGAGCTAACATTATCAGAATGTAGTGGCCATTCCCAAAACCTCGTTTAATCGCAATTCACATAATTAAATTCAGACAAAGCATTTTTCAAAAAGCCAGACTTTACGATTTTTCCCAGAAGGACAGGAAGTCCGTGGCAATGATTTCCAAAGATGGGGGCCTGCACAAAGAGAAGGTTTGTTTCCTAACCTGAAAACAGGGATATTGAGAAGATGTTAGGATGATATAAAAGCTGGGATGTCTGATAGACAGATATGGAGGGGCCAGGTTATGTATAATACGAAAAATGAAGCACACAATCTTAATCTATTGTCAGAGATACTAGAGGCCAATGGAGTGATTTCAACATGGATTGGCTGAGTTCCAAGGACCTCATTCCTGTAATTAGATGGGCTGCTATATTTTGCACTAATTGGAGTGTATGAAAATTTACTCTGCGGAGCTATCAATAAGGAGCTGCAGTAGTCAAAAAGAGTCAAAATAAGAACTTGAAGAATAATTCTTAAATCAGTAGTTGTTAAATATGGATGTAAGGATGTAATATTCCAATGATGGAAGAAACTAATTTTAATTCTGTTACTAATATGCTTTTGGAATAAGGATGAATCAATCCACATTTCAAAGAGTTTCACCTCCTTAGCGATAAAAACCCCATGTGCTCCAATCATGATTTGAGGAGTAGTCAGTTGTAAATGTGGATGCTTTAACCAGATTAATTCAATTTTTTCTGATTCAGTTTTAGATTATTCCTTGCTACCCATCACTCTTGTAGGCTGTTGTGTAATGCATAGGCACAGTTGTATTCACAGAGAGTCAGCCGTAAGAATTATGCAGTTGTGGCTCATTATTGTGCATGGGGCAGGCTCTGCTGTTGGTTGGGATGGGTCTCAGACTGTGAGGTGTTAATGCCTTCTCCTGCTAATGATGAAGTTGGTAAGTGAGCTGAGTTGGGGCAGTCCTCAGGAGCCTGGGGAGAGCTGCAGCTTTGTTTTCTGCAGAGCTTTTGGGTGGGAGTTGCCTGTACTGGACAGGGTGTGTTGTACACAGCAGCAATGCCACTGGCTAGGTTGTAAAGCATAACACTTGTTGTTTATGCTCAGGCTTTTATAATTTGTCAGGTCTCTGCTTTTTGTATCTGTGGAATAAAGAGCATACATCTGTTACACTGAGGCATGAATGGTTGCCTGGACTTCAGAACAGCTTTCAATGCTGTCCCACCTGGCAGGCTGCTAATGACCCCTGCCCACAGACGACCTTGAACAGACATGACCCATGACCCTTCTGTGTTGGGGCCACTTCTAGTCACTATCTGTGTGCGAGAAATTTCAGAGGAGTTTATAGGAGCTCCTATATATTTTGCAGAATATACTAAGATCTGCAACAGAGGGCAGAAAGAATGAGGAATTATCTTTTTTTTTTTTTTGTATTAAATATGCACAAAATACAGCAATAAAGGCAAAGTGAAAATGACAAAGGTGCATGGGACAGAAGCTTTTACAGTGAGTACATTAATAAAAAGTGGCATAACAAGTGAGCATAGACTTGCCCGCAGGTAATAAAAGGTCCAACCAGTTAACTACAACTTCATGTGATGATTTGGACCTAGCAGTCCAGTTGCAAAATTTATAGGGATATGGTAGGTCCCGATTGTTTAACATGGGAAACCTAGAATGCAGGTCTGATGTTGGAAGTCTTACCCACAAAATTTAGAAAAGGACCTCAAATTTGTGGTGCACTGTGATATTTATTTCAGTCCTGCTGTTCATTTGTGAACCGGTACGATATCTTTACTAATACTGGTATATAAAAGATGTTAAATAAATAAGAGAGAAAACGTGTGAATCTCCATTGACAAAACCTTCCACACAGTTTGTATCCAGAGGGGCCAAAGCAAAAAAAAAAGCATGGAAAGCGGGCGCTGAAATGTCAGTACCTGCTTTCTTAATGCGCGCATGGCACCCGTAAGGGGGGGTGTCATGCTATATTATAATTAGGGGGTTGCATTAGCCAGTTATGAACATCGACACTGAGTTTATTGGCATCGGTTTTCATAACACAGGCGGCCGGTTATGAAAACTGACGCCGGGCATATCAGTGTCGGTCTTCTTAATGCGGCCGGCTGAGGTTTGTTGTTTTTTTTAACTTTTACAAGAAGTACAGAAAAGCAGTTTACTTCTTTTCAATGCGCTCAGCTATTAACGCCTGCTCCGTCTGAGACGCACATTTATTTTTTTGCATTTGGAGTGAATAAGTAATAGCCTCATTCACATGCATTTGCATATGATGAGCGCTATCCCATTCACTCCGCGTCGGATGCGCGTTAAACAGGCGCTAATCCCCTTATTGCAGTAGGGGGTGGATTAGTGCCTGTTTAACCCACGTCCGACTGCGGGTTATATGGTGCACTTGGCCCCAGAGTGTGTAAGTTGGAATATCTGACGTCTTCCATTTTTGAGCAATGTTTCGTCTTGCAGCTACGGCAGATGAATCATTAATGGGGTACGCCCAGAATGAGAAGAGGTGATGTCTGGAACAGGAAACCCTAATAAAATTACGGCTGGGTGAAGTCATATATATCCACGATATGACCTCTTTCCAGTGAAGACACGGATCTGCCTCGCTCAGCCCTTCCATGTCACAGAGTTTCATTTTATGTGAGTGAATGGGGGTATGATACCAATTGTACAGTAATAGTCATACATAATGAATTACCCTTAAAGAGACACCAAACCATGTGATCCCATTGCTCTTCCATTATGTTCTTGTCTAAATTATTAATGGGGTCCCCCTCCTCTTCGAGTATTAACCAATAGATTTTTAAAATTAACCTTCCCAGGGAATAAGTCCTGGAAATGCTTTAAACAACGACTAAAGGCAGGCCACAGAGTTCCCTGTAACTGCAGATAAGAAAACTTGAGTGGTCATGCGATTGAGAGCTAGGATTCAGTGAAGAATATGGACATGTAACCCAGGTGCTGCAAGTCTTTTATTGACGGTGGGTTCTTGAGCTCCGATTACAAAGATATTTGTGTCTGAAGTCTCGGGCATTATCTTTACCCTATTTTCCGTCTTACTGTGTAAAATACTCCAACAAAAGACTTCACACTCAAGAATGTGATGCAGACTCTGCTTTTATTGTAACAAAACACTAATCAAGCTCACAAATGGACTGATGTTAAAAGGAGGTAAGTCCTCTTCCTTGGCCTTTATCATCCTCATGCAGTTCCTCTGAGTATCAGCTCTCTTGTAAAGTCCAGAGTACTCCGTCATAGTCGTTTTTGTTGTCCTCTAGGTGGTGCAGGAAATCCATTGGTTTAACGAATGCTTCTCTTTGGGAGATAACAATGCTGCACTAAGGAGCTGGTACAACTCACATATTCAGGGCAGCAAAACTCTTCCAAACGTCTCCTCAGACCTTCCTAAACTTGCACAGCTGCATCTGTCTCGCAGCAGCTCACATGTGACTCAACTCAGAGACTATCAAATAAAAACTGAGAGCAGGGTGACCAATTCAGTAATCATGGGCTACACAAACTCTTTCATTTGAGATGCAGAAATGCAAGACAGGGGGAGCATTGTACAACTGAGCAGTATACGAGAGAGAGCAAGACTGATCTGTGCAATATGCAGAAGAGCAGCCAGTGATCATATCTGAGGAGCTGAAAGTAGCAAAACAGTGTGACACGGCAGCAGCCAGAGAACACTAGGGTGCAGAGGGAGAAGGATGTGATAATGTCTCTGCACAAATCCTTAGTGAGATCTCAGCTGGAGGATTGTGTTTAGTTCCTGGAGGCCATCCCTTGCAATGATTGTAGGCAGCAAGGAGGCAGACAGACCAACAAGCAGACCTACCTACTGCTTGCATCAGTTCCTACTTTTGGTTTCCCTGTTCTTTTCCCTATGAAAAGCCAGATTGCAAGTTCATGCAGTGAATGGAAGAAAATCACATCAGCCTGTCCTGAAAATCTGGAGCCAGTGGGCAATCAAACTATCGAAATGTTGCAGAACCTTACAAAAAGCCTTATGAAATGAGACTTAGGGATGTAAATGTGTAGACCCTGGAGATATGATAGAGACTTTCAAATATCCCAAACCAGTGTCAGCTCGCCTGCAGAGGCAGTGATGCAACTACATCACCGAAAATAAATTCAGAGACCAGAGATGCTGGAAGGGCGATGGCAGGGGAAACAGGACCCAAGATAGGAGGAGGAGGAGAGCAGAAGGGGAAGGGTGGAGAACGGTATTGGGTATTAGAGGGGGAAGTGGAGGGTGAGGATGGGGATGGGGACAGGGCAATGACAAATCTGTTTGATCATTGGATAAAAGTCAGAAAGCTGCTTGGATGCATAGGGAGAGGAATGGTCAGCAGAATAGGGAGGTGATGCTGCCCCTGTATAGGTCCCTGGTGAGACCTCACTGGGAATACTGAGTACAATTCAGGAGATCGCACCTTCTAAAGGATATAAACAGGATGGAGTCACTGCAGAGGGAGGCTGCTAACATGGTCTGTGGTCTTCCTTCTAAATCACATGGGGACAGACTTAAAGATCTGAACATGTACACTCTAGAGGAAAGGTGAGGTAGGGAAGATATGATAGAGACATTCAGATATCTCAGAGGTTTCCATGCACAGGTGGTGGATGCCTGGAATGCCCTTCCGGAGGAAGTAGTGAAGTCCAAAACTGTGAAGGACTTCAAAGGGGCGTGGGATAAACACTGTGGATCCATCAAGTCTAGAGGGCGTGAATAAAGTGGAGGCAGCAAAACACTGCACGGAGCGGCAGTAGCCACAGAGGCATTCAAACACTGCACGGAGCGGCAGTAGCCACAGAGGCATTCAAACACTGCACGGAGCGGCAGTAGCCACAGCGGCATTCAAACACTGCACGGAGCGGCAGTAGCCACAGAGGCATTCACGGAGCGGGATGCCAGTGGCCAGTAGTTATTGTTCCACCTTCACGGAGCGGAAGGATGGAGGGCTGCTATCTCCAAAAAATAAATAAAAAAAACAAACAAAAAATAACAACAGGGGTGGGTAAGAGAATGGGGCAAGGGGGTGGCCTGCTTGTTACAGCAGTTGCTACCCCTAATTGAGCTGGATGTCACTTGGATGCAGATACGGCGCTGCTCTCTAAATTGGTGGTGGGGTGGAGGGGAATTAGGGCTGGAGGGTACTGGAAGCCAATAGTAACAGGTGGGAGAGAGAAAAAGGGAAATAAAAAAGGATAAAGTGCGTAGCTTGCTGGGCAGACTGGATGGGCCGTTTGGTCTTCTTCTGCCGTCATTTCTATGTTTCTATGAGAGAGGTCTCTTGAAATAGAAAGGAGGCTCTAGAATGAGGGGTCATGAGATGAGGGTGAAAGGGGGTAGATTCAGGAGTAATCTTAGGAAATATTTCTATGTTACAGAGAGGGTGGTGGATGCATGGAGCAGCCTGAGACTAGAACAAGGAAGCCTGGGATAAAGATAAGAGCAGCAGAGATTGTAGAGCTGAGCAAACTGGATAGGACGCCGGTTCTTTCTCTCTGCCATCACATTTCCATGTTTCCATGAGAGGAGACGCATCCGAATATATTTCTTCATGTTTATCTTAAGGGCAGTAACTGCCTCTCCATGCAGGTTACCCCCACGTTTATCTTAAGGGCAGTAACTGCCTCTCCATGCAGGTTACCCCCACGTTTATCTTAAGGGCAGTAACTGCCTCTCCGTGCAGGTTACCCCCACGTTTATCTTAAGGGCAGTAACTGCCTCTCCGTGCAGGTTACCCCCACGTTTATCTTAAGGGCAGTAACTGCCTCTCCATGCAGGTTACCCCCACGTTTATCTTAAGGGCAGTAACTGCCTCTCCGTGCAGGTTACCCCCACGTTTATCTTAAGGGCAGTAACTGCCTCTCCGTGCAGGTTACCCCCACGTTTATCTTAAGAGCAGTAACTGCCTCTCCGTGCAGGTTACCCCCCACGTTTATCTTAAGGGCAGTAACTGCCTCTCCATGCAGGTTACCCCCACGTTTATCTTAAGGGCAGTAACTGCCTCTCCATGCAGGTTACCCCCACGTTTATCTTAAGGGCAGTAACTGCCTCTCCGTGCAGGTTACCCCCACGTTTATCTTAAGGGCAGTAACTGCCTCTCCATGCAGGTTACCCCCACGTTTATCTTAAGAGCAGTAACTGCCTCTCCGTGCAGGTTACCCCCACGTTTATCTTAAGGGCAGTAACTGCCTCTCCGTGCAGGTTACCCCCACGTTTATCTTAAGGGCAGTAACTGCCTCTCCGTGCAGGTTACCCCCACGTTTATCTTAAGGGCAGTAACTGCCTCTCCGTGCAGGTTACCCCCACGTTTATCTTAAGAGCAGTAACTGCCTCTCCGTGCAGGTTACCCCCACGTTTATCTTAAGGGCAGTAACTGCCTCTCCGTGCAGGTTACCCCCACGTTTATCTTAAGGGCAGTAATTGCGAATCTATGCAGTTTAATCCCATGTTTTTGTTAAGGGCAGTAACTGCCGCTCCGTGCAGGTTACCCCCATGATTCTGTTAAGGGTAGTAAATGCCACTCCGTGCAGGTTACCCCCATGCCTTATGTTAAGGGTATTAACTGTGAATCTATGCAGTTTACCCCCATGTTTCTGTTAAGGGCAGTAACTGCCTCTCCATGCAGGTTACCCCCACGTACTAGCAGATACACAAATCCCCTTTGGCAATTTTCTAAAGCCTATTTACATACTTAAAACCAGGTTTTATGCTCACGAATCTGATTGAAAATTCAATCCTAAACTATATCTGATTAATTCTTACTCTCAGAACTTTCCAAACACAAAGCATACATGAAGAAGTAAATTTAAAAATTAAACTACACACTGGATGGCATTAAAAGACAACTTCAGGGCAAGATACTATTTCAAGGTTGTGTGAGGGAAATAGTGTTTGAAGCTTGCATGAATGAAGGATGCATTTTGAAAGTTGTAAGGGGACAATTTCCTGGTTGAATGTTGTGTGAGGGCAGGATAAGAACATAAGAATATGCCATACTGGGTCAGACCAAGGGTCCATCAAGCCCAACATCCTGTTTCCAACAGTGGCCAATCCAGGCCATAAGAACCTGGCAAGTACCCAAACAGTAAGCAGATCCCGTGCTACTGATGCAATTAATAGCAGTGGCTATTCCCTAAGTCAACTTATTAATAGCAGTTAATGGACTTCTCCTCCATGAACTTATCCAAAACTTTTTTAAACCCAGGTACACTAACTGCACTAACCACATCCTCTGGCAACAAATTCCAGAGCTTAATTGTGATTTGAGTGAAAAAGAATTTGCTCTGATTAGTTTTAAATGTGCTACTTGCTAACTTCATGGAGTGGCTCCAGTCCTTCTATTACCCGAAAGTGTAAATAACCGATTCACATCTACTCATTCTGGACCTCTCATGATCTTAAACACCTCTATCATATCCCCCTTCAGCCTTCTCTTCTCCAAGCTGAAAAGTCCTAACCTCTTTAGCCTTTCCTCATAGGGGAGCTGTTCCATCCCCTTTATCATTTTGGTTGCCCTTCTCTGTACATTCTCCATTGCAACTATATCTTTTTCGAGATGTGGTTTCCAGAATTGAACACCGTACTCAAAGTGTGATCTCACCATGGAGCGATATAGAGGCATTATGACTTTTTCCATTTTATTCACCATTCCCTTCCTAATAATTCCCAACATTCTGTTTGCTTTTTTGACTACTGCAGCACACTGAGCTGATGATTTCAATGTATTATCCACTATGATGCCTTCATCTTTTTCCTGGGTGGTGCTCTTAATATGGAACCTAATATTATGTAACTACAACATGGGTTATTTTTCCCTGTATGCAACACCTTGTACTTGTCCACATTAAATTTCATCTGCCATTTGGATGCCCAATCTTCCAACCTCACAAGGTCCTTCTGCAATTTATCACAATTTGCTTATGATTTAACTACTCTGAATAATTTTGTATCATCTGCAAATTTGATAACCTCACTCGTCGTATTCCTTTCCAGATCATTTATAAATGTACAAGCCGTTAAGCCCGTTAAAACGGGCTACATCCCTCTGTCTCTCACCTCCCCCTCATTCTCTCTCCCTCACTCTTCACCACCCCCTACCTCCCTCCCTCACACTCACCCACTCCTCCCCACCCTCCCTCTCCTCCCACTCAGTCCCTCCCTCCCACTCAGTCTCACTCACTCCCTCCCTCCTCTATCCCTCTCCCTCCCTCCCTCTCTCTCAGTCCCACTCCCTCCCTCCCTCTCAGTCCCACTCCCTCCCACTCCCCTTCACTCAGTCCCCCCCCACTCAGTCCCAGTCCCCCCCACTCAGTCCCACTCCCTCCCCCTCTCACACTCCCACTCTCTCCTCCCCTCTCACTCAGTCCCTCCCTCTCTCTCTCTCTCTCCTCCCTCACTGCTGCCGCCCGTCTTCGCCGCTGCGGCCCTGTCTCTTACCTCTCCCTCATTCTCCCTCTCCCCCTTCCACTTACTCACATCCCTGACTCTCACCTCTCCCTTATTCTCACTCAGTCCCTCCCTCCCAGTCCCTCCCCCTCACTCAGTCCCTCCCCCTCACTCCGTCCCTCCCTCTCACTCCGTCCCTCCCTCTCACTCTCTCTCCGTCCCTCCCACTTCCTCCGTCCCTCCCTCTCTCTCTCGCCTCCCTCCCTCGCTACTGGCCGCTGCCGCCACCCGCTACCGCCACCGCCCGCTACCGCTGCCGCTACTGCCGCCGCCCGCTACCGCTACCGCCGCGCCCGCTGCCGCCCGCTGCCGCCGCGCCCGCTGCCACTACCGCCCGCTGCCGCTACTGCCGCCGCCCGCTACCGCTACCGCCGCCGCCCGCTGCCGCTACTGCCGCCGCCGCCGCTGCTACCGCCGCCCGCTACCGCCGCCCGCTACTGCCGCCGCCGCCGCCGCCCGCTGCCGCTACCGCCGCCATGTTGGTTTGTTTTTTTTGACGCTGCCTAAGACTGACGTGCTCGCCCGCACATGCGCAGTAGAGCTGCTCTCTACTGCGCATTTGCGGCACGTCGGTCAAGCTTCGTTTATCTAGTTAGATAGATTGAAAAGCACTGGTTCAAGTACAGATCCCTGAGGCACTCCACTGTTTACTCTTTTCCACTGAGAAAATTGAACATTTAATTCTGCTCTCTGTTTCCTGTCTTTTAACCAGTTTGTAATCCACGAAAGGACATCGCCTCCTATCCCATGACTTTTTACTTTTCTTATAAGCCTCTCATGAGGGACTTTGTCAAACACCTTCTGAAAATCAAAACGCACTACATCTACTGGTTCACCTTTATCCACATGTTTTTTTACCCTTTCAAAAAAAATGAAGCAGATTTGTGAGGAAAGACTTGCCTTGGGTAAATCCATGCTGACTGTGTTCCATTAACCATGTCTTTCTATATGCTCTGTGATTTTGATCTTTAGAATAGTTTCCACTATTATTCCCGGCACTGAAGTCAGGCTCATAGGTCTTTAGTTTCCTGGATCGCCACAGAGCCCATTTTAAATATTGGGATTACACTGGCCACCCTGCAGTCTTCAGGTACAATGGATGATTTTAATGATAGGTTACACATTGGGGCGGATTTTCAGAGCCCTGCTCGCGTAAATCCGCCCAAAACCGGGCGGATTTACGCAAGCAGGGCCCTGCGCGCCGGGAAGCCTATTTTACATAGGCCTCCCGGCGCGCGCAGAGCCCCGGGACTCACGTAAGTCCCGGGGTTCTCCGAGGGGGGCGTGTCGGGGGCGTGTCGGGGGGCGGGCCCGGTCGTCGCGGCGTTTCGGGGGCGTGTCGGCAGCGTTTTGGGGGCGGGTACGGGGGCGTGGCTACGGTCCGGGGCGGTCCGGGGGTGTGGCCGCGCCCTCCGTACCCGCCCCCAGATCGCGGCCCGGCGCGCAGGAGGCCCGCTGGCGCGCGGGGATTTACGTCTCCCTCCGGGAGGCGTAAATCCCCCGACAAAGGTAAGGGGGGGGTTTAGACAGGGCCGGGCGGGTGGGTTAGGTAGGGGAAGGGAGGGGAAGGTGAGGGGAGGGCAAAGGAAAGTTCCCTCCGAGGCCGCTCCGATTTCGGAGCGGCCTTGGAGGGAACGGGGGTAGGCTGCGCGGCTCGGCGCGCGCCGGCTATACGAAATCGATAGCCTTGTGCGCGCCGATCCAGGATTTTAGTGGATACGCGCGGCTCCGCGCGTATCTACTAAAATCCAGCGTACTTTTGTTTGCGCCTGGAGCGCAAACAAAAGTAGGCTATTCGCGCTCGTTTTAAAATCCGCCCCATTCTTACTAAGATCTGAAATTTCATTTTTTAGTTCCATCAGAATCCTGGGATGCATACCATCTGGTTCAGGTGATTTGCTACTCTTTAGTTTGTCAATCTGGCCTACTACATCTTCCAGGTTCACAGTGATTTGGTTCAGTTCGTCTGACTCATCACCCTTGAAAACCATCTCCGGAACTGGTATCTCCCCAACATCCTCATTAGTAAACACAGAAGCAAAGAATTAATTTAGTCTTTCTGCAATGGCCTTATCTTCCCTAGGAGCCTCTTTAACCCTTCAGTCATCTAATGGTCCAACCGACTCCCTCACAGGTTTCTTGCTTCGGATATATTTAAAAAAATTTTATTATGAGTTGTTGCCTCTACGGGCAACTTCTTTTCAATGATGTTGGAAGATTATGTTGGGGCAGGATGATGGCTGAATATGTGAGGGCAAGATGTTGTTTGAAAAATGCATGGAGGTAAGAAGGTGTTTGAAGATTGTGGGGGAGTGACATGCTTTTTGAAGGTTGTGTGAGGACAGGATGGTGATAGAAGGTCACATTCAGGTATAATGATGGCAGAAGGTTTCATGGGAGAAGCAAGTGTCTAAAAATTGCACGATGGTGGTAAGGTATCTAAAGACCTCATGGTGGTGTTGAGGTTTCTGAAAGCTACATTATGGTGGTGTGGTGTCTGAGGGCTACATGATGGTGTTTCAGTTCTTGATGGCTGTGTAGTGGCAGTAAAGTGTCTGAATCTTCGTGGTAGCAATGAGATACCTGAAGGGTATGTAGTGATGGTGAGGTGCCTGATTGATGGCTACATAGTGGTGTTGAGGGGTCTGAGAATTACTTGGTGGTGGTAGGGTACATGAAGGGTGCATGGTGATGGTGAGATGCCTGCAGGATTTATGGTGAAACAGAACAGTGTCCAAGATACATGGTGAACAGCATGCTGTACAAACTGGGCTAACAGTTTGTACAGCATGCTGTATATGAGTATATGTAGGAGTCTCAGAAGATGTACGAAGGGATAGAATTAGCAAAAGTTGAAATAGTGATGGAAAACACTTTTTACTGTGTATAAATTGCTCTTCTTGTAATCAATATCCTAAAATTGGCATTGACAGGAAATAAAGGAGCTGTTTACATGATTGTGCACTGTTGTGAAGTAAAAGTCTGTCATTTGTATTCTCAAACCATGAAATAGTATAAAATAGGATTGCACATGACATAGTCACATGCAAGTGCCCACAGAATGACTTATTTTGCCAGATTTGATTGTTAAACGTTGTTGCCGTGGCTGTTGAGAGAACATTATTGCGCAGCAAGCTTCACTTGCCATATTATGAAACATCATAAACACACATTTCAGAGTGTTGATAACAACCTTTGGCATTTCAGGGCAGTAGCAATATATTGGTGCTTGCAGTCTCCCTCTTCACTGATTTTGGGATGCTCTTGTCTGATTGTATGTGTGCAGAGCCGCCGCAGACAGGCACAGTCTGAACATCACTGGTCTCCCTGATCCTCAGAGAAACTAATATATCCAGTCTTACCACTTCGGTTTCACTGTGACTAAATGTGTCCTGCAATTAAAGCGCTGGGTTGTATATCAGCATGCACAAAAGCCAAAATAATTTTCATTTTAGAATCAATTATGACACAGTCAAGAGGCTAACACAGTAACACAGAAGCTGATACTCAAAAGGCTTTGTCCGGCTCACTTTTGGAGTTAGCTGGAGAAAAGCCAAGATTTTAATATTTCCCCCTGCTGAGTAGAACACAAAATTTATAAATTTTAGCTGATGAGTACAGATTTTGAACATGCACCAGCTAAAGTTCTGCGCAGAAGTCTGGTCGGAAAAAAAAGCATTCCTAATGTTATCTGGATAAAGTTATGCTTGTAACTTTATATATGCGAGGTTTATTTTTACTTTTTATTTATAAGATATTACAAATATTTCACAAGACTATCTTGTTATCAGAAATATTCAGATTCCAAAAACAATCTACATAAGGAATTTTGACATGCAGCTCACTCTGTAAGAAGAAGAGAAGGAAATGGATCAGAAAAAGAAACATATCTGAAAGAAAATAGGAAAATATGCATTGAAAAGCGATAGCGGAAACTGGGCAAACAATACATTTTCTCACCCGTTCTCTTCAGCACCCATTGCTATGGACCCATTCAGTTTCTTTAAGTCCAAAAATGATCTCCGTTGTTCCAGGGCAAAAAGGTGTAATTAACTTGGACAAAAGTAACTAAACATTTACAAGGACAAGGTAGCGAGAAAGACACACCCAAGGATCCAGTCTCCTGGCAAACAGACAAAAACTATTTCCTTTTTTCCTGAGTCATCTTAGTTACATGAGGGAAAACCCAAATACGCCCCATACATTTCTCTGACACTTTCCAGAAATGAAAACACATGACTATGTCCAGATCTTGCTGGATCACAAAAGAAGTCTTCATAAGCCCCAACCTTTCAGAACTCCTGTGAAATTCAGGCTCTTCATACTTTACTCAGAGGAGGAAAAGCTTCAGCCGCTACAGAGAGAACATCAATGACATGTTGCATCTCTTCAAAATTTGAGGACATTTAAGAAATGCTGATTCAATTGCCTTCCCTGATTTTCAAGCTGTTCTAGCGCCTATGGATAATCAGCTTATCTTGTACCAGCATCAAAGACGCCCCCAAACTGCTCTCTACTTTCTTTAGAATCAGCTTCTTATTTTCCAGCCAATGTTTTAATGTTGCCAACCAGCGAGGAAATATCCTTTGAGGAAACATTTATAGAGGAGTCTAATCTAACTAAAACAGGCCAAATTGCATCCAAACTAACAATGGGAATTTTCACAGGAGGTGGGCAATAACTCAGTCTTGACCAGACAAAAGCTCTTATACCACTGATATAGAACCTTCTGTAGGGCGGTCAACTCCCTGCAGAGGCCCAGGAAGTACAGAAAACCTGATTCCAGGCCTTCCTTCCCCTTTGTCAAAAATCTGCCCCCTGGAGAACAGCTACCACCAACCCTAGCCCATCCTCCTGACCCCTATGGACTTATCAAACTTACTCTGATGGTCTAGTGAGGGCCCAGAGCACCCTCTAGTCTCCAGACTCAGGGCAGCCATTTTTCAAAATGGTGGCAGCTAGCCGATAGCTTGCCTTTGCCCATGTACCAGTTGGGGCATCTGGCACCAATTTGTAAGATGACTACCACCATGTATTGAGCTTGAGGAGTGCTCTGGGCTTCCACTAGACTACCAGGACAAGTTTGGTAAGTCTAGCAGTGGGGGAATTGGGAGGGAGGATTACAGTGAGGGTTGCTAGCTTCTGGAGGGTGATTTTGGGAGGAGTTGAAGGTGGGGTTCAGCCTGTACTCAAGGTTTCAAAATTAAAAAAAAAATTTTTTTGAGGGAACTTCAGCACAGGATTGGGTGAGACAGCGAGTATCTGGAGACCCCCAGGGTCTTAATCACATTGGAGGGGGAGATCATATCAGCCCCTTTAATTTATGGAGACCTTACAGTCTAGGGCCAATATTGCATGAAATTGGCTGCAATATGTTTACCAATGCTAACTTCATGGAATGCCCCCTAGTCTTTCTATTATCCGAAAGAGTAAATAACCGATTCACATCTGCCCGTTCTAGACCTCTCATGATTTTATAGACCTCTATCATATCCCCCCTCAGCCGTCTCTTCTCCAAGCTGAACAGCCCTAACCTCTTTAGTCTTCCTCATAGGGGAGCTGTTCCATTCCCCTTATCGTTTTGATTAATAGCAGGAGATCATAGAAAACAGGTGACAATATCTGGAAAAGCTAAGAGAAGCTGGGAAAGTAATCAGGAGAGCAAAGATGCAAATGGAAGGAGAAATAGCAAATACAGTAAAGTGGAAGGGATAAGACATTTTTAGCTGCATTAATGATAGGAGGAAGTGCAAAAGTGACATTCTGAGAGGTGAAAGGCAGGAATGAGGAAAAAGTGGAATTGTTTTAACAAATATTTCTGTTCAGTTGTCACTGAGGAAAGGCCAGGAGTAAGACCACAGAAAACAGACACAAATATGATTGGAAGTGAGGTTTGTGAGGAGCTATCTAAACTAGTGGTGGAGGCAGATGGGCTACCTCTGAGGGTATTTGGGGACCTTTTCAGAGCTTCATTAGAGTCAGAAGTACTTTTGGAGGACTGGAGTCAGGCAGATGTGGTTTCTATTCACAAAAGAGGAAGTAAGTTTCACCTCTGTGATGAGTAAATTAATGGAATCGAATGGACCCAAGATCCGAGGCAGCAGGGCTTTCCCAGAGGCAGATCTTGTCAGACGAATCTCATCAATTTCTGTGATCTGAGTGATAAGCGAGTTGGATCTGGGAGAGCATTAGATGTCGTGTACTTGTAGTTCAGTAAGGCCTGTGACACGGCTCTGCATAGGTGAGCTCCCTTGGTATGGGTCGTTCAGTGACTGACAGACACTGGCTGAGTGGGAGGTGAGAAAGGGCAGTGGCAAATGGAGTTCACTCGGAGGACAGGGGAGTTACTAGTGTTGGGACACAGGGATTTGTCCTTGGACCAGTTCTTTTCATAATTTTTGTGAGCGTTATTGCGCAAGGACTATTGTGAAAGATTTGTCTTTTTGCAGGTGATAGCAAAATCTGCAACATAGTAAACACCCAGGAAGGTGTGGAAAACATGACGAGAGATTTCTCAAGATTTGAGGGATGGTCTAGGATCTGCCAGCTAACATTTAATGTAAAAAGATGCAGAGACATGCAGCAAGGGAGAGCTACTGTACTGGGGGTGAGATTTTTCGAAGCATAAAGGAAGAGCAGGATCTGGGGTGATTGTATCTGATCATCTCAAGGTGGCCAAACAGGTGGGTAAAAGGTCAGAAAGCTGCTTGGCTGCATAGGGAGAGGAATGGTCAGCAGAATAGGGAGGTGATGCTGCCCCTGTATAAGGTCCCTGGTGAGACCTCACTTGTACAATTCTGGAGACCGAAACCTTCAAAAGGATATAAACAGGATGGAGTCGGTCCAGAGGGAGGCTGCTATCATGGGCAGTGGTCTTTGGTCTAAAGCAGATGGGGATAGAATTAAAGATGTAAACATGCACACCCGGGAGGAAAGATGGGGCAGAGGAGATATGATTGAGACATTCAGATATCTTAAAGGTTTCCATGTGTTGCGGTCTCCACTGCTTCCCCCTTGCTAGCTGTGTTCAGGGCTCACCTCCGAGGCCGGGAACGCCGCCTCCGCGGCTCTGCTGAGCATTCAGGGCGTCCGCCATTGCTGGGCTGTCTCGCTGCCGCCCCGCGCGCGGGGACGCGCGTTATGGACGTACGCTCGCCGGAAGCCTGACCCCGCCTGAGCTAGTTACGCCATGCCCCAAGCCCGATATAACCGGCGTCCCGCAGTCCTCTCATTGCCTTGCAACGAGGGTCGCTACCGTGAGTAGTTCTTAGTTGCACTTCCGTTGTCCTGCCTCAGCTACCGACTTGTGCTCGTTCCTGACTCTGCTTCTGCCTGCCGCCAGCCACCGACCTCTGCTCGTTCCTGACTCTGCTTCTGCCTGCCGCTAGCCACCGACCTCTGCTCGTTCCTGACTCTGCTTCTGCCTGCCGCCAGCCACCGACCTCTGCTCGTTCCTGACTCTGCTTCTGCCTGCCGCCAGCCACCGACCTCTGCTCGCTCCTGACTCTGCTTCTGCCTGCCGCCAGCCACCGACCTCTGCTCGCTCCTGACTCTGCTTCTGCCTGCCGCCAGCCACCGACCTCTGCTCCTTCCTGACTCTGCTTCTGCCTGCCGCCAGCCACCGACCTCTGCTCGTTCCTGACTCTGCTTCTGCCTGCCGCCAGCCACCGACCTCTGCTCGCTCCTGACTCTGCTTCTGCCTGCCGCCAGCCACCGACCTCTGCTCGTTCCTGACTCGACCACTGTCTGCCGCAGCTGCCACGCTCGTGGACATTGCCTCCTGCAGGCCTGGACTGGAATCACTGCCAGACTGTCTTGGGTCCTGATACCTTCTTCTCCCTGCCAGGCTCTGGCCTACTCGCTGCTGGCTCCCAGCTTGCACCCTGCAAGCCCCAGTCAAGACATTACTGACTCTGATCCTGCTTCCGCTTGCCCTGTGCTCCCTGGCCTATTGGCTCTTGCTACTGGACTCTGTGCTCACCCTTGCCCGGGCCTTCCTAGAGAGACTATCACTGTGCAGAAGTCCCAAGGGACTGGGACCCTACGGGCTCCTCCTGGGGGGTCCTGGTGCCCGGGTGAAGAGCTTAGCTGCACTCCCAAGTCCCGAGCTTCTGGGACCCTACGGGCTCCTCCTGGGGGGTTCCTGGTTCCCGGGCAAAGACCTGTGCTTGTGGCTCCGCCTCCCGAGCTACTCTACCCAGGGTGGTTCGGCTCAAGGGTCCACGCTCGAACTGCGGCTCCCAGGCCGCAAAACCATGCACAGGAGGTGGAAAAGAGGCTCTAGAATGAGGGGTCATGAGATGAGGGTGAAAGGGGGTAGACTCAGGAGTAATCTCAGGAAATATTTCTTCACAGAGAGGGTGGTGGATGCATGGAGCAGCCTCCCTGTGGAGGTGGAGGAGACGAGGACAGGATCTGAATTCAGGAAAGAATGGGAGAAGCACAGAGGATCTCGGAGGGAGTGGGAGGGAGTTTAGAGCTAAGTAGTTGATGTGGATAGACCTCATGCTCTTTTTCTGCCATCATGTTTCTAGTTTTCTCATTAAATCTGATTAACCCAGTATTCATCTTTTTTTGGCATCATCTATATTGTGAGAAGGGAGAAAGATTTATGTTAGGACCCTGGGCTACCTCTGCTATCTTGTAGAGCAGGGCTCTAGATCCTGAAGGGCTGATGAGCAACTGTATACTTACTTCCCATGTTTCATTGCTTCATCTCTGGCTTGGCTATTTTTCATTTCTTAAGATCCTAACTTTACGTCAGTGCAAAGTATAGTGCAGCACGTTCTGTAAATGAATGAAAGCAAAGATAGAAAGGCTGAGGACCGAGTGGAAGTGACACCGCTCTGGTTTTTATATCTGCCCATGTGCAAGGTGCACACATGAGGTGAAGCACACAGGAAAACAACGCTGCACGCAAACTGCTCACTCGGGGCCACACTAGGACCTTTTTGCACAAAACCTGAAAGGGAAGGTTTCTTGCCTCTCTTGCTGCGGAGGGATGATTGGACAGGTGTACCCTGCTTGCTTTAAGTACATTAACATTTGTAATTTTACTTCAGGTAGGTCAGAAGTGAGACAAGCACTGACCTTTTGTTCTGAATGCTTTCTCTCACATCACATCCAGCACTGATGTTTGTGTTCATCAGACTGTGCAAATCACATACTGCACAACTCAAGATAATGAATTTTATGTACCTGGGAAAGAAGCAGTTGAGATTGTAATCTCTGTTCCAAGGGCAGGCTTGGTAAATGTCAGTCTACATCCCCCATCAACTACAAGAAATGCACGTAAGGCTGTGAAGCATAGGACAGTAGGCGCAGCGAAAACAACATAAGTGAACGCATATGGACATGAGCTGCTCTGGGTTTGTGTCTAGGGCTGGAAAAATCTGGAGATTTGCTGTTTCCCAGCCGATCTGAATATCGCTCTTCCCCACCCAAGCAACCTGCAGACAACAGAAGGGGAAGGGCTGAGGCTGGTGCGGAAAGATCCAGCTCCTCCTACCTTCTCCTTTAGGGGCAGGAGGGGAGGGTGAACCTGGAGCAGACAGAGCAAAGGGAGATTAGGAGGGTCTGAAATGTAGATCATTGGGGGGTGAGGAAGGGGCCTGTGACAGAGAGAGCAGTAAGGGACTGAGAGAAATTGGATTTTGGTTTCCATCTCCAAGATCTTTCTACCTCCCCCAATCCCTGGTCCCAGATTCTCCCTTCTCTGATCCCTCTCCTACTCTCTCCTTCCCAGAACCGCCCTCCTCTTCCTCCATCCCAGATTTCTCATACTTCCCCTATTTTCCTTTCTTGCAGAGCATTAACAGTAAATCTGAGAGAGAGAGAGAGAGATCATAGTCAGCAAATCGCTGGTTTATGATTTAGGTTCATCATCCCACAGAAACGTGGCCAAGAAACATTGAATTACCAAAGCTGTCACCATTGTTACCACAGTGAGAAACACAAAAACGTGATATCAGTCTGCACAACTAAACAACTAATTCAGATTTACAATCACTACCCCTCCCTCAGAAACCCCCTGTGCTTGTCCCAGGCTCTCCTGAATTCAGATCCTGTCCTCATCTCCTCCATCTCCACTGGGAGTCTGTTCCATGCATCCACCACCCTCTCTGTAACATAGAAACATGAGAACAGACAAAGACCGTACAGCCATCCACACACCCCCTCCCTCAGAGACCCCCTGTGCATGTCCCAGGCTCTCCTGAATTCAGATCCTGTCCTCATCTCCACCACCTCCACTGGGAGTCTGTTCCATGCATCCACCACCCTCTCTGTAACATAGAAACATGGGAACAGACAAAGACCGTACAGCCATCCACACACCCCTCCCTCAGAGCCCCCCTGTGCATGTCCCAGGCTCTCCTGAATTCAGATCCTGTCATCTCCACCACCACCACTGGGAGTCTGTTCCATGCATCCACCACCCTCTCTGTAACATAGAAACATGAGAACAGACAAAGACCGTACAGCCATCCACACACCCCTCCCTCAGAGACCCCCTATGCCTGTCCCAGGCTCTCCTGAATTCAGATCCTGTCCTCATCTCCACCACCTCCACTGGGAGTCTGTTCCATGCATCCACCACCCTCTCTGTAACATAGGAACATGAGAACAAAGACCGTACAGCCATCCACACACCCCCTCCCTCAGAGACCCCCTGTGCCTGTCCCAGGCTCTCCTGAATTCAGATCCTGTCCTCATCTCCACCACCTCCACTGGGAGTCTGTTCCATGCATCCACCACCCTCTCTGTAACATAGAAACGTGAGAACAGACAAAGACCGTACAGCCATCCACACACCCCCTCCCTCAGAGACCCCCTGTGCTAGTCCCAGGCTCTCCTGAATTCAGATCCTGTCCTCATCTCCACCACCTCCACTGGGAGTCTGTTCCATGCATCCACCACCCTCTCTGTAACATAGAAACATGAGAACAAAGACCGTACAGCCATCCACACACCCCTCCCTCAGAGACCCCCTGTGCCTGTCCCAGGCTCTCCTGAATTCAGATCCTGTCCTCATCTCCACCACCTCCACTGGGAGTCTGTTCCATGCATCCACCACCCTCTCTGTAACATAGAAACATGAGAACAGACAAAGACCGTACAGCCATCCACACACCCCTCCCTCAGAGACCCCCTGTGCCTGTCCCAGACTCTCCTGAATTCAGATCCTGTCCTCATCTCCTCCACCTCCACTGGGAGTCTGTTCCATGCATCCACCACCCTCTCTGTAACATAGAAACATGAGAACAGACAAAGACCGTACAGCCATCCACACACCCCTCCCTCAGAGATCCCCTGTGCCTGTCCCAGACTCTCCTGAATTCAGATCCTGTCCTCATCTCCACCACCTCCACTGGGAGTCTGTTCCATGCATCCACCACCCTCTCTGTAACATAGAAACATGAGAACAAAGACCGTACAGCCATCCACACACCCGCCCCCCTCCCTCAGAGATCCTCTGCTTATCCCAGGCTTCCTTGTTCTAGTCTCAGGCCGTTCCATGCATCCACCACCCTCTCTGTAAAGAAATATTTCCTGAGATTACTCCTCAGTGTGAAAGATGTCTGGAAGTTGGCTCCCTCAGGAAACAGAGGAAGTGACAAAACCAAGAATCATCTGGGACAACGAGGATTAGATCAATGAAATGCTTATCGAGGCATCAAAAATGGTAAAGGTGAAATTGGAGCACAAGAAGATAACTGGATCCTGATTACTAAAGCCACTAGACTCCAATGTCCCTTGAGCTGAAGAAGCAGTATGCAGCCCTGGGAGGAGACCCCATAACTCATAAACCCCAAAGCTGCGGGCTGAAGAACCACTGCATCTAGGAAGGGGAGTGGAGTGGTGTTTGGTGATCACTTCTGAGGGGCACAGAGGCATCAGATAAGTTATCTCAGGAGATGTCGTGTCTGCCAGATCCCAAGATCTGAGACATTACAGGGAGATTTCCAGGAATCATCAAGGCTACTGACTACTACCCAATGCTGCTCCTCTACTTTGGAATGAATGCTATTGCTAGGTAACTCAGAGTATTTGAAAAGTTATGTCATTGTTTAGGGAGAGAGGTGAAGCAGATGCATGCAGAGCAAAAAAAAAAAAAGTTTCTGGTGTGGACTTGACCCCCCCATCTCCTTGTCCTCTCTGACCACCCCTTTCACCCTGCTGTCATCTAGTGCCTCAATTGACTCCCTCACAGACTTTTATGCTTCACAAGTACCTGAATAAGTTTTTATTACTTGTTTTTACCTCTATGGTAACTTCTTTTTTTACTTCTAATTTGCCAGTGCTTATGCTCTTCCCTATTTTTCCCATTTGGGTGATGTCCGCTTTCCAGGATTTGAATGATGTCCTTTTACTTTAATTGCCTCTTTCACTTTATTATTAAACCATGCCAGCAGTCCTTTGCTTCTCCTTCAGCTTTTTTTTACTACATGGAATACATTTTGTCTGGTCCTTGAGGATGGTAATTTTAAAGCCTTGCATCCTGCAAGTTTTTAAACTTGCTTGGTTTTTTTCTAACAAATTTTCTCATTTTATAATAGTTAGTTTAGTTTAATTTATTAGCATTTCTGTACCGTTACATCAGACATGCCTTCACAACGGATTACAAGTTAAAAACACAAGAAATACATTGTTTTGTTAAGATAGTAACAGCTAAAAAATACATAAAAGAGGAAAATTAAATAAATTAGCTGTTAGAGTAAAAGATAAAATCAAATAAAAATAAATCTAAAACAAAATATCAAATTGCATAAATATGAATAGCAGTAATGGGGCAATAAACTTAATTACTATAAACATAAAATAAGAATAAAAACAGAATAGAGAAACTATATATATATATATATATATATATAGTTTCTCTTTTTATAGTTAAATGCTACTGCAAAAGTTTTCCTTAGTACTTGCCCTCCAGTGATTATGTCAAATTTCATTGTATTATGATTGCTGGTGCTATCTCTTGCATTCTTTATCTTTTGCATTCCACTGAAAATTAGATCTAATATAGTTCCCCTCTCATTGCTTCCATGACAAAACTGCTCCATGAAGCAGCATTGATGGCATTCACAAACTTTACCTCCCTTGCATGTCCCGATATGACATATACCCAATTAATACTTGGATAATTGTAGTCTCCTATGTTTATTGTTTCCCATTTTACTAGCCAGGCTAATCTCTGTTAGCATTTTGCAGTCCATTTCCTCATCCTGGCCAGGGAGGTGGAACTATACCCCCACTACTATACTCTTCCCTTTTACCCTTGGAATTTCTTTCCATAACAATTCAAGAGAACAGTTTGCTTCCTGCAAAACTTTTATTCTTCTTGATTCTATACCATGTTTAAATTATAGTGCCACCTTCCACCAGGTCTCCGAGGTGCCTATTATATCTATCTTCCTTTAGTGACATGCAGTCTAACTCTCCAGTCTTATTTTTCATATTTCTTCCATTTGCATACAGGCATTTTAAAGTAGGTTAATTTTTTATTTCTCTTTTTATATATACACCCAAAACTTGCTTATTATCAGATGATACAGGCAGTTTGGAGTAATTTTTATTTCTATGTTCTGTATTTAAATACACTTGGACTTTTTTAGCTTTTACAACCAAATCTCTGTTGGGATATTCTAACTTACTTGATTTGAAGATACCTCCCTCCAAACCATGCACTGCTGAGCAACTGTTGTCTTGCTCCCATGTTTTAGTTTAAAAGCTGTTGTATCTCCTTTTTAAAAGTTAGACTGGTTCCACTCTGGTTAAGGTGGAGCCCATCCCATTGGAATAGGCTCCCATTCCCCAGAATGGCCCCCAGTTCCTAACAAATCTAAAACCTTATAAGAACATAAGAAGCTGCCGTACTGGGTCAGCCCAAAGGTCCATCAAGCCCATATCCTGTTTCCAACAGTGGCCAATCCAAGTCACAAGTACTTCCCTGCACAATGTGAGACTCTATGATCTTAAAATAATCTTAAAGCCTTGGAAAGCATTTCTATGGAAAGGTATGGATGTACATTTATTTTAATCCAAATAGAAAAGTGAGATGAATGAGCTGATTTTTAGTTCAAATCAACTGAACTAAATGGCCATGGCCCTGCCAAAAATCAGAATTTTTTTGGTTCATTTGGTTCAATCCCATTAAAGTCTATGAGGGAAAGAAAGCAATACATGTTTGTACTTCAAGGTAGACAGAGCAGAGCTGGTTAGCAACGGGACAAAGAAGGAGCGAGACCCATCAGATTTCCACACTTTTTTTGAGCCAGAATTCCATCTGGTAGTTGCATGTAATGATGCCATCATTTCTGAAGTATACATGAAAATAAGAGCACTTTGAGCAGAGCCCACTTTATTCAGTCATTCCTCTGTTGGATTTTGGAGAGGGAAGGCAAAGATTCTGATGCTCCTTACTTCAAAACTTCGAGTGAAAGTAAAGGTTATTAAAAAACTATTTTGATGTATTTACAGGAGACAGCAAAGCATGCTTTTAGAGGCACTAACCAACATTGTGTTTAACTGTGGTTTAAGGTGGTATGGAGTAGTAGAAGAAAGTGTAATCTCTGAGAGCATCACTGTGTGTTTCATCAGAGTAAGACTGACACTGTGGCAGTGGCTGCAAGCGAGATAAAGACAGTCAGAGTGTCTATTCTTGTAGTGTGTGCACTGCAGTGACTTAGGGGCAATCTTCTGCTTTCTCTGTGTAAAAGAGTCTGCGTGACAGTGCCCTGATTCTTGTGTGTGTGCTCTTGCACTATGTTTGACTTATTGTCATAGTATACATATTCACTCAGCAAGTATCATCAGTTCACTCACTATGCTTCTTTGTTACAAAAGTGATGGACTAGTTTGCTCTCTGTGTGTGTCCACACTAGGGTGTAATATTAAAAACCCCTATGCACTAATGAGCGCTTTTAATAAATTACTGTATATCATGTCACTGGTATCAAACATGGCAATGGGTGACCACAAGGGAAGGATGTTCCTAGAGACCACCACAAGCAGCAGTAGTGTCACTGGCATTGGATATGGACCAAGAGCACTCATTTTTTAAAAGGAGGAAACCAGCTAGAGTGCCAAAGTTGGCTGAGAAGGTGGAATAGCAGCCACTGCTTCCATCTCCACTGTTAGTATGCTGCAGACTAGAAAAAGGTAGATTCAGTAGGGGTATTCTAGGATGGGAAAGGCATAAACAAAAACCAGTACAGCACTCCCTGTAGCTACAAGCAGGTTACACCCTCGCCTTTTGCCTAAGGTTGTATCTGCTGCTGCATGCGGGTTACTCTCTGACCTTCTGTTTAGAGTTATAACTGCTGCTGCATGCGGGTTACTCTCTGGCCTTCTGTTTAGAGTTATAACTGCTGCTGCATGCGGGTTACCCTCTGGCCTTCTGTTTAGAGTTATAACTGCTGCTGCATGCGGGTTACCCTCTGGCCTTCTGTTTAGAGTTATAACTGCTGCTGCATGCGGGTTACTCTCTGGCCTTCTGTTTAGAGTTATAACTGCTGCTGCATGCGGGTTACTCTCTGGCATTCTGTTTAGAGTTATAACTGCTGCTGCATGCGGGTTACTCTCTGGCCTTCTGTTTAGAGTTATAACTGCTGCTGCATGCGGGTTATAACTGCTGCTGCATGCGGGTTACTCTCTGGCCTTCTGTTTAGAGTTATAACTGCTGCTGCATGCGGGTTACTCTCTGGCCTTCTGTTTAGAGTTATAACTGCTGCTGCATGCGGGTTACTCTCTGACCTTCTGTTTAGAGTTATAACTGCTGCTGCATGCGGGTTATAACTGCTGCTGCATGCGGGTTACTCTCTGGCCTTCTGTTTAGAGTTATAACTGCTGCTGCATGCGGGTTACCCTCTGGCCTTCTGTTTAGAGTTATAACTGCTGCTGCATGCGGGTTACTCTCTGGCCTTCTGTTTAGAGTTATAACTGCTGCTGCATGCGGGTTACTCTCTGACCTTCTGTTTAGAGTTATAACTGCTGCTGCATGCGGGTTACTCTCTGGCCTTCTGTTTAGAGTTATAACTGCTGCTGCATGCGGGTTACTCTCTGACCTTCTTGTTAAGGGTGGCAACTGCCACTCTGTGCAGGTTACTCCATCAGCTTCTCTTTAAGGTTGTAACATGCACTCCATGCAGATTACTCCATTGCTTTCTGTTCAGGGTTGCAACTGCCACTCTGTGCAGGTTACTCACCTTCAGAAAAGTTACCATGTTATCACAGTGCTTCAATTCTATCTTCTTGCCACTGGGAATAAAAATGAAGCACTGGGGTGACATGTGGCAAGTTTTCTGAATGTGGGTAACTGTTACGGAGCAGTAGTTACATAAGACATAAGGAAGGCATTAATTTGCCATTTTCAGCTTCCTGACAGATATTTTGTGAAACATTCACAGTATTAAAGACAGTTCCATCACCTTGCAGTACAAAGACCAAACCATCTGAATCTTTGTGGCAGAGATTTGTATAGATGGATCACACAAATGAATGGCTGGGAATATATTCTTGGACTGGTTGAAGGGAGCAGGATTTGGGGATTTGGCCTTCATTTTGTACCTGGTAGAGCCCTCAGAGTTTGAGAGAGAAAAAGCACCTGGAACTGCCCAATAGATGCAGCACTTTAGGGATGAGCACATAAAGGCAGTACAGCATTTCTTTTCAGTTCTGAGAAATCTGTAAAATGTATTTTTAATAGGATCTCCCAGCAAATTAATTTTAGTACTGGAATCCGGAAATATATTTCTCTCCAAATTCCCAACACAAAGACAGTGCAAGGTGCAGCAGGCTAGTGCAGAGTTAAAAGCCTTGTTGCAAACTGTAATTACAGCTCAAGCCACCTGATTATAGCCTACAGAAACATTTCTGTGAAGACAAAAGAATCTTTCATTCTCAAACTTGCTGATGTCAGGATCTGGCTGTTGAAAACGTGACTGCAATGGGAGGGAGGGTTCTTGAGTGTCCTTTTCTTCTCATGTCCTTGTCATAAACAGAGAAGATCATTTTCAAACATGCACGGATGCCCATGTATTTGTATATATAGGCACATGCAAAACTGCTGTGTAAACCATGCGCACATAAACGTACCCGGGAACATATGCTTGGATGTAAAAAAAATGCCAAATTCATTTTTGCACTTACCTAGGAAAATTCCAAGTTATCTTGCTAAGTATCAGTTTGCTTGAAGCAAATAGAGCCAATGTACAAAATGGGTGTAAGTGAACTACAGCTAAACTTTTGCCCCCTGCACATTCCTACAATTCAGTATTGGGCTGGGAGTTGAAAAACAGTCATAGAAGACCAACGGAAGTCTATTATTGAACCTAGTACTAGAATCATTCATGTATCCCTTAATCTGCCCCCTATTATAGGGGTCCCTTCACTGATTCCTCCAGCCTTGCAAACTTCAGAGCCTTGTAGATCAGGTTCAGAAAACACCAGGACATGCACATCCTCCTACTCTCCAGAGTTGACTCATGCTGGGAAGGACTTCATTCATATTAATTTTAGAGCTCACCTCATCTTTCAACACCCTAGATCACCAAATTCTTCTTTCACGTCTCTCTACCACTGGTTCTGTCTTGGTTTTCCTCTTACCTCTCTGACCGGTCGCTGCTTCATGCTCATCACGGCATCCCATAACCTCAGATCTCCAGCAGGGCTCTCTTTAATATCTATCTTCCCCTCTCTGCTGTTTATTTTCCACGCTAGGCCTCACATATAGATTCTGTGCTAAAGATATCCAGTTATTCTTTCCTTTAAGATCATCTGGCACCGCTGCTGCAGACTTTGCTACATTCTGTGCGTCCAGCATAGAAAGGTGGTTATCACAAAACAGACTCGCCCTTAACGTATAGAAAACTGAAATTCTTATCCTTGGATGTTGTCTAAAATTCACCATACCTGAAACTTTCCATTTCCATCACAAATCTATGAATATCTCCAGTAAAGTTTGCAACCTGTGAGTTATTTTAGATCTTCCACTCTCCATGAAACCATACATTTCATCCATCCAGCTAAGCTGAAATTACTCCGCCATTTAAAACCTTTCCTAAACTCTACAGACTTCAGGACAGAAGTTCAGTCATTCATCTGTAATTCTTTATACGCTGGATACCACAAAGTACTCTTAGGGCCTTGCAGATAACTCACAATTCCACTGCTCTTCTGTTAAACGGCATAAAGATGCACAAACACACAACCCCAGGATTATTTAAACTGTATTGAATCCCTATTCAGTGGTGCATCTATCATTCATAAATACACTTCTCCCTTGATAAATGCTACCTTAACATTGTATACACCCAGTCGCTCTTTCCATTTCTCCAGTCAGCCTTTTCTGGAAATTCTTTCCCCAAGATTTGCCAGGCTCGACTGCACAGGAGAAAGGCCTTTTTCCATTCTGGGTCCCACCATATGGAACTCCCTTTCCTTACATGTGTGCAGAATTCAGAAAGGCCTCTAAATTTTCCTCTCCAGCATTGCTTTTAAAGACTTGCTCCATGATCACCTCAATCCATGTTGTCTCAACCTGCTAGACCCAGTGCTTTGACAAGGCTTTAGCTGGCCAATGTATCTTTCTGTCTAAGTTTTGTTTTTATTGTTCATGTTTTGATATTCCATGGGTATAACTGATTAGTCATCATATTCTCTCTTTCCGCTTCTTTGGAAGACCGTAATAGTGTAACCAAAGAGAACTGCTTCCTTTTCCCCAAAGTTAAGCTCAATGGAGAAATCAATGAATGGAGAGTAAGGAAAGTCTGCAATGCCATGAGTATATCTGCAATTTCATGTTTTAGTGTTGAAGAAATGAAAAATGAAATTGCAGACCTACTCTTAGTAACCTGCAAACTCTCATTAAAATCTCTGGTACCTGAGTATTGGATTGTGGCCACCATACCTCCAGTTTTTAGAAAGGGTTCCAGGGGTGATCCAGGAAACTACAGCGAGGTGAGCCTGACATCAATGCTGGAAAAATGGTTGAAACTATTATACTGAACATATAGATAGAATGGGCCCAATATTCAGCCAACAGATAGCTGGATACGTAGGATTTATTCGGCTATCTAGCAGCTGCTGAATATCCACAAGTTTAGCAGCCGCTAGATAGCCGAATAAGTCACTTATCTGGAGAACTTTGTGAGTGAGCAGTGGGTGGATCAGGGTGGCACTAGTTATCCAAATAACTAAATCTGGCTAAATGTAAATATCCAGTGATATTTACATTTACCTTTACCTTCCACGGGGCTCCAGCGGTGAACTAGGCCTGCGCGATCGGCGCTGAAGCCCGTCGGGGTAAGGCCTCTTGTTCCGCTCACCCTGATCGGGCTCCCTCGCCGATCGCCGGCCCGTCGCTCCAGCATCCACTTACCTGAGAGACCGCGAGTCTCTGCCTCCAGCCAGCCGCCATCGGAGCTAAGTAACGCCGATCTCGCACAGCCTCGACCCGAACACGAGCCCTCGCCTCTAGCAGGCCCCCAGCCGAGCCGCGAGCCCTCGCCCCGGACCGCCCACGAAAAAGTCGCGGCGGTGACGTCAGAGGCGCGACCGGCGGGCTATTTAAACCACCACTCTCCTGGCGCCGCGCGCACGAAGGAGCGCGACAAAGGGGCCTGCCCCTTTGTTTCGCCCCTTCGTTTCGAACATCGCTTCCCCGAGCTGCATCACACCAATACTGCACTAGAACTCATCCAGCATCCACTCATCATTCAATTCAACCCACTATCTCAGCATCCAACCAGTAGCCTCAGCATTCAACAGCCTCAGCATTCAACAGCCTCAGCATTCAACAGCTTCAGCATTCAACCCACTGTCTCAGCATTCAACAGCCTCAGCATTCAACCGCCTCAGCATTCAACCACCTCAGCATTCAACCACCTCAGCATTCAACAGCCTCAGCATTCAACCACCTCAGCATTCAACCCACTGTCTCAGCATTCAACAGCCTCAGCATTCAACCCACTGTCTCAGCATTCAACAGCCTCAGCATTCAACCCACTGTCTCAGCATTCAACAGCCTCAGCATTCAACAGCCTCAGCATTCAACCCACTGTCTCAGCATTCAACAGCCTCAGCATTCAACAGCCTCAGCATTCAACCCACTGTCTCAGCATTCAACAGCCTCAGCATTCAACCCACTGTCTCAGCATTCAACAGCCTCAGCATTCAACCCACTGTCTCAGCATTCAACAGCCTCAGCATTCAACCGCCTCAGCATTCAACCACCTCAGCATTCAACCACCTCAGCATTCAACATCCTCAGCATTCAACAGCCTCAGCATTCAACCCACTGTCTCAGCATTCAACAGCCTCAGCATTCAACAGCCTCAGCATTCAACCCACTGTCTCAGCATTCAACAGCCTCAGCATTCAACCCACTGTCTCAGCATTCAACCACCTCAGCATCCAACCAGCCAATTCAGCAGTCAACCAACAGCCTCAGCATTCATCTAGCAAAAGATTACACAACCAAACATATCATTCAGACCTCCTTAAAGAACATTTCCACAATCTATTACCGCCATAACGTCATAGGACACCTGATTCTGACTACACCATCAAAGTCATCTCCCTCATACAACCATGTTGCAAGGACACCCAATACATATATTACATCACTACTCCTTCTCCAAGATGAAGCCTACACTAAGATATCAACCTATAACCCGTAGAAATCTAACTCCGGTAATGATCTCACCAGTCACACAATTACTTGGTTTGGCTCTATTCACCTTATCACTCTTCAATGCCCAATCAATCACAAAAAAAACCCACATCCTTAATGACCACCTGCTAGATACTAAACCAGACATCTGTGCCATCACAGAGACCTGGTTAAAACCCTCAGACACAGTCCTAATAAATCAATTGCCTACACAAACATATGATGTCTTCTCCTTACCCAGAAAGAAAAAGAAAGGAGGAGGTCTCCTTATAGCTGCAAAAAAACTTTTTAACCTCAAGCAACAACCTATCTATACTATACCCAAACTTGAGGTAGGCTTATTCAAATCGAAGTCATTTCAAATCCTACTCACCTACGCGCCTCCTGGACTTTTAGATCAAGATGCCTCTCCCATGATAGAGGTTATAGCCAAATACCTAAAACTAGACTCTCCTGCCATAATCATTGGAGATTTTAACCTCCACATTGATGCTAGTCCTCGATCGACCAACTGTGATGCTTTCCTATCAGCACTTTCGGACATGGGCTTCAAACAGCACATTAACCAACCAACACATAAAGCGGGTCACACTCTTGATCTTATCTTCACAAATTCTAATCTTTCCCCACTCTCACCCCCCTTATGCCTACCAGTCCCATGGTCAGATCATTTTATGATCAACTCCACCTTCAGGTCATTGACAGGATTGACCACACCTCATCAGCCTACAACTCTATACTACAGGAAAACTTGTTCTTCAGAAGATCTTGGCAAATCCCTGATCAGAAATCTCCCAAACTTGGATCTTTCAAATCCCAATTCAGCTATCACCTCATGGCAAAACATCACTGAAATGATAGCTAACGAACTATGCCCAATGTCAAAAAAAATTATAAACCCCTCCCATAAAAATAAGCAACCCTGGTTCTCTAATGAACTCCGCACTCAGAAGCAAAATCTAAGACGGAAAGAAAAAGAATGGAGGAAGAACTCTAATCCCCTCACTCTTTCCATATACAAAACTACTCTCCACCAGTACAGATCAGCAATACTTCGAACAAAAGAGATTTCTATGCTCACCGCATCCACGATATGCTGTATGATGCGAGGGCCCTCTTCTCCTATGTTTCGGAACTGACCAAAACAGCTCTTCCTAACATCCCTGACGATACAGCTCAATCAAAGGCCAATGACCTGGCCTTATTCTTTCAAATAAAATCACCAATACCCTGGCCAGATTACCTGTCAACACAAATCCTACTCTTCCGGACACAGTTCTCCTACCAAACTCAGACATAAGATTGGATTCCTTTGATTCAACCCACACCTTAGAGGTAGAATCGCTGATAAAAAGAATGAAACCTTCGACCCACCCACTGGACCAAATACCCTCCAAGTTACTGATCCTCATCCCAGAATACATATCCAAATATCTAGCTGATATCATCAATTGTTCCTTTACACAAGGAACATTCCCGGACGCACTCAAATTGGCCACGCTCAAACCCATACTCAAAAAATCCAACCTGGACCCGGAAGACCTCAACAATTACCGTCCCATATCAAATCTCCCATTTGTATCTAAGATCATGGAGAAAATTGTAAATAAGCAACTTTCAAATTACCTAGAAGACCACAATATACTTCACACGTCACAATATGGTTTCCGAAAAGAACACAATACGGAAACCCTCCTCACCTCCCTCCTGGATCAACTATATATTGGTTTTGATAAAGGACAGTCATTTCTCTTAGCCCTCCTCGACATCTCTGCGGCTTTTGATACGGTAAATCACAACATCCTCCTAAACCGACTCTCAGACATAGGAATTACAGGCTCAGCCCTCAGATGGTTCGAATCTTTCCTCAGTAATAGAGGCTATAAGGTAAAAATTAAAAACATGGAATCACCTCATACTAATGCTCCTTTTGGCATCCCCCAGGGCTCCTCCCTATCACCCACCCTGTTTAATATCTACATTCTCCCCCTCTGCCACCTACTTTCAAACCTCAAACTCAAATTTTATATTTACGCAGATGACCTTCAAATTTTAATCCCTATATCCAAATCATTGGACTCAACACTCAAGTTATGGAACGCTCATCTACAAACTATAAACCACTACTTATCCAGCCTCAACCTTGTGCTCAACACTTCTAAAACCAAACTCTTACTAATTACTCCAGAAGGTAGTCCCATACTTCTCCAATCACAAAATATTCCACATATATCACACACCAGAGATCTTGGAGTCTTAATCGACAGTCACCTTAACCTAAAGCATTTTATAAAACACACTACTAAGGAGTGCTTTTACAAGTTACAAGTACTCAAAAAACTCAAACCGCTCCTATTCCACTACGATTTCAGATCCGTCCTCCAAGCCATTCTGTTCTCTAAGATCGACTATTGCAACTCCATCCTGCATGGTCTTCCAGCCTCTACCATTAAACCGCTCCAGCTGCTACAAAATGCAGCGGCAAGGATTTTGACAAATACCAATCGGAGAGAGCATATTTCTCCTATTCTAAAAGATCTCCACTGGCTCCCAGTAAACTTCCGGATCCTCCATAAATCTCTCACAATCATTCATAAAAATATCCACCATCAAACCCCGCTTGACCTGTCTCATCCTCTCAGACTGCACTCGACAGCCAGGCCTTTAAGGGATGCTTACAAGGGATCTTTACACGTTCCTACAATCAAATTAGTGCACCACGCAAACCTCAGAGACCGGTCATTCTCTACCGCAGGCCCTTCCATGTGGAACGCCATGCCTCCGGACCTCAGACTGGAGACTTGTCTAACAACTTTTAAAAAGAAACTAAAGACATGGCTGTTCAGCCAAGCCTTCCCCACCACAAACTCCATTGCCTGATCTAGAATTGTTCACCACACATCTCTGTAAACAAAACTTTTCCAAATTTTTCATGCCTAATATCCATTAAAGAGAGGTTGGCTCCTAGCCCCCTCCACTGTATATAGTATTTATTCTATTTTTATTGCACTTTATATATTTATTGCTCCGTTCACCCCTTCTTTATTTTCCTACTCCAAGTTAAGGCTTCCTTGTTATAATGTAACTGTATGCTCTGTATCTCTTGTTGATTGGTTAATTGTATATTCTACTTAGTTCATTGTAAACCGAATTGATTTGATTTGTATCAAGAAATTCGGTATATAAAAGCCTTAATAAATAAATAAATAAATAAATTTAGCCAGATGAGTTGTCCGTCTAAGTTAGACTTGCTTAATAACAACTTATCCGGCTAAGTAGCTACTTTTACGTGGATATTCAGTGGCTTGGTTGTGCCACTGAATATCCACTTAATTTAGCTGGATAAGTTATAACCGGCTAAGTTAGAGATATAGGATTTAAATATCTACCTCTCAGAATTTAATGAGACAAAGTCAACACAGATTTAGCCAAGGGAACTCTTGCCTCAACAATTTGCTACATTGTTTTTGAAGGAGTGAAAACACATGTGCTAGAGGTGAGCCAGTTGATACAGTGTATCTGGATTTTCAGAAAGTGTTTGACAAAGTCCCTCATGAGAGACTCTCGAGGAAACTGAAAAATCGTGAGATAGGATGCAATGTTCTAATGTGGATTGAGAACTGCTTAAAAGATAGAAAACAGAGAGTAGAGCTAAATGGTCAATTTTTTCAATGGAGAAAGGTGAATAATGGAGACCCCAAGGGATCTGTATTGGGGCTGTTGCTTTTGGGGTCGCTCTGTGTTCTGCTTGTGTGGCTGAGGTAGTTTCTCTGTGGGGCTTCCTTCTGTTTCTGCAGTGCTGCATTTTCATAGATAACATCACTGCTGTCATGGGATGTTATGGTGAGGTTCTAGGTATTTTCTTTTTGTGCAAGGGATTGTGGCAGTTAAGGGAGTTTGTTTTACTGTTACCGAGGTGACACCAGAATTTTCTTTTCTTTTTTTTTTGCATGTTGGTTTGTAAAGTAAACTGACATAATTCTCTTCTGCACCTATTGCAAATTTTAAGTTCTTATGATTATTGAGTTCTATATTGAAAACAGATTTAGCTGGATAAGTTGGACATATCCAACTATGTGGTGCTGCTGGGTTATCTGGCTCTTTGGCCTTCTGCCTTGCCTAGTGGCCTACCTGGGCCTCCTCTTTTGCCTTGTGGCCAATCTAGGCTCATTGCCTTTTTCTATGGCCTGTCTTGACTTTCTGCCTTGCTCTGTGGTCTATCTTGGCTCCCTGTCTTGCTCTATAGCCTTCCAGGCTTCCTTGCCTTGCTTTGCTTCCTTCTAGGCTCTCCTGCCTTTCTCAGTAGCCTTCTGGGCTTACCTGTCCTGCCTTGCAGCCTCTGGGCCTATTAGGATTACCTTGCCCAGTCTCATGCCATGTTGGGCTTTCTTGTGTCCTGTTGTTCCTTGTTCAGTCCTTACCTTGCCCAGTCCACTTCAGTCTATTTCCCAGGCCTTGCCATTGTCCTTGGGTCAAGCCTAGCCAGTACCTGGACCCAGCTCCCAGCCTGTGCTTGAACCAGCTCCCAGCCATGATGGTGGCCAGGAGGAAAGGCCTCCTGGCCACTTCCTCCTGGCCACCACTTCCTCGTGGCTGCTCCCTGATTCCAGCTCGTCAGACCTGTGCCACTTCTGCGGGGCTGCTCCCTGATTCCAGCTCGTCAGACCTTGACAATTTTACATGCATATTAATTATAGCAACGTGTGTGTAATAACCCAATGTAAACATGAAGGCAGGTATTTTATAGTCTATTCATACTCTGCTTATGAAAATACTGGAATCACCAGTACCTCCACCAGTTCATCCAGTCCTCTCTTCAGCCAGACTTCCCACCCAAAAACTACAGACAAAAGACTAGTTCAGTTTCAATTGTGCAAGCCAATTAGCAGGTGAAAAAGTGCATGGACAAATCTGGTAATGTATATGCGTGCACTGCTTATGAAATAGCAATTTATGCTTATCATTCCCACCTAAGCCACCACTTTTTTCCTGCTAACATTTATGCATGACATTGCAAGCATTGCCTTCTCTCCAGGTTTATAAAATAGCCTCTACATGCATGCATTGCATGCTACTTTCATGTGGATCTGTTAATTTTATGCATGCAACCCCTACATGAGTCTTTGAAAATTACCTCCATAGAACACTGTTTTATGAACACAAAGGGCTTAGAAAATTCAGCCCTACATATGGTGAGCTTTCATTTTGGAGAATATTTATTGTTGTTACTTGTACCATTGTCTGCTGAAATGTTTCTGTCTTTATCCTAAACTTTTCTTAACAAGACTATGCATGTAAAATTATAAATAGATGAAAAAAGAGTTTAGCAACTAAAGTTTAATGCCAAAAAGTTCAGTTAGGTGCCTAATCCTACGAGACTGAAGTGGGGTGCTGACAGTCAGCAAAGAGAAGGCAGAAGTCTGGGTAAAAGCACTGGCATGCAGGAGTGTGCAGAGAGGATCTGTTTCATATGCTCTGAAGTAAAACTTAAGAATGTAATGATGTAGACCCAAGAGAGCAAGATAGAAGAGAGATAACTCAGGGGCATGAATAATGCATGATAGACACATGTTTCAGTAGTAGTGAAGCACTAAAACTAGAATAAGGGGTCATGATCTGAAACTAAGAGAGGGTAATGAATAATGCAAAGATATTTTCACAGGTAAGAGTGCTGGGTGCATGGAGCAGTCTCCCAGTAGAGGCAGCAGAGGCTACAATAGAAAGCACTGGATAAGCACATTGGATCCTTAGTGATGCAGAACTGGGGTAAAACTGGCAATGAGATAAGGTGTACAGGATTAGAGGAGATGGAAAATGATCCAGTTAGAAAGTCCTGGAGGCCTCAATCTGGTATTACTAGAGGAGTCTGAAGATGTGCTTTGTTGTGATCTGTGGTGATTTATTGGTTTCAGCCTCTGTGCTGATAGAACTCAGTTCCCACGTCATGTCCGTGATAAATCAATAGGATGAAACTTGTAATACAGGTCCCAGAAGCTCCAAGCCTGGGAGTGTTCCAGGGAATCAGGTTTATGAGTTAGAAAACAAACATTTCCTCTTTAGGTGTCAGAGGGAGGTTTGAAGCTTTTCTTTTCAACTATTTTATCAAAATTCAAGTGATAAAAGGTCTAAAGAATATTGATGAGCCAGCATGATTACATTGTATGGGAGCGGCATGTTTGTCACTCCTTTACACTATGATATTTGGATCTTAGAGTCATGGGATAGGAGGCAATGTCCTTTCATGGATTACAAACTGGTTAAAAGACAGGAAACAGAGAGTAGGATTAAATGGACAATTTTCTCAGTGGAAAAGGGTAAACAGTGGAGTGCCTCAGGGATCTGTACTTGGACCGGTGCTTTTCAATATATTTATAAATGATCTGGAAAGGAATACGATGAGTGAGGTTATCAAATTTGCGGATGATACAAAGTTATTCAGAGTAGTTAAATCACAAGCGGATTGTGATACATTGCAGGAGGACCTTGCAAGACCTAAGATCTCTTTCCTGGGAGGTAACTCCTAAGATCTCTTTAAGAACATAAGAACATAAGAAATTGCCATACTGGGTCAGACCAAAGGTCCATCAAGCCCAGCATCCTGTTTCCAACAGAGGCCAAACCAGGCCATAAGAACCTGGCAATTACCCAAACACTAAGAAGATCCCATGCTACTGATGCAATTAATAGCAGTGGCTATTCCCCAAGTCAGCTTGATTAATAGACATTAAAGGACTTCTCCTCCAAGAACTTATCCAAACATTTTTGGAACCCAGCTACACTAACTGCACTAACCACATCCTCTGGCAACAAATTCCAGAGCTTTATTGTGCGTTGAGTGAAAAAGAGCTTTCTCCGATTAGTCTTAAATGTGCTACTTGCTAACTTCATGGAGTGCCCCCCATTCTTTCTATTATTCGAAAGTGTAAATAACCGAGTCACATCTACTCGTTCAAGACCTCTCATGATCTTAAACACCTCTATCATATCCCCCTCAGCCGTCTCTTCTCCAAGCTGAACAGCCCTAACCTCTTCAGCCTTTCCTCATAGGGGAGCTGTTCCATCCCCTTTATCATTTTGGTAGCCCTTCTCTGTACCTTCCCCATCGCAACTATATCTTTTTTGAGATGCAGCGACCAGAATTGTACACAGTATTCAAGTGCAGTCTCACCATGGAGCGATATAGAGGCATTATGACATTTTCCGTTCTATTAACCAACAGCACAGACGGGAAGCTGGAGGAGAACAGCACAACCAGGAACCTGGAAGAACAGCACAGATGGGAAGCTGGAGGAGAACAGCACAGACGGGAAGCTGGAGGAGAACAGCACAACCAGGAACCTGGAAGAACAGCACAGATGGGAAGCTGGAGGAGAACAGCACAGACGGGAAGCTAGAGGAGAACAGCACAGACGGGAAGCTGGAGGAGAACAGCACAACCAGGAACCTGGAGAACAGCACAGATGGGAAGCTGGAGGAGAACAGCACAGACGGGAAGCTAGAGGAGAACAGCACAGACGGGAAGCTGGAGGAGAACAGCACAACGAGGAACCTGGAAGAACAGCACAGATGGGAAGCTGGAGGAGAACAGCACAGACGGGAAGCTAGAGGAGAACAGCACAGATGGGAAGCTGGAGGAGAACAGCACAACCAGGAACCTGGAGAACAGCACAGACGGGAAGCTGGAGGAGAACAGCACAGATGGGAAGCTGGAGGAGAACAGCACAGATGGAAAGCTGGAGGAGAACAGCAGAGACGGGAAGCTGCAGGAGAACAGCACAGACGGGTAGCTGCAGGAGAACAGCACAGACGGGTAGCCAGGATAAGAACATAAGAACATAAGAAAATGCCATACTGGGTCAGACCAAGGGTCCATCAAGCCCAGCATCCTGTTTCCAACAGTGGCCAATCCAGGCCATAAGAACCTGGCAAGTACCCAAAAACTAAGTCTATTCCATGTAACCATTGCTAATGGCAGTGGCTATTCTCTAAGTGAACTTAATAGCAGGTAATGGACTTCTTCTCCAAGAACTTATCCAATCCTTTTTTAAACACAGCTATACTCACTGCACTAACCACATTCTCTGGCAACAAATTCCAGAGTTTAATTGTGCATTGAGTAAAAAAGAACTTTCTCCGATTAGTTTTAAATGTGCCCCATGCTAACTTCATGGAGTGCCCCCTAGTCTTTCTACTATCCGAAAGAGTAAATAACCGATTCACATCTACCCGTTCTAGACCTCTCATGATTTTAAACACCTCTATCATATCCCCCCTCAGTCATCTCTTCTCCAAGCTGAAAAGTCCTAACCTCTTTAGTCTTTCCTCATAGGGGAGCTGTTCCATCCCCTTTATCATTTTGGTCACCCTTCTCTGTACCTTCTCCATCGCAATTATATCTTTTTTGAGATGCGGCGACCAGAATTGTACACAGTATTCAAGGTGCGGTCTCACCATGGAGCGATACAGAGGCATTATGACATTTTCCGTTTTATTCATCATTCCTTTTCTAATAATTCCCAACATTCTGTTTGCTTTTTTGACTGCCGCAGCACACTGCACCGATGATTTCAATGTGTTATCCACTATGATGCCTAGATCTCTCTCTTGGGTTGTAGCACCCAATATGGAACCCAACATTGTGTAATTATAGCATGGGTTATTTTTCCCTATATGCATCACCTTGCACTTATCCACTTTAAATTTCATCTGCCATTTGGATGCACAAACATATCTTAACATATCTTAACATATCTTAAGCCATGTCGCACATCAGGAAGAAATGCTGTGGGTGATCGCTTTTTCACCAGGTCAGACCTAGCAGGGAAGTTACTTAATGAAATCCTGACCTACTGGAGCAACATCAGGAGAAACAAGGTTGACATTTTATTTCTAATTAATATCTCGCTTTTAATCAAGGATATCAAAGCGTTCCACAATAACAACATAGCACACGCCAGATGGAAAGCAGCCTGATCCCAAAGAGAGAAATTCTCAACCATTGCTCCTTTTGAAAAGAAACTCATATTAATCTAAAGCAGGAATGTTGCAATAAAAAATGTACCAAAAAAACAAATAAATAAATAACTGGCACTTCTTATCATTACGGACTGGAAGCCAAAGGTGCGATGGACAGCCTGCATCCCTTGTGTGTTGCACTGCAGGTGCTTTTCAGTTTGATTGATGTTGGTGCAATTGGTAGCTTTCTTTGGATGAGAACTCATTCTGCTTGAAAGGAGAGATCACACTGAGAAAGACTGGGAATGCAGTTGGTTGATGGACTGAAGGTTACAAAATATTAATAATCCGACCAATCAGAACTGCTTTGATCTCAGCAGAGTACAGTATCCAGCTCTGCATTTGCTGAGGGGTACATTGTGCTGTCTGTCCCAGAACCGCAGACTGCAAATCCGGAAAGCTTTGAGGACTGCAAAAGGTTTGTGTGCAGAGAGCTGAAAACGTTCCTGCTGATGTATGGAAAAACAAGGCTATTCCTGAGAGAGAGGCTTTTCCTAAGCTTCTGAAAAATAATATATTTAAAATAAATAAAAAGTTTAATTAATGTTAAAATAAGTCATGTTTCTCAGAGTTATTTTGTACTATCTTTTGGATTAGAGTCCCCCAAACAGATTAATAGTTTTCTTTTCATGACAAGAGGTGAAAGTTAAAATTGATTTGTAATTCTGCAAAGGTTCCAAATATTTTAGACAACTGGAGGCATTTGGCACTGCCCATTGTATGCAGGATCTATCTCTTGCATATTCATTGTGGATGCCCTGAAGACCTGACTGGCTGGGTGTGTGCGAGGACCATGGAGCATGCGTGTCCCATAATCCTTCAGTTCTCTTTCTGCTCTAGGTTTGGCTTTAGAAACCTGAGAGCAAAGCCAGGCTTTTAGTTGTTTCCTATATTTCCCGCAGCCCTAGTGCTGCTGCTCCTGAGAAGAACCTGTTGCAGGTGTCTGTTCATTTAATTCATTTTCAGGATGGAATTGACATCAAGGATAAGAAGAAGGTGTAGATGGTAAGTAGGCAGATAACCTTTCACTCATTCTGTACATTACTGGGAACCTCTGTAGCTTTTGTTATGCACATAAGGACCTAATTTTATAACAGCCTGCATCAATTAGCCAGCAAAAACACAAGAAATTTCTAAGCAAATTTAACATTCTTACCAAAACTACCTGCCCCCACTTACAGCTGCTAAACTATCCGCAGAAATCTCCTGGCAAGTTTTACATCTGGAAAAGTCCCCCCTGCCATCCCGGGAACACCTCTGCTCAGGCAGGAAGAGGACACAGGGCCTTAGTCCAGCCTTTCAGACCATCAAAGCGGATTGCATGCAGGGAGCTCCCTGTGCCCAGGAAGCTCACACTCCCAGCTCCTGCCTGAGGCAAGGGAGCGGCAGTCTCCCGGGGTCCTGCTGACTCCTCCGTGCCTTTCATCATAATTATATTGGTGGGATAGCCGTGTGTTTCATTTAGATCTTCCTTAACTGGGCAGACACAAAGAATGACTCTTGGAGCTCTTTACAATTCAGTCTTAGCCTTAATTTTGTTTAATATATATTTGTCACCATTGGACCTTAGGTTTTTATTTCTGAGGGCAATATTCAGGTGTTTCTCCCTGGCAGCAGAGAGTAAAATAATCTTTGCCCTATGGATCAGGAAAAGCTACTTCACTTGTTTTGGATGGGGAGAAATTGCCCTTGAAGATGAAGTGCACAGATAAATGCAGTGGCTGAACACACTGGTATTACATCTATGGCGGTTCAGGCATGCAATATATGCCCCCATACTTTCCAGACAGGATTAGTACAATTTATTCTTAACTGGGCTTCCAGAAAAAAGAAAAAAAAAGGATTCCTTGTCTGCAACTTGCCACCTGCACCCCACCTTACTCCTGTTCTGGTAGCCGGACCTTGCCTCCCATATCTTGAAGAATTCAGTTTAGGAAATGTTTCAAGTGTTGCATAATTTTAGAGAATCTGTTCCAACCAGGTCTCTGCATTCCTTAGCCTCAAACAGAGGGGATTCTTTCTTTATTTCATGTAATATATTTAACAATATTTATGTCTGCCTTATTTTTTAACATAAATCAGCTATCAAACATACAACACACAATAAAACACTGAGCGTAAACTGCAGATGAACTGCAGACACCTAACAGAGCAGAGCATAAGCCCCATAGGCATGAGAAAAGTAAAAACTTGTAACTGTTTCCTAAACAAACATTAATCAGAAATCTCATAAAATGCTAATGATACATAAAATAGAAAATGTTCACAAGTGGGCCTTCCCTAAACCATCTCCTGGAGGCACACCTAGCCAGCCAGCTTTCCAGGATTACCACAACAAATATGCAAGAGACAGACCTGCATATCTGGGTTCTCCAATGCTGTGCCTGGGAAACAGTGCCCTCAAAGCTGGAGCTGCAGACGGCAGCCCACGAGTGGGATACTAAGGTTTCAAAGGTACTGAAGACTATTCCCCATCAGTAATCTGTAAACAAGTGTTACCAGCCTCTGATAACCAATGCAATTCAGCCAACTGCGGCATAATATACTCCCTTAATGGCCTTCTGGTAATTATTCCAGCAGTGGCATTTGCAATATTTGGAGGGCATGGAGTTGCAGTAATGCAAAACTGAACAACTGTATGAAGATCATTAACCTGTGAGGCTGAGCGTGTACCCTGCTCTCTTATTATGTGAGGCTGAGCATGTCCCCTGCTCTCTTATAACCTATGAGGCTGAGCTTGTACCCTGTTCTCTTATAACTTGTGAGGCTGTGCGTGTAGCCTGTTCTCTTATAACCTGCGACTTTGAGATTATACTCTGCTCTCTTATAAGCTATGAGGCTGAGCGTGTACCCTGCTCTCTTATAACTTGTGAGGCTGTGCGTGTAGCCTGTTCTCTTATAACCTGCGACTTTGAGATTATACTCTGCTCTCTTATAAGCTATGAGGCTGAGCGTGTACCCTGCTCTCTTATAACTTGTGAGGCTGTCGTGTAGCCTGTTCTCTTATAACCTGCGACTTTGAGATTATACTCTGCTCTCTTATAACCTATGAGGCTGAGCATGTACCGTGCTCTCTTATAACCTATGAGGCTGAGCATGTACCGTGCTCTCTTATAACCTATGAGGCTCAGCATGTACCGTGCTCTCTTATAACTTGTGAGGCTGTGCGTGTAGCCTGTTCTCTTATAACCTGCAAGTTTGAGATTATACTCTGCTCTCTTATAACCTATGAGGCTGAGCGTGTACCGTGCTCTCTTATAACCTGTGAGGCTGAGCGTGTTCCCTGCTCTCTTATAGCCTATGAGGCTGAACATGTAGCCTGATTTCTTATAACCTGTGAGGCTGTGTGTGTTTGGTGCTCTTTAAACCTGTGAGGCTGAGCATGTACCCTGCTCTCTTATAACTTGTGAGGCTGTGCGTGTAGCATGTTCTCTTATAACCTGCGACTTTGAGATTATACTCTGCTCTCTTATAACCTATGAGGCTGAGCATGTACCCTGCTCTCTTATAACCTGTGAGGCTGAACATGTACCCTACTCTCTTATAACCTGTGAGGTTGAATATGTACCCTGCTCTCTTATAACCTGTGAGGCTGAACATGTACCTTGATTTCTTATAACTTGTGAGGCTGAACATGTACCCTGCTCTCTTATAGCCTGTGAGGCTGAACATGTATCCTGATTTCTTTTAACCTGTGAGGCTGAGTGTGTACCCTGATTTCTTATAACCTGTGAGGCTGAGCATGTAGCCTGCTCTCTTATAACTTGTGAGGCTGATTGTGTACCCTGCTCTCTTATAAATAGTAAATCAAGCACTCATTCTAAGTTTTTTTTCCTATAGACACAAGACTGGTGAAATGCCTTAGTAACTCAGGTTCTGAGTGTGTGACATTGTCTTATGAGTAGACTGAGTGTGTTCACTACTCTTAGGAGCACATTTACCAATAGGTAGAGTTGACAGCTCTGTGAGTCACTTGTTTTATATTATCAGCTGCTGCGCTATGCCATTTTGGAGGGGGTGGAAGAGAGCAGTGGCCAGCTGTCTGCATGTACCCCGAGTCTGGCCAGTAGGTGTCCGTCTCCCTCCCTCCAGGGTGTGTGAGCGCTGCCTCCACTGCATTCCCAGGCCTGCTATGTCCTAAGATTCAGCTCACGTCCTCTTCAGCTCTGCCACTGAGCTAGAGGCTTGGCTAACAGAGCTTACTCACCAGGAAATACCATCCTCTCCGATAGAGTAAACTCAATCATGCAGTAATCTGATGCAGTAAGCTAATGCTAATGCTATGCTAATGCTATGCTAATGCACTGGGAGTTAAAAAAAAAAAAAAAGTGCCTAAAGTTTAAAATGTGCGTTTGGCCTGTGACGAATGGGGGTGGAGGCATCCCAGAGAGAAAAACGTGTAATTGGGGGTCACCACCACTTAAACAGATTATTACTGATTTATTTGCTATCTGGCAGTAGGAAGCAGCTGCCAAAACCCAGATAAGTCAGTACTTATCCAGCTGTCTAACGCAGTCCCCACTACTTAGCCAAATAAAGTACATATCCAGCTAAGTAGTGGCAAACTGTGCCAGATAGCCAGATAAGTACTTTTTTAACCTTTCTGTAAAAATGTTTCCATAGCGCTGGAAGCTTAACTCTAGTCCTGACCTAGGAGTTGTTTCCAGCGCTGAGAAAGATTTATTGCCCAGATGTAGTCTCGGGAGCACTGCTTAATGCCCTCATTTGCATGGGATTTCTATGCGAGGACGCTAGGGCCGTACACTTTATGCAGAACTCATTAATGCATCGGCAGGACGTTTTGTGCCCAAGTGCAGGCAGAAAGGTGCAGTAGACTGAACACACCTTTCTGCATTGGCCTGAATGTGTGATGGTCATGAGGACTGAGAAGTGAAAAGCTTTCTGCACACACTGAATTATCTAAGCAATGAAGTGCAAACCAGAATGTGACAAATTTGTGCTGCACTAATGGCCATTCTAGTTGTCCCCATTACCCAGTCACTTATAAATATATTTAAAAATGATCTGGAAAGAGATACGACAAGTGAGGTGATCAAATTTGCGGATGACACAAAATTATTCAGAGTAGTTAAATCACAAGCAGATTGTGATAAATTACAGGAGGACCTTGTGAGACTGGAAGATTGGGCATCCAAATGGCAGATGAAATTTAATGTGGATAAGTGCAAGGTCATCACCTTGCACCTTGTACCTTGCATATAGGAAAAAATAACCCATTCTATAGTTACACAATGTTAGGTTCCATATTAGGAGCTACCACCCAGAAGAAACATTTAGGCATCATAGTGGATAATACTTTAAAATCGTCGGCTCAGTGTGCTGCAGCAGTCAAAAAAGCAAACAGAATGTTAGGAATTATTAGGAAGGGAATGGTGAATAAAACAGAAAATGTCATAATGCCTCTGTATCGCTCCATGGTGAGACCGCACCTTGAATACTGTGTACAATTCTGGTCGCCACATCTCAAAAAAGATATAATTGCGATGTAGAAGGTACAGAGAAGAGCGACCAAAATGACAAAGGGGATGGAACAGCTCCCCTATGAGGAAAGGCTGAAGAGGTTAGGACTTTTCAGCTTGGAGAAGAGATGGCTGAGGGGGGATATGATAGAGGTGTTTAAGATCATGAGAGGTCTAGAACGGGCAGATGTGAATCGGTTATTTACTCTTTCAGATAATAGAAGGACTAGGGGGCATTCCATGAAGTTAGCATGTGGCACATTTAAAACTAATCGGAGAAAATTCTTTTCCATTCAATGCACAATCAAGCTCTGGAATTCATTGCCAGAGGATTTGGTTAGGGCAGTTAGTGTTGTTGGATTTAAAATGTTTTGAATATGTTCCTTGAGAAGTCCATGAAGTGCCATGAATCAAATTGACTTAGGGATTAGGGAATAGCCTCTGCTATTACTGGCATCAGTAGCATGGGATCTATTTAATGTTTGGGTACTTGCCAGGTACTTGTAACCTGGATTGGCCACTGTTGGAAACAGGATGCTGGTTTTGATGGACCCTCAGTGTGACCTATAATGGCAGCTTCTTATGTTCATATTAAAAAGCAGTGTTCCCACAACAGATCCTTGAGGGTCTCCACTATTCCCCTTTTCCCATTGGTAAAATGTACCTTTTAGCCCTACTCTCTGTTTTCTATCTTTTAACCAGTTGGCAATCCACAGTAGGACACTGCCCCCTATCCAATGACTTTTTAATTTCCTCAGAAGTCTCTCATGGGGGACTTTGTCAAATACTTTCTGGAAATCCAGATACACTGTATCAACTGGCTCACCTTTATCCAAATGTTTATTTTCACCCTCAAAAAAATGTAGCAAATTTGTGAGGCAAGACTTCCCTTGGCTGAATCCATGCTGGTCTTGTCCCATTAAACTATTCTTATCTATATGGTCAGCAATTTTGTTCTTTGTGATAGCTTCTACCATTTTACTTGGCACAGACGTCAGACTCACTGGTCTATACTTTCCTGGATCACCCCTTGATCCCTTTTTAAAAACTGGCCTTACATTGGCAACCCTCCAGGCTTCAGGTACCAGAGGTAATTTCAATGCTAGTTAAAGGGCTCTTAGTTCCTTGTTCCTATGTTAATTTGGACTGGGCTATGCAGCAGGGGCCTTTTCAGAAGGTATTTACACTTAAATTAGTTGTAGCCTTTGTCCCTGGTTGTGCTTCTAAGGAAGAATTGTATTTGGAAATGTTTCCTGAGTGTGAGCTGTTAAGAAGGAATCCTTGTCCTATAGGGGAACTGGTTGGGGCACATTGGTGTCTGCCTGAAGTCCTGGAGCATCTGCAAATGTCCCAGAAATCAAAACTAGTTCTGGGAAAGAAAAATGCTTTTGTTTATATGTGTTTGTTTCTTGCCTAATGCTGCCCTGTCTCTAGCATCTTTCCAGGAAAATCTAGAAGTAGAGCCCCCTTCATAACAATTCCATACATGTGATTGTATCTAAGGAGCATCATTCCCTAGCTTTCTTCCCAGTTATGTGTTTCAGATTTTTAAAAAATCAATGTTGTTATGCTGATCTTTATAGTTTTCTCTTATTTTTGAGGATTTTATTGTTTTTGTTTTAATTTACTGTTTAAAATGTATTTATATGATAATTTTTATTGCTGTGTAAAGCCACCTAAGGTCAGATATAAATAGAAGGGGGAGTAATTCCTTTACAGCAAAACCTCCTTACAGAAACTGTAGCATGGGAGAAGGTGAATTAACACAGATACTGTAAAATAAAAAAATACAGTAACCCTATATCAGACAGAATGTGAGAGCAGGACTTTCCCTGTGCCTTGGTGGCTTGGTGAGGGCGTTTCTTTGGAAGCGAGATGAAGTATGAGGCATAACATTGTGTAACAGTAGATAGAGTGTCTTAAATAGAATCTGGGTCTGGGCTCTGTCAGGACTGTGGTACATTCCTGGGCTGTATGGAATCAGAAGAAGCCATAAAATGAGCTCACATACCAAAGAGATCAGATAAGGCCTGGACTTCCCACAGGACAGGTTCTTGTTGGCAGCAGCTCAATGTGCAATACCCAATAGGAAAAGGCAAGAAAAAAATTAGTGATACAAAAGAAACTGCTTGTCCTATAATAAAACAGTGGTGTCATTATTACTGGAGTCAAGTAGTAATATCGGGCTGGCCAGAATTCACAATGCAGTCTGAACCGGAGTCACTATGGAGCTGTACCTAACCTGAGAGCATGCTGGTGTGTTATAAAGTCACAGATTCCTGGTCTGAATAGTCAGGTTAATCCGATGTAAATTCAAATTGGGAGTCTAAACCGGAGTCACTATGGAGCTGTACCTAACCTGAGAGCATGCTGGTGTGTTATAAAGTCACAGATTCCTGGCAGGATAGTCAGGTTAATCCGATGTAAATTCAAATTGGGAGTCTAAACCGGAGTCACTATGGAGCTGTACCTAACCTGAGAGCATGCTGGTGTGTTATAAAGTCACAGATTCCTGGTCTGAATAGTCAGGTTAATCCGATGTAAATTTAAATTGGGAGTCTGAACCGGAGTCACTATGGAACTGTACCTAACCTGAGAGCATGCTGGTGTGTTATAAAGTCACAGATTCCTGGCAGGATAGTCAGGTTAATCCGATGTAAATTTAAATTGGGAGTCTGAACCGGAGTCACTATGGAACTGTACCTAACCTGAGAGCATGCTGGTGTGTTATAAAGTCACAGATTCCTGGTCTGAATAGACAGGTTAATCCGATGTAAATTTAAATTGGGAGTCTGAACCGGAGTCACTATGGAGCTGTACCTAACCTGAGAGCATGCTGGTGTGTTATAAAGTCACAGATTCCTGGTCTGAATAGTCAGGTTAATCCGATGTAAATTTAAATTGGGAGTCTGAACCGGAGTCACTATGGAGCTGCACCTAACCTGAGAGCATGCTGGTGTGTTATAAAGTCACAGATTCCTGGCAGGATAGTCAGGTTAATCCGATGTAAATTTAAATTGGGAGTCTGAACCGGAGTCACTATGGAGCTGTACCTAACCGAGAGCATGCTGGTGTGTTATAAAGTCACAGATTCCTGGCAGGATAGTCAGGTTAATCCGATGTAAATTTAAATTGGGAGTCTGAACCGGAGTCACTATGGAGCTGTACCTAACCTGAGAGCATGCTGGTGTGTTATAAAGTCACAGATTCCTGGCAGGATAGTCAGGTTAATCCGATGTAAATTTAAATTGGGAGTCTGAACCGGAGTCACTATGGAGCTGTACCTAACCTGAGAGCATGCTGGTGTGTTATAAAGTCACAGATTCCTGGTCTGAATAGTCAGGTTAATCCGATGTAAATTTAAATTGGGAGTCTGAACCGGAGTCACTATGGAGCTGCACCTAACCTGAGAGCATGCTGGTGTGTTATAAAGTCACAGATTCCTGGCAGGATAGTCAGGTTAATCCGATGTAAATTTAAATTGGGAGTCTGAACCGGAGTCACTATGGAGCTGTACCTAACCGAGAGCATGCTGGTGTGTTATAAAGTCACAGATTCCTGGCAGGATAGTCAGGTTAATCCGATGTAAATTTAAATTGGGAGTCTGAACCGGAGTCACTATGGAGCTGTACCTAACCGAGAGCATGCTGGTGTGTTATAAAGTCACAGATTCCTGGCAGGATAGTCAGGTTAATCCGATGTAAATTTAAATTGGGAGTCTGAACCGGAGTCACTATGGAGCTGTACCTAACCGAGAGCATGCTGGTGTGTTATAAAGTCACAGATTCCTGGTCTGAATAGTCAGGTTAATCCGATGTAAATTTAAATTGGGAGTCTGAACCGGAGTCACTATGGAGCTGCACCTAACCTGAGAGCATGCTGGTGTGTTATAAAGTCACAGATTCCTGGCAGGATAGTCAGGTTAATCCGATGTAAATTTAAATTGGGAGTCTGAACCGGAGTCACTATGGAGCTGTACCTAACCGAGAGCATGCTGGTGTGTTATAAAGTCACAGATTCCTGGCAGGATAGTCAGGTTAATCCGATGTAAATTTAAATTGGGAGTCTGAACCGGAGTCACTATGGAGCTGTACCTAACCGAGAGCATGCTGGTGTGTTATAAAGTCACAGATTCCTGGCAGGATAGTCAGGTTAATCCGATGTAAATTTAAATTGGGAGTCTGAACCGGAGTCACTATGGAGCTGTACCTAACCGAGAGCATGCTGGTGTGTTATAAAGTCACAGATTCCTGGCAGGATAGTCAGGTTAATCCGATGTAAATTTAAATTGGGAGTCTGAACCGGAGTCACTATGGAGCTGTACCTAACCGAGAGCATGCTGGTGTGTTATAAAGTCACAGATTCCTGGTCTGAATAGTCAGGTTAATCCGATGTAAATTCTTTCTTCAATCTTTATTTTGGTACTGAGCAGAGAAGACAGGACCTAGAAACTGAATCATCCAAAGGAGGAACAGAAGCTGCAGTTCTATGCTTACACCTGACAGGTTCCTCTTTCATCCCACAGTTTTACAAGCGAGCTAGCTTAACCAGTTTAATAAGAAATAGAAAACGTCCAACTTTCCATTAGACAGGGTTGGCACCTGCCTAGGGGTGGGTGCAAGACCATGGCCTCTATTTGGAAGCCTTAAGACTGATGGATAAACCTTTCTATTCCTTCTCGCGTGATCTGCTGAAACTGCAGCTTACTTCATGAGGATTCTGCTAATGGTTGATCTTGTTTCAAATTGAAAATTGTCTTAGTTTTGTAATATTTTGTTTTAGTTTGAAGTTTTGTAATTGTTCTTAGGGCCCAGGCATAAGCCATTAATACATTTTAATAGTTACAAATACAAAAGAGATTCCCTTTCTGATTCGGGCACATCTTTAGATGGGTTGCCCCCTCATCCTCATCCCACAACTTTTAGAGGGGGACTGACTCCTTGTCTTATGCCTAGGAGCACACCAGAGATAAATCCAGTCCCAACCAGTATGAAGAGAAGATAAAATGTGGAATACTTGCATATCCTCCGTGCATAGTGAAGGAAATGCCTTTACGTATCCAGGGAGTGCCGTAGCGTTGCTCACTCACCCCAGGCCTGGAATTGTATTTCTGATTATTCTATTGATTTCCCTTAGATACTCAGAATTACAACCCCATTCATGCCTTGGGGCATAAGCAGGACTGGATCAGCCTTTTCTATTGACCTCAGGTAACTTGGCCTTCTGCCCTCAAGCCCTGGAGCTGCATGGCCATTGGATTAGATCTGAACTGGTGATGCAAACTATCATAAGGCCTTCACTCCAAATTAAAGTGGTATTTATGTAATTAACATTTCAGATCCTTCAGGAGTAATCTCACATTTATAGATAGCCAGCTTTTAGCAATACAATAGGCAGGACTGGACACTGAGGGGCATCGCATTGTTGCAAACACCATGGGTAATTTCTACCTGCAGGATTTGCACAGATAACCAAAGTAGTTTTGCTTTGATTATAGCCACAGGGAAATGTTCCTGCAGAGATTTGTAATTTCTGCTAATATTTTTTCCAGTGAAAACAACATGCAAAGTTTATGAAATGCAAAACCATGTTCCTTGTTAGATCACCCCAGGGGTAATATCTCCAAACAATGTAAGTAAAACTGTATGCATTGAACCCTGCATATAATCTTACCCACGAGAAATAAGGTGTGCTCGATTGTGCACAGGCGCTAGCATGCACACAGCTTTACTGCTGATGTAACAACCCATTGATAGAGATAGAGAAGGGCAGTATACCTTGATTCACATCTTACTTTCAAAGATCATGTTACAATAGTAGCAAAAACTGCATTTTTTAAACTGAGGAGGATCAGACGATTACAACATTATATTAAATAAATGAGTTAAGAATAGTAGTGTATGACGTAGTCCTGACTAAGATTGACCTAAGGTGTTATTAAGGGCGTTGCAATTGGTGTAAAGTGCAGGAGACGCTTCCCCAAAACGCAAGCAGCTTCATTTGCTCTCAGTCCAGCCAAGGATTCATTTTAAGGTATTAATACTGATACATAAAACAATGTTCAGTGAACTATCAAATAGTTTAACAATTTTTATTAATCCATATGTAGCACATTTAATTAGTCTAAAATTATTTGCGTTCCAGCTTTTAAAAATTAAACTACAAGAAATTAAATTCCAGATTATCCCTGTTAACCGAAAAGCAGGTTGTTAATACAAACAAAAAAAAACGCACTTTGAAATGTTTGTATGCTAATGCCAGAAGTCTAAGAAATAAGATGGGAGAGTTAGAGTGTATAGCAGTGAATGATGAGATAGATTTAGGCATCTCAGAGACATGGTGGAAGGAGGATAACCAATGGGACAGTGCTATACCGGGGTACAAATTATATCGCAATGATAGAGAGGATCAACTTGATGGGGGGTGGCACTTTATGTCTGGGAGGGTATAGAGTCCAACAGGAAAAGGATCCTGCAAGAGACTAAATGCACAATAAATCTTTACAGATAAAAATTCCATGTGTGTTGGGTAAGAGTATAGTGATAGGAGTATACTACCATCCACCTGGTCAAGATGGTGATACAGATGATGAAATGCTAAGAGAAATTAGGGAATGTAATATAATGGCTTTCTTACATGCCTGTTTTTCAGTTACAATGTAAACCGAGATGATATGTAAATTTTGCATGAATCCCGGTATATAAAAATGTTAAATAAATAAATAAATAAATAAATAAATAAATAAGCTAATCAAACTGGTAGTGCAGTAATAATGGGAGATTTCAATTACCACAATATTGACTGGGTAAATGTGTCATCGGGACACGCTAGAGAGATAAAAGTCCTGGATGGAATACATGACAGCTTCATTGAGCAATTGGTTCTGGAATCAACGAGAGAGAGAGCAATTTTAGATCTAATTCTCAGTGGAGCACAGAATTTGGTGAGAGAGGTAATGGTGGTCATAACATGATCAAATTTGAATTAATGACTGGAAGGGGAAAATAAGTAAGTCCACACCTGTAGCACTAAACTTTCAAAAGGGAAATTTTAATAAAATGAGAAAAATAATTAGAAAAAAAAACTGAAAAATTCAGCTACAAAGGTTAAGAGTGTACAATAGGCATGGACGTTATTAAAAAATACCATTTTAGAAGCACAGGCCAACTGTATTCTACACATTAAAAAAGGTGGAAGGAAGGCCAAACGACTGCCAGCTTGGTTAATAGGTGAGAGGTTAAAAGGCCTCCAACCCAAATTGAAGACCTGGATCAAGATCTGGTGAAAGAAATCCATAAGGTGTGAAAGAAGGGAGAAGTGTTGCTCGTTGGAGGTTTTAATCTGCCGGATGTGGATTGGAGAATCCCTTCTGTAGAATCTGCCAGATGTAGAGAGATAGTGGATGCCCTGCGAGGGGCTCTGCTCAAACAAATGACAATGGAAACCATGAGAGAGGGTGCGATACTTGACCTAATGCTCACAAATGAAGATAATTTCTCTAATGTCCAGGTAGGAGCCCATCAGGGTACCAGTGATCATCAGATGGTAAGGTTTCATATCACAAACAGGATACAGAGAAGTCACAAGAAGATCAGAGTTTAAAAAAAAATACAGATTTTGTCAAAATGGGAATGTTCCTGGAGGAAGAACTGGAAGACTGGGAGACAATGGGTGAGGTGGAACGAGAGTGGGACAAATTAAAAGGAGTTCTTACAAAGGCAATAAATCTATATGTCAGGAAAGTAAAGAAGAGTAAGAGGAAAAAGAAATCGATCTGGTTCTCAAAGGAGGAGGCTGAAAAACTTAAGGCAAAAAGAACAGCGTTCAAGAAGTATAAAGGATCCTAAAAAATGAAACACAGAGAAGAATATCTGTTAAATCTGAGGGAGATGAAGAAAGAAATCAGGAAAGCAAAAGGCAAAGCAGAAGAAAGGCTTGGCAAAGAGGTAAAGTGAGGAGACAGAACATTTCTCGGATATATCAGAGAAAGGTCCGAAGTCGTATAATGAAATTGAAAGGTGACAAAGATCAATGTGTGGAGAGAGACGAAGAAATGGCAGAAATATTAAACAAATACTTCAGTTTGGTGTTTACTAAAGAAGACCCTGGAGAAGGACCATCGTTAGCTAACAAGACATCGGAGGGGGGTGGAGCAGACAATACTCCATCTACAGAAGAGAACGTATGGGAAGTGCTAGGAAAACTGAAAGTGGACAGAGCCATGGGGCCTGATGAGGTTCATCCCAGGATACTGAGGGAGCTCAGAGATGCTGGTGGGTCCGCAGTGTGACCTGTTCAATAGATCCCTGGAAACGGGAGTGGGGCCGTGGGACTGGAGAAGAGCGGTGGTGGTCCCGCTTCACAAGAGTGGGAGAGAGAGGAGGCTGGAAACTACAGGCAGGTTAGCCTCACCTCGGTGGTGGGGGAATTAATGGAGACTCTGCTGAAGGAAAGGATGGTGAGCTATCTACAGTCAGGAGGGCTGCTGGACCCAAGGCAGAACGAATTCACCAGGGGAAGGTCCTGTCAATGAATGTGATTAATTATTTTGATTGAGTGAGTAGAGAATTGGGTCATGGAAGAGTGTTCGATGTGATTTACTTGTATTTCAGCAAAGCTTTTGATACTAACCCGCATAGGAGGCTTGTGAATAAAATGAGAAGCTTGGAAGTGAGCACCAAGGTGGTAGCGTGGATTCAGATCTATTACTGAAGAGGATGTTGGGGAGGTACCCGTACTGGAGAAGGTTTTCATGGGTAATGATTCAGATGGACTGAATCAAATCATGGTGAACCTAGAAGATGTGGTAGACCTGATTGACAAATTGAAGAGTAGTAAATCACCTGGACCAGATGGTATACACCCCAGAGTTCTGAAGGAACTAAAAAATGAAATTTCAGACCTATTGGTAAAAATTTGTAATCTATCATAAAATCATCCATTGTACCTGAAGACTGGAGGATAGCAAATGTAACCACAATACTTAGAAAGGGCTCCAGGGGCGATCCAGGAAACTACAGACCGGTTAGCCTGACTTCAGTGCCAGGAAAAACAGTGGAAAGTGTTCTAAACATCAAATCATAGAACATATAGAAAGACATGGTTTAATGGAACAAAGTCAGCATGGCTTTACCCAGGGCAAGTCTTGCCTCACAAATCTGCTTCACTTTTTTGAAGGAGTTAATAAACATGTGGATAAAGGTGAACCGGTAGATGTAGAATACTTGGATTTTCAGAAGGCGTTTGACAAAGTTCCTCATGAGAGGCTTCTAGGAAAAGTAAAAAGTCATGGGATAGGTGGCGATGTCCTTTCGTGGATTGCAAACTGGCTAAGAGACAGGAAACGGAGAGTATTTATTTATTTATTTTAAAAAGTTTTATATCCCGCACAAAGAGACATTTACATGTCCGTCTAGGCGGTTTACAATCAAACAAACATAATTTAAAATAGAACTAAACAAAACATATTTTATAACAATTCAATATCATGAGAGTCTAGCGGAATATACATGTCAGTTATTGTAGTTGATAAGCATCGTAACAGATAAGTTTTTAACATTTTTTTAAAGTCTTTACGAATTGGTATCATTCGAATAGGTTCAGGGATAGAGTTCCACAGTATTGGGCCTGCTATTCCTTGTTAGAGCCAAACTGGTTGTTCTGACTGATGGAATTTCTAGTAGACCTTTGTCCATTGAACGGAGTTGTCTTGGAGGTTTATATATACATAACAAGGAGCAGAGCCATAAGGAGTTAGAATTGTAAAGTAGATTGTGGATGGTAGTCAATATTTTATATCCGATTCGGTGGGTTATAGGAAGCCAATGGAGGTGTTGCAATATAGGAGTAATGTGATCTTTTCGTGATGAGTTAAAGATCATTCTTGCAGTTGCATTTAGAATTAATTGAAGTGGATATAGAGTGGAAAAAGGTAAACCTATATATAATGCGTTACAATAATCCAGACTTGATAATATTAGGGCTTGTGTAACTGTTTTCTCAGTGGAGGGGTGTGGGCAGTGGAGTGCCTCAGGGATCTGTATTGGGACCCTTACTTTTCAATATATTTATAAATGATCTGGAAAGAAATACGACGAGTGAGATAATCAAATTTGCAGATGATACAAAATTGCTCAGAGTAGTTAAATCACAAGCAGATTGTGATAAATTGCAAGAAGACCTTGTGAGACTGGAAAATTGGGCATCAAAATGGCAGATGAAATTTAATGTGGATAAGTGCAAGGTGATGCATATAGGGAAAAATAACCCATGCTATAGTTACACAATGTTAGGTTTCTTATTAGGTGCTACCACCCAAGAAAGAGATCTAGGCGTCATAGTGGATAACGCATTGAAATCGTCAGCTCAGTGGGCTGCGGCAGTCAAAAAAGCAAACAGAATATTTGGAATTATTAGAAAGGGAATGGTGAATAAAACGGAAAATGTCATAATACCTCTGTATCGCTCCATGGTGAGACCGCACCTTGAATACTGTGTACAATTCTGGTCGCTGCATCTCAAAAAAGATATAATTGTGATGGAGAAGAAACAAAGAAGGGCTACCAAAATGATAAAGGGAATGGAACAGCTCCCCTATGAGGAAAGACTAAAGAGGTTAAGATTTTTCAGCTTGGAGAAGAGACGGCTGAGGGGGGATATGATAGAGGTGTTTAAAATCATGAGAGGTCTAGAACGGGTAGATGTGAATCTGTTATTTACTCTTTCAGATAATAGAAAGACTAGGGGGCACTCCATGAAGTTAGCATGGGGCACATTTAAAACTAATCGGAGAAAGTTCTTTTTCACTCAACGCACAATTAAACTGGAATTTGTTGCCAGAGGATGTGGTTAGTGCAGTTAGTGTAGCTGTGTTTAAAAAAGGATTGGATAAGTTCTTGGAGGAGAAGTCCATTACCTGCTATTAATTAAGTTCACTTAGAGAATAGCCACTGCCATTAGCAATGGTTACATGGAATAGACTTAGTTTTTGGGTACTTGCCAGGTTCTTATGGCCTGGATTGGCCACTGTTGGAAACACGATGCTGGGCTTGATGGACCCTTGGTCTGACCCAGTATGTCATGTTCTTATGTTCTTAGAGGAAAAATCCATAAACGTCTATTAATTAATAAGCAATAGTAGCTTGAGATCTATTTAATGTCTGGGTACTTGCCAGGTACTTGTGACTTGGATTGGCCACTGTTGGAAACAGGATGCTGGGTTTGATGGTCTGACCCAGTATGGTATATCTTATGGTTCTTATGTTCCTATGGATCTCCTGTGCAAAAAAATAGGTCCAGAACCCACACAGCAGTTTCCCAGGGGTAGGAAGGGAAAGCAGGGATAAATTTAGGTAAACCACCCTTAGAGATTTATTTTATATTCCACTTTTTGGCATTTCAAAGCAGATTACATGCAGGTTCTGTGGCTGTTTAGCTTTTCCCTGAGGGACTCACAATCTACTGTTGGTACCTGAGTTGAAGGAGGAGAAAGTGAAGTGGGAGCAGCCGTGGGATTTGAACCCTGGTTTGTAGCTTGCTGTTCTAACCACTAACCTCTGAAATAAATCATTCTTGAAGTAAAAGGTTTACCGAATTTATTTCACTAAAAAGAAATGAATTAGGAGAATTGGTTGCCAATAGACAATATACATAGTACCCAATATTCCCAGTTATCCAGTTACGACTTATTTGGCAACCTTATAAGGGATATTCAGCAGCACAGCAGTGCTGCTGAATATCCCATTAGAAATCACCACTTTGCTGGATAAATTATATCCGACTAAGCTAGACCTGCTCTATGGCAGGTCTGACTTATCTGGCTAACTTAACTGTATAAGTCTGAAATCACTCCTTATCCAGCCCCACCACACTGCCTGCCCAGAACTCATCTGACTATCAATTTAGCTGTATAAGTGACTTATCTGGCTAAGAGGCAACCGCTGAATGTAACTGGATATTTAGTGGCCGCCACTTAGTAACATAGTAATGATGGCAGATAAAGAGCAAATGGTCCATCCACTCTGCCCAGCAATTTGCTTATGGTAGTAACTGCCGCTCCATGCAGGTTACCCCCATGTTTCTGTTAAGGGCAGTAACTGCCGCTCCGTGCAGGTTACCCCCATGTTTCTGTTAAGGGCAGTAACTGCCACTCCGTGCAGGTTACCCCCATGCATTCTGTTAAGGGCAGTAACTGCCACTCCGTGCAGGTTACCCCCATGTTTATGTTAAGGGTAGTAACTGCCGCTCCATGCAGGTTACCCCCATGCATTCTGTTAAGGGCAGTAACTGCCACTCCGTGCAGGTTACCCCCATGTTTCTGTTAAGGGTAGCAACTGCCACTCCGTGCAGGTTACCCCCATGTTTCTGTTAAGGGCAGTAACTGCCGCTCTGTGCAGGTTACCCCCATGCATTCTGTTAAGGGCAGTAACTGCCGCTCCGTGCAGGTTACCCCCATGCATTCTGTTAAGGGCAGTAACTGCCGCTCCGTGCAGGTTACCCCCATGTTTCTGTTAAGGGCAGTAACTGCCACTCTGTGCAGGTTACCCCCATGTTTCTGTTAAGGGTAGCAACTGCCACTCCGTGCAGGTTACCCCCATGCATTCTGTTAAGGGCAGTAACTGCCACTCTGTGCAGGTTACCCCCATGTTTCTGTTAAGGGCAGTAACTACTGCTCCGTGCAGGTTACTCCCATGTTTCTGTTAAGGGTAGCAACTGCCACTCCATGCAGGTTACTCCCATGTTTCTGTTAAGGGTAGTAACTACTGTTCCGTGCAGGTTACTCCCATGTTTCTGTTAAGGGTAGCAACTGCCACTCCATGCAGGTTACCCCCATGTTTCTGTTAAGGGCAGTAACTGCCACTCCGTGCAGGTTACCCCCATGTTTCTGTTAAGGGCAGTAACTGCCACTCCGTGCAGGTTACCCCCATGTCTCTGTTAAGGGCAGTAACAGCCGCTCCGTGCAGGTTACCCCCATGTCTCTGTTAAGGGTAGTAACTGCCGCTCCGTGCAGGTTACTCCCATGTTTCTGTTAAGGGCAGTAACTGCCACTCCGTGCAGGTTACCCCCATGTTTCTCTTAAGGGCAGTAACTGCCGCTCCGTGCAGGTTACTCCCATGTTTCTGTTAAGGGTAGCAACTGCCACTCCATGCAGGTTACTCCCATGTTTCTGTTAAGGGCAGTAACTGCCACTCCGTGCAGGTTACCCCCATGTCTCTGTTAAGGGCAGTAACTGCCGCTCTGTGCAGGTTACCCCCATGTCTCTGTTAAGGGTAGTAACTGCCGCTCCGTGCAGGTTACTCCCATGTTTCTGTTAAGGGCAGTAACTGCCACTCCGTGCAGGTTACCCCCATGTTTCTGTTAAGGGCAGTAACTGCCGCTCCGTGCAGGTTACCCCCATGTTTCTGTTAAGGGTAGTAACTGCCGCTCCGTGCAGGTTACCCCCATGTTTCTGTTAAGGGCAGTAACTGCTGCTCCGTGCAGGTTACCCCCATGTTTCTGTTAAGGGTAGTAACTGCCACTCTGTGCAGGTTACCCCCATGTTTCTGTTAAGGGCAGTAACTGCCTCTCCATGCAGGTTACCCCCATGTTTCTGTTAAGGGCAGTAACTGCCGCTCCGTGCAGGTTACCTCATGTTTCTTTATAACCCTGGTGTATTTACACTGGGCATTTTGCTTCCAAAAGCCACAAGGCTAGGCCTTATGCTTTTATTTATTTTTTTAAAAATTGGGTTTCCTGCAGGAGATAGACCGTGCTCCTCAGTAAAGCCTGGTATGGATTCCTAAAAGAAACTGGAGGAACGGCACAGGGGCTTTCCCTGGCCATAGAAATGTGCCCAACCATCCTGACAGATATGATGGGGGCTAGTACTGGGCACCCCAACACTCATCCTGCCCATTAATTCATTGTTAATGTTTCCCTGGGCGGTGGCACTTTTCCTGCACTGGTCCCATGGGCCTCTTCCATCTGCCACAGGAGGTGGGATCTCTGGCCCCAAGTACTGAGCGAGTCACGGGAGGCAAGAAAGGCCTCCGTGTCTCTGCTGGACCTCATCTATGTGCTGCAGGAGCCACAGGAAATGCTCCCACGGCTACTGGCAACTTCCCCCTCTGGCAGCCTTTCAATCTCTGCCTGTGGCAAGGAAATAAAACTTTTTTCTTTTTTAAGTGTCAGGATATCTTCATGAGGGCCTGAACCTGCTACTGCCAGCTATCACTTGTCCAAAGCAGAGAACAAAGCAATTAATACATGAACAATATACAAAAATAGAATTGCTCCCATTTTGTATCTGCCAGGTCAGGTCTAGGAGTGGTCTCCTGTACCTCAGCTATTAAATAGTTTCCACTTACTCATCACATCAAGAATTTGCTAAGGCCTCTGCCTGCATTTCATTCATTTTGTGGCTCTTCTCTAATGTTGCTGGTTAACAGAATCTTTGAAAAAAAACAGAGGGATAGGATCACCTCAGAAGGAACTTCTGCTGTCATAGAAGATGTACAAAGCTATAGTCTCAGCTAGACCCACTTTGGTATAATCTCCAACCAGCCTAAAGTAGAAAGTTCTACTAACAATTTTTGTATATTGTTATGACTTTTTTAATGCACTTAAACCTCTCAAATGTTTTAAAACCTGTGACAGGTGCAGCCATGTTTGAATGAAACATGCAGCTATTGAAAACATAAGAACAGCCCATGCTGGGTCAGACCAAGGGTCCATCAAGCCCAGGTCAATCCAGGCCATAAGAACCTGGCAAGTACCCAAACACCAAGAAGATCCCATGCTACTGATGCAATTAATAGCAGTGGCTATTCCCTAAGTCAACTTGATTAATAGCAGGTAATGGACTTCTCCTCCAAGAACTTATCCAAACCTTTTTTAAACCCAGCTACACTAACTGCATTAACCATATCCTCTGCCAACAAATTCCAGAGTTTAATTGTGCATTGAGTAAAAAAGAATTTTCTCTGATTCCACTTCATGGAATGCCCCCTAGTCTTTCTATTATCCGAAAGAGTAAATAACCGATTCACATCTACCCGTTCTAGACCTCTCATGATTTTAAACACCTCTATCATATCCCCCCTCAGCCGTCTCTTCTCCAAGCTGAAAAGTCCTAACCTCTTCAGCATTTCCTCATAGGGGAGCTGTTCCATTCCCCTTATCATTTTGGTAGCCCTTCTCTGTACCTTCTCCATCGCAATTATATCTTTTTTGAGATGCAGCGACCAGAATTGTACACAGTATTCAAGGTGCAGTCTCACCATGGAGAGATACAGAGGCATTATGACATTTTCCGTTTTATTCACCATTCCTTTTCTAATAATTCCCAAAATTCTGTTTGCTTTTTTGACTGCCGCAGCACACTGAACCGACGATTTCAATATGTTATCCACTATGACGCCTAGATCTCTTTCTTGGGTTGTAGCACCTAATATGGAACCCAACATTGTGTAATTATAGCATGGGTTATTTTTCCCTATATGCATCACCTTGCACTTATCCACATTAAATTTCATCTGCCATTTGGATGCCCAATTTTCCAGTCTCACAAGGTCTTCCTGCAATTTATCACAATCCACTTGTGATTTAACTACTCTGAACAATTTTGTATCATCTGCAAATTTGATTATCTCACTCGTCGTATTTCTTTCCAGATCATTTATAAATATATTGAAAAGCACCGGTCCAAGTACAGATCTGAGGGACTCCACCCTTCCTCTCCCAGGCTGCATGCGGGGGTCCAGGAGGGTAGGGGTGAGCCTGGAGTAGATGGAGCACACTCTGCTCCTTAATGCAGCCCCCTCCCCTTCTATTATTTCCCCCCTTCACTTCCTGATGTGCAGGGAACAAGAGGTCAAGGGTGAGGCTAGAATGGGTGCTGTTTCAGAACTGCTGATAGCAGGTTTGTAAGAGGAAAGCTTCAAGGTTGAAGGTTCGCGTGAGGATTTTTCTGGAGACCAATCTGGCCTGATCCTGTTGCTCAGGGTCAGAGCTAGAAGTGTGCAGCAGAGACTCCATGACTCCAGGAGAAACTCTTACTGTGAAGTAAAATAACTCAGCCCTCTTCAGTGGCAAATGAAAAGACTAATTTATTTAAGGTTGCGTATGAAACACTGAGTTAGCCACTTGCTCATGCCCGCAACTTTTCTGGGTTTTTTCTTGTGATCCTGAGCATTTTTGCTACTGTTTTATTTTTATAACCATGTCATTTTTATTGTTTTGATTGATATATTTTATACATGTACACTTTGTACCCTGCCTTGAATTGTGGAAGGGCGGATAACATATTTTAAATAAATAAATAAATACTTGTGAAACTGGAATAGAAAACAATAAACCTTGTATACAGTTACATGGCTCTGTACATAGGGATTGTGACATAATAAACAGGGAACACTCACTAATACAAGTTACAATCCCAGCCCTTCCCATGAAGGGTCAGGTGACACAGCAGAGGAATGTTAACCCCTTCTTATTTGGTCTGGAGGATGACTTTTTGCTATTGGTCCTCCAACACCCATTTTCAATAGCTGTATGGACGACTTTTGAGAGCCATTTTATCTAGAATGTTTCTGTGGTGGTCTTTAGTGAAAATCCTACAACCTGTCCATGCTATATCCTCATCGGGAGAGTCTTTTATTTCTTGTACCATTCTCTTCCATTCCTTGGTTTCACTTTCGAGCAGAGCCTTTTGACATCCTCCCAGGTTTAAGACTCCAGTATTTCTTGGATCTGAGTTCTGTACAAGAGTCTGAGAGCCAGTACACTCTTTGTTGTCAGGATAGATCTTGAAAGCATAGATTCTTCTTTGGGCTCTCTTTAGTGTCATCTGGACTCTATGAGGCCTCCTCCTTCTTTGTCTCAGCTGGTTGCTCCATGGTCTTGTCTGGGTTCTGATTTGTAGTGACATCTGATTGTCCTGTAGCTCCACTTTGGTTTGCCAAGGCAGCGCTACCTGTTTGTTCCTTGGCTTTATCTTGACCAGTGTTGGTGGTAATGCTCATGAGAAATATGTACTCATTGGATCATTGGAATCCTGACATTTGTTGAGGGTGCCTTGTTGAAGTCCATACTCCAGGGTACTGTCAATTGGTCTGTCCTGGTGACCAAGATCATGTATCCCAGCCTGATTCACTGTATGCTCACTGTGGCTCTGTCTGCCATCATGGAGCACGTTCCATTTCAGACATTTATGTAGATCTTACATCTGAATACTCTCAGGTGACTTGTGTGAAGTTTTCTGTCATGCCGCATTTTGATGCTGTCGCCTCATTCACCCTTGTTGGCAGCAGGTTCTGTAGATAATTCACAGTCAAAAGTGTCTCTCTCCAGAACTTGTCAGAAGCATGCACTTTGTCATCTCCACCTGTGTGCAGTTCTTACTGTTGGCTATAACTTTATTTTATTTATTTAAAACTATTTATTTCCTGCTCTTTCCATAGTTCAAGGTAGGGTCCAACATGGAAACAATCACAAAATATCCACATAAACTGAGGACATGTCATTCAGTACACAACACTGAGATTTCTCATGAAAAGTGTAGGGCATGGGGCTCTGGTCCTTCAGCCCTTGTGGCCTGAGGTACACTTGGGCTCGCTCTTCTTACGCTGGAACTTCCTGCACTTCTCTGCCTTGTACTCTTTGAGTTTCTCTAGTAGGGATGTGAATCGTTTTTCTAACAAATTGAAATATCGTACGATATTTCTAATTCATTAGAAATCGGTTAAAAAGAAAGAAACGATCAATTTTACCCCCGATTTTTTGTAAAAACCGTTTTTTTTTTGTTATTGTTTGCTATTTTTGTTAGTGCGCGCTAACATGAGTTAGCGTGCACTAACCCGAAAAACGATTTTTCACTAAAAAAAAAACGGGGAAACACGGGAAAACGATTTTTTTCCCGCGGCCAGATGATCCCGAAAGCGGGAATGATCGGGCACCCGATTCACATCCCTATTCTCTAGTATTTCACTTTTATGTACCAGGAGTAATTATCAATGAATATCAGAATGTATTGGTTTCTAGAAGGTATTGCTGTCATGATTGGTCCACATAGATCACTGTAGACAATTTGCTCTGCTTGGCTTGCCTCTGGCAGTGGTGCACGTGTTGCTTTGCTTTTCAGACAGCACACATGTCAGTGTCTCTGTGCAAAGGAATATCTTTAAATCTGACATCTTTTGTTTCTTCAGCAAGTCATTTATTGTATCTGAGCTACTTTGCCCAGATGTCCATGGCATGTGTGTGTGCAATCTTTATTCAAAATTTGTGAATCACTTAACATAAATCTAAGTGATGTACAAAAGAACAAACCCAGAACTAAAAATTCACAGGAAGGCTACTTAGAACAAAAATCATTGCGTCATATCTTGCATGCTTCTCAGCTTTTAACGATGCAACTACCTGGCAAAATTAATAGTCTACCTGCTTAAACAAAAATGTCTTTAACAAAGTCTTGAAGGATTTCAAACTGTCTGACAAACGTAATGCCAGAGGTAAGGAATTCCAAAAAAGCAGGGCTGCTGCAGAAAAGGCACAGCCCTTCTTGTACTGAGCTGTACTGAGCCGAGCCTGTTGAAGTAATGGAATATCTAAAAGACCTCTCTCTGAAGAGCTTAGCTGATGGGACAGGCAATACACATGTAATAATGCATTACACCAAGGGGAGGCTGTGGAAGAAATCAAGCTAAACACTGTGGTACAAATCTTATAGTGTATTAATAGGTAGCCAGTGAAGATTGATTAGTACTGGTGTAATAGAGTCTCTGTGCTTGTTACCAGATATTAAACAAGCAGCTGCATTCAATAATAACTGCAATGGTTTTAACAACATCTTTTCTGGGAGACCTAAGTAGATAGAATTACAGTAATCAACAAGAGGTAGAATACAAGCCTGCACAATTGTCCGAAATTCAGACTTATCCAGTAAGTGTTTTAGGCCAGACAATACTCATAGTTTGTAAAATCCCAATTGAATAACTGCTTGACTTGAGGGTGAAATAAGAACATAAGAAATTGCCAAGCCAAGCATCCTGTTTCCAACAGTGGCCAATCCAGGCCACAAGAACCTGGCAATTACCCAAACACTAAGAAGATCCCATGCTACTGATGCAATTAATAGCAGTGGCTATTCCCTAACTAAACTTGATTAATAGCCATTAATGGACTTCTTCATGTTAAGGAAGAGTCAAGTAGTACACCTAAATTTTTCTATGTTGGAACTCAATGAAAAGCTTATATTTTATATGGTAATGATTGTGTGTTGTACTTTGAAATAAGGTCTCTGAATTAGTGAAAAATGAGTTTTAGAAATGTTTAGAGCTAATTTATTGCAGAAGAGCCAGTTCTGGATAACTGATAAACAAATGTGTTTCTGACCAGGATGGGAGTTACTCAGCTGCTTTAGTTTCTTCATCTGTGTAGGTGATTCTGTGCAAGTTGTCTCCTGCAACACCTTGTACCACCATGGCTGCCCCCTTCTTAATTATGTAAAGATCCTTGTGCAAGAGGACAGTGAAGCCCTTGCATATTTTTGCTGGTACAACAAACTCATTGGCATCTGCCCTGTAGAAACTGTTCTTCAAGTGTTTCACTGTTAGCAGGCTTCCCTTCATATCTGGCATGTACAGCACATCTTTCTTGAAAACTCTGTTCCTATCTCTAGCAGTGGTGGCATGTCCAAGCCATTCTTCTCTCTTCCTCATCACAGAAATATATTTCCTATTTGCTAAGCACACTTTAATCAATGTCTATGAAAAATCTTTATTGCTTCTGAATTGATAGAGCATTTAGTTACTTTGTTCTGAAGATGCTTGAACTTGCATTCCTTTTCAAATGACTCATATTTCTACCGTAGAAGCATTCCTTGGGTTGTGACTGCCCATCAGCTATAACTTCTTTTGTGAAAGTATCTCTGACTTTCCTGGGCCAGGCCTGCCCACAATCCTTACTCCCTGCTGTGTGAAGAATTTTTGTTTAACAGGGCTGTGTTTGAACTCCAGCTCCTCACCTTGTAGACAGGGCAGTTTGAAAATCCTCTCTCCTTCCTCCATTCAAAGCTGCCTCTTGGTTATTCCCTTTGTCCCTCAGTCCTGTGAACAAATTCATCTGTGAGCGTTCCCTTCACATTATCCAATGCTAATTCACATTTTGGTCTAGTCTCCAGTGCATTCACCAGGGCATCATAGGAATTAGGCAGACTGCACAATAATATTGCAGCAACAAAAATAGATTTCTAATTTTCCCTCATGCACCTGAGCCTCTTTGTGATTTCCAACACAATTAGTATGTTCTTACATTTCTAGGGATTCTTTCAGCCTTAGAATGTATAATTTGTGAAACTGAAACAATTTGCTGTTTAAATTATATCTCTCTAGCAATATTTTTAGGGTTTCCTACTTCTCTGTCATGGTACAGCACTGATGGATATATATTAATTGATCATCTTCAATGAGAAGTCTAAATTTTTGACTGTATATCTTTCTGATTTTCAGCAGGTCTATTCTGGAATAGCATATCCATAATTATCCTTATTCAATAGATTTTCAATCTTCAATTTTCATATCTAATAATTGCTTGCATTCAGCTTAGTTACAACTGCTCTGAGATCTGTACTGAAAGAATTGCTCTCTAAGTTAATCGACTTTCTTTTAATGTTTTAGTCACAGTTTCTTTGATCAATTCAAACTAGCAAGGTGCCTGCTTGACTGCAGCTAGCTTCATTCAGTGTTTCCCTGGATCATCAAAGTTTGAATTCAGAACCTTTTCTCTGGGTTTGAAAGTTTCTTTGGGGCCATAACCTGTAGGTATTTCTTGGTACTGGTCAGGCGTAATCCTGTTGCTCAGAGTGTACAGCTGGAACTCCTATGCCTCTAGGAGAAGCATTTACTGTGAAGTAGCACTAATTCTGTGGCAGAATGCAAAGGTACTTTACTTGGGAAACTATGCCAGTATACCTCTCTATATATGCAGACTGCATACTCTGTGACACTCTCTACGTGCTCCAGTATACCTCTAGATAACATGTGCTTTTCGTTACTGTGTGACACACTCTACGTGCTCCAGTATACCTCTAGATAACATGTGCTTTTCATTACTGTGTGACACACTCTATGTGCTCCAGTATACCTCTAGATAACATGTGCTTTTCGTTACTGTGTGACACTTTCTATGTGCTCCAGAATACCTCTAGATAAATGTGGACTGCATACTGTTTGACACTCTCTCCATAATACCAGCATACCTTTAGATATATGTGCTCAATATTACTGTGTGATACTCTCTCCATGCTCCAGTATATCTTTACATATATGTGCTCTATATTACTGTGTGATGCTCTCCTCATGCTCCAGTATACCTTTACATATATGTGCTCTATATTACTGTGTGATACTCTCTTCATGCTGCAGTATTCTTCTAGATATATGTGCTCTGCTTTACTGTAAGATGCTCTTTCCCTGCTCCAATATACTTTTAGATATATGTGCTCTGCATTACTGTGTAATGATATTCTGTCCATGCTCCAGTATACCTCTAGATATATGTGCTCAATATTACTGTGCGATGCTCTCTCCACGCTGCAGTATACCTCTAGATATATGTGCTCTGCTTTACTGTAAGATGCTCTTTCCCTGCTCCAATATACTTTTAGATATATGTGCTCTGCATTACTGTGTAATGATATTCTGTCCATGCTCCAGTATATCTTTACATATATGTGCTCTATATTACTGTGTGATACTCTCTTCATGCTGCAGTATTCTTCTAGATATATGTGCTCTGTGATGCTGTTTGACTTGTTTGGCTTTGTAAAAGGAGAGGGAGCTGCAATGTCTCTTTAAGGAAAAGCCTTCTCATTTTAGGTTGCTCTGCAGTAGAGCTCAGGCTGCTTGTTTGTGTTGCTGAGGAACAGGGATGGAATGTCCCAGCACTGCACTGGTGGGTGTCTCTCTCTCCTGTGGGCATCACATGTCTTGTGTGCCACTCTTTCCTCCTAGGACTGATTGCGTCACTTTCTTGTTATGCCACTTATCTTTGTACTCAAAGAGTTTCCACCCTTATTTATTGCATGAAGTTGTCTCACACTGGTGAGCATTGCTTTATACAGTTTGTACATTCTTGGTGGTACCTCAATTTGGTGACAGTGCTGTATAAACAGAGTCACCCTTTTAATTACTCACTAATAAGCTGAGCCACACTTTTCCGCTTTTGGGAGGATCTCCCTGTATGCACGTCTGTTTCTGCTTTGCTCCTTATGCCCCCAACTGCATACAGATGCACTGCTGCTCCCTATAGGGCTTAGATATGATGGTGGCAAGAGTTAAAATGCCAAATTTTAAGGTCACAGGTGTTAGCCAAGGGCTTGAAGTAATCTCATCTGGTTGGATTAGATTTTGCCTCAGTTCAAAGCTCTTTATCAGTTTCTGAAATTATTGTTTCTTGTTCTATAACTGCTCTGCTTCACCCTTTCAGTCTTTATCTTCTGTTGGCCTCATGTCTCAGCTTCTGGAGTGTGGAGGATCCAGGTGAAGATGTCCTATTCAGTGAATTTAAAGACAGTTTGAAAGAAATTAAAGACTTGGTTCATGTCCGCTAATAGTTAGTGGCATTGCTCCTATAGTTTTGAGATAAAATATGATTTCTGTAGCAGAATGTGTTCTTAAGGTAAACTCATTGATGAGCTGCACTGTCTATATTTGCATTGTTTACATTTTTGTGTTTTAATTAATTTTATTATTTTTAGGTGTTATTGTAGTAAATTTGTCATTTTAATTTTTATGTTTGTACATTACTTTGAGCCATAGTTTTATCTTTAAAGCGATAAAAAAATGCTAATAAATAAATAGATATTCACTGGGGCTCCTCATGGAGGTGGTAATATTTGGGAAGACGGTCACCACCAGTATGGTGTTCCCTCTAGGCCAATAAGTGGCACTGAGGAGGAGAGTTGAAGCTGGTGCTCTTTCAATGCTTGGGTTGGCAAAGGTTCTCAGAACCACCTGGCCTTGATCTCTGGGGCAGAAAAAATTTCAATGGAACCTAACTGCGTGAAAACTAAGAATAATCAAGAACTTTTATCTGACAAATCTCACCCCCAGGTATGTCCCCAGATTAAGGGAAGGGTTTATTGCAATCCTAAATCATGATTGTTTTTGCACTTGTTTTTGTTATTTGTTTCATTTATTAAACAGATGTGCAAGCCTTGGATAAAAGTGGCATACAAATACTGTACTCTATATTTATGGATGATAAACAGTGGTTATCTTGTAGCCTAGAAGAGTGTTTGCTGTCGAGTTAGAAATACAAGCATGAGCCTAAAAAATAAATAAAATAGTGGATTGGGTAAAATAGAAGTACAATGGTATTCAGGAAGATCACTATTTATAGACCTTTATATAGTATTGGGATGATACATAAAATAGACAAGGTAGAGAGAGATTTCTTCAGGCTGTCTCCCATTTATAGTTGCTGACTTGTAATATCTGAGCTTGAAAAGGCTCTAGAAATCATTATTACAATCATGTGATATCATTGGGATATGGACAGAAAGAAAACATATTTAAATAAATATATTATTCTGGAATTGTAGGCCTGAAAGAGCCAAACAGATGAATAAAAAAGTATATTGATGGAGATCCATGGAAATAAAGCAATATTTTGCACTTCAGATCTACAAGGAGATAATTAAACTATTATTTCTGTTAGTGAGAGTGAGGAAAAAGGTTTTTCTACTTCTAGAAGCTTTTGTAAAATTCAGGATTTGCCACATTCAGGGCCTGTAGACTCAACATTTCCATTACCAGGACTTTGTATTTGAGAATTATATATGTATTTTTTGTCCTTTCAATGTTGTTTTTGTGTTTTGATAATGGGAACTTGTAGGGGACAAAGCATGCATGGACTTTGCACCTGTGGACTTTCAGTTTGAAATGTGCCACAGAATACACGTGGGCTCTGGCAGCTGCTGTCCGTGTGGGTAGATTTTCCATGGAAGATAATGCACGTGGATGTGAACACACAATCTCTGTGTGCTATTTTCTGATCCTGCTGGGAATACCTGAAAGGGAGTAATTCTCAGACAGCCAAATTGTACACGGGAATCACTATTTGCACATGGAAATGGCTTTGAAGACTGTGCTGCTGGGAGCAGATACGAGATATTACAGAGAGACAGCAGGATGGACCCGATAACTTCTCCCTGATTCACGTTTTAGACAAGGAAGGACAATCAAAGGTGAATTTTAGAAGCCTGGTGAATGCCAAAAGCAGGAGATATGCAAGTATGTTGGGCCAGCACGTTCCGAGAGGATTTATAAAAGCCGCCTCTGTATCTCCCACTATGCACACAAATAAAAGGGTGGCGTGTGGGCAAGGGTTTGAGTGAGGCATTGGCATTCCACGTAAATTCTTACGCCAGGCCCCTGCCGCAAAACTTTACTTCTGTCATGGAGGATGTGGAAGGAACAAAATAATGCTAAATAGATAGATCAGCAGGGCTAACAGGGGAGAAGGGAGGATATTAAACTAGAGGGTAGGGAAGTCCTGGTAATGGCGTCAGCTTGCGTGTCTATTAAACCCCCCCTCACAGAGGTCATGTTATGGATTTGAGTGGGCAGAGGTCTTCTTCTCTGCCATGGGACCTCACCCTCTTCCATCTAACTGGAATGCACATTTTTACAAACGTTTCCAAGTTTATCTGGTCTTTAAACTGCTGGGAACTCAGCGCACTACCTGGAAAGTGCAGTTTGGATGCATTTTTGGTTCCTTAATGGCAGCAAAATCGTCTTGGCAGGAAAAGGGTCATCTGATGCCTAAGATGACAGATAGCATTAGCCTTCACCTGTGGGTGGTGGTGGTGATGTGGTGGATGTAGCCAGCACAATTTTAAACGTGATCGACAAAAAGCTGAGCAAAATCCATGAGCGTTTTCATACGCTTCAATCACTGCTAGCGGACAATAGCAAGCGACTAGTGGAGGTTGAGATTCATCGAACCGGCATTGATGAGCGAGTGCAGGTGTTCCAGCAGTGTAAGACAGTGCCCGACAGGGGTTGCATATTCAAACCTACATTTTTGCACATGGCTTTCCACACCTGCAACGTGTGCGAAATATGAAGACAAGCACTCCCCACCCTTCTAGCTCCATGAAGCAATTCAGGCTGCAGTAGTAGCATTGGTAAATCAAGACGTCCCATTAAGTTCTACTTCTATAGAATACCACACTGTTGCCTGTTCCTCATTAGGGTGCCCACCATTTCAGCCTCCCAATAAGACTACTGCAAGTATGGCAGTGCCAAACCCCTTGCCGCTTTTGGCCTTCATCATGATCTCATCTTAATTCAGGCCTGCTGATTGTCCCATTAAATTTGCCCATCACACCCTAGAGAGAAGAGAAAAAAACCATCAGCTAAGTAAGATGGAAGATGTCGAAATAAGGTCATTAGCTTAGGGAGAATGTTCATCTTTAGAGCATTAATTCTACCTGAGCATGAGAGAATGTGAGTATCCTAAGCCTTTAGGTCCTTTTATATAAATCTTTCAGATCCTTGGATACCCAAATACCTAAATATTTGATACCCTCTTTTGCCTTTTGAAAAGTGGACAAGCACGAAGGGACGTTGCATGATCCCTTTGTACCAACAGGGAGCACTTCCGATTTGGAATAATTAATCTTAAACCCAGAGATTCTACTACAATCCATTGGTAAACTTAAAAGTTTAGGACCAGCAGATTTAGGGTTAGTTACAAGAAGTATTATATTGTCCGTTTATAAAGGAGATTATGTTCTCTACCTCCCCAATTCAAAAGCTGGTTATACCTGAGCAAGTTCTTATATTTTCTGCTAACACCTCTATTGCCAAGTCAAATAATAGAGGAGATAAGAGGCACCAGGAAGGGGCTCGAGCTGCACCCTCACCCATTCCCTCTTCTCAGAAAAAGAAAGAGCCAAGTACAGCGATCAACAGCCTATTTGGCATGTATGGCAACCCCCAGGCCCTGTCTCTTCTGTTTGACTAACGAAATAATATCTATTAGCCTTCTTGTGTTAGTAGTCGAGAGTCTGCCTTTAATCCATTGGGAGCACTGAGAGGAGAGGATCACCTTACTGGTGGCTGAAAAGAATCGGTAAGTACTGCTTGGGGAAAGTTTAGAACTTAAAAGTTTTGGGGAGACGTAAACTATTGGGGTATATTTGTATTAAAGAGCTGTGAAAAGCTGGAGTTTGTGTTTCCTTCCCACCCACCCCAGCTCATCCTTTGATTTATAGCCAGGTGATTCTTTCATACTAATTTTTTTTTTTTAATCAGCCTTTTAACTTAAATTCAGAAATTTCTCCATGCCTTATCAAGAGTTTGATCATTTCCTTGTAGTCACTATCAGATAAATAGTGAATACACTAATACATTTAAAGGACCCTAATTATATGCATTCCTATTCCCATAGCAACCTAAACCTAACTAGGAACTGAACAAAATTAAGATGAAGGCAGCAGTCCAGCAGCAAGGAGGAGGTGTTCCAGTCTTTTGCATCGAGTGTCACATGTATGATTTTTTACCCACCGGTGAGGTTGTATGTGTGCACCCAGTGCAAAGAGCTCCTGGCTCTCAGAGAATGAATCTAATCTCCAATCTGGCAGATCTGGTGTTGCCTTGGAGGAAGATCTCCTGGCTTGAGAGCATCAACCAGGTGCAGCAGGAAATGATCCTGTAGCAAGGACCTGCTCTCCAGGTGGCACATCATCCTCTCGCACTAAGGACAAGTCTCCCGCGGCTACTGCCCAGGAGGGAAGGGTTAGGTCGGCCGTCATACTTGGTGATTCAATTATTAGGAATGTAGATAGATGGGTGGCTGGTGGGCATGAAGATCACCTGGTAACATGCCTACTTGGTGCAAAGGTGGCGGACCTCACACGTCACCTAGATAGGATTTTAGACCGTGCTGGGGAGGAGCCAGCTGTCATGGTACATATGGGCACCAATGACATAGGAAAATGACAGAGGGAAGTTCTGGAAGTAAAATTTAGGCTCTTAGGTAGAAAGCTTAAATCCAGAACCTCCAGGGTAGCATTCTCTGAAATGCTCCCTGTTCCACGCGCAGGTCCCCAGAGGCAGGCAGAGCTCCGGAGTCTCAATGCCTGGATGAGACGATGGTGCAAGGAAGAGAGATTCAGTTTTGTAAGGATCTGGGGAACCTTTTGGAGAAGGGAAAGTCTTTTCTGAAGGAATGGTCTCCACCTTAACCAGGGTGGAACCAGGCTGCTGGTGCTAACCTTTAAAAAGGAGATAGAGCAGCTTTTAAACTAGAACAAAAGGGGAAAGCCGACAGTTGCTCAGCAGCGATGGTTTGGAGGGTGGTATCTTTCAAGGATACTAATGATGCAATAGAATTAGGGCATCCCAACAGTGAGGTTCCAATAATAAGAAAAGTAGTCCAAGTGCCTGTAACTAAAAACTCACCTGAGCTAAAAAAATTCTAACTTATCTTGTCAACTGAAAAGCAGAATGTTAATACAAACAAAAAACACATTTTGAAATGTCTGTATGCTAATGCCAGAAGTCTAAGAAGTAAGATGGGAGAATTAGAATGTATAGCAGTGAATGATGACAGACTTAATTGGCATTTCAGAGACATGGTGGAAAGAGGATAACCAATGGGACAGTGCTATACAGGGGTACAAATTATATCACAATGACAGAGGAGCATCTTGGTGGCACTTTATGTCCGGGATGGCATAGAGTCCAACAGGATAAAGATCCTGCAACAGACTAAATGTAGAATCAAATCTTTATGGGTAGAAATCACTTGTGGGTTGGGAAAAAGTATAGTGATGGGAGTATACTACCATCCACCTGGCCAAGATGGTGAGACGGATAGTGAAATGCTAAGAGAAATTAGGGAAGTTAACCAAACTGGTAGTGCAGTAATAATTGGAGATCTCAATTATGCCAATATTGACTGGATAAATGTAACATCGGGACATGCTAGAGAGGTAAAGTTCCTGGTTGGAATAAATGACAGTTTTATGGAGCAATCAGTTCAGGAATCGACAAGAGAGGGAGCAATTTTACATCAAATTTTCAGTGGAGCGCAGGATTTGGTGAGAGATGTAATGGTGGTGGGGCTGCTTGGCAAAAGTGATTATAACATGATAAAATTTTAAATGATGACTGAAGGGGGACAGTAAGTAAATCCATGGCTCTAGCACTAAACTTTCAAAAGGGAAAAAAAGTTAAAAAACAAAACAAAACACCAAGATGTGCAGCTACAAAGGTTAAGAATATGTAACAGGCAAGGACGTTGTCAAAATACATTCTTAGAAGCACAGCCCAGCTGTTTTCCGAGCATTAAGAAAAGTGGAAGGAAGAACAAACGATTGCCGCCTTGACTAGAAAGAGAGGTGAAAGAGGCTATTTTAGATAAAAGATCTTCATTCAAATATTGGAAGAAGGATCCATCAGAAAAAGATGGGTATAGCATAAGCATTGGCAAGTTAAATGTAAGACATTGATAATATAGGCTAAGAAAGAATTTGAAAAGAAATTTGCTGTAGTGGCAAAACTCATAATAAAAACATTTTTAAATATATCCGAAGCAGAAGCCTGCAAGGAAGTCAGTTGAACCGTTAGATGATCGAGGGGTTAAAGGGGCACTTAGAGAAGATAAGGCCATCATGGAAAGACTAAACAAATTCTTTGCTTCGGTGTTTACTGAAGAGGATGTTGGAGAGATACCTATTCTGGAGACAGTTTTCAAGGGTGACGATTCAAATGAACTGAACCAAATAACAGTGAACCTGGAAGACTTAGTAAGCCATATTGACGATGAGTCTGAGACAAAATGCAACAAGTTCGCCCGCTTCTTCAAAGATAAAGTAAATAACATAATGGCCAAGTTTCCCCCCCCCCCCCCCACAATTGCACCCAAAGTCACTCTACCTAGAATCCCCGACGCCGTCCTTAGTGAATTCGAAATAAGCTCATCCTCCGAAATAGAACTGATCATTAGGAACATCAACCCTGCCTCTCATCCTGCCAACACAATCCCAGTTAAACTCCTAAAATCTATCCCCAACATCATAGCCAAACCAATAACAAACATCAAACTCATCCCTTTCTCACGGACATGTACCCATCCACATAAAAGACGCCATATTCAATCCCATCTTAAAAATACCTCAACTGAGCCCCACAGAATTAAACAACTTCAGACCCATATCCATCCTCCTCTTCCTTGCTAAAATTCTAGAAAAAAAATAGTAAACAACCAACTAACTGATCACCTTGAAAAATACAATGTACTACACTCCTCAATTTGGCTTCTGGAAATCCCGCAGCACGGAAACTCTTCTGCTGTCCCTCGCCGATACTGTGCTCAAAGGACTAGACAAGGGTCAATCCTTCATCCTAGCTATGCTCGATATCTCAGCTGCATTCGATACCGTTAATCGCAACATGCTTATCGACAGACTAAGTAAAATTGGTATCTCTGGCTTAGCATTACAATGGTTTAGCTCATACCTAGAGAACAGACAATATAAAGATCAACCTTGAATACTGTGTAAAATTCTGGTCGCCGCATCTCAAAAAAGATATAATTGCGATGGAGAAGGTACAGAGAAGGGCTACCAAAATGATAAGGGGAATGGAACAACTCCCCTATGAGGAAAGACTAAAGAGGTTAGGACTTTTCAGCTTGGAGAAGAGACGACTGAGGGGGGATATGATAGAGGTGTTTAAAATCATGAGAGGTCTAGAACGGGTGGATGTGAATCGGTTATTTACTCTTTCGGATAGTAGAAAGACTAGGGGGCACTCCATGAAGTTAGCATGGGGCACATTTAAAACTAATCGGAGAAAGTTCTTTTTTACTCAATGCACAATTAAACTCTGGAATTTGTTGCCAGAGAATGTGGTTAGTGCAGTTAGTATAGCTGTGTTTAAAAAAGGATTGGATAAGTTCTTGGAGGAGAAGTCCATTACTTGCTATTAAGTTCACTTAGAGAATAGCAACTGCCATTAGCAATGGTTACATGGAATAGACTTAGTTTTTGGGTACTTGCCAGGTTGTTATGGCCTGGATTGGCCACTGTTGGAAACAGGATGCTGAGCTTGATGGACGCTTGGTCTGACCCAGTATGGCATTTTCTTATGTTCTTAAAGTGAAAATTGGCAAAACTGAATCAGAGCCCATCAAAATTACCCATGGTGTACTACAAGGCTCCTCCTTATCTTCCACCTTTTTCATTATACATGCTCACCCTATGCAAACTCCTATCAGATCTAGGCCTCACCTTCTTCATTTACGCTGACGATGTCCAAATCCTCATCCCCATCTCTGAATCCATAATCAAATCCCTCCTCCTTTGGGACAACCACCTCACTTCAATTAAACAACTTCTCAATCAAATGAACCTCGCACTCAATTCTGAAAAAACTGAACTATTAATATTAAACCACAAATCCAAAGGAGTATTCCCCTCTTTATCCTCCCCCCAGCATGCACATCCCCCCCCCATTTCTAAAGAAGAAACATAGGCATCACAATAGAGCTAAACCTAAAGAAATTCATAAATTCAACCATAAAAGACGGCTTCTATAAACTAGACCCCTTCAGTGTTTCCAAATGTCCAAGGGTCAGATTTTCAAAACCTGATTGAATATTTAGAAAATGCTAATGCAGAAATTGTAGATCGTGCTGTACTTTTTGTTTCTTTCTTTGATGAATCAGGTCATGAAGAATTACTTTAAATATATAAATGTATTATATTGTGGTGGTCTCGTATGAGTATACCCCGATTTAGCTAAATCAACGCAACAGCGTAGAAAAGATTTTCTACAGATGAGATCTGAGACCCTAGCACTAGGGGGTAGCGCTACCTATGTAAGTGCATTATCAAACTGGCCAGAAATACATATATTTTCTTTTTACCGGATCAGTTAAGGGGTTTTTTGGCTGGGAGGAGACTACCTGGTGAGGTTATAAGGGAAGAAATTTAATTAGGTGTGTAATATGGGTGCCAAATTTGTTAATGTTTCTATTAATGCACTCCTCTTCATGTTCCCTTTCTCTCCGAGTTTCCTATGTATTAAGAGAAATCTGGGGAAATTTAAATATAAACTCTTTAAGAGATATAAAGGGTTAATTACTTTGTTAATTTGTTTTTTATTTGAATCTCTGAAATTTCCAATGCAAAAGATTATTTTGTATGTTTGTTAAAAGTTAAATTAAAAATTTAAAAAAAAGAATTAATTCACAGAACATTTAGGTAGACATGGCTTAATGTCGCACAGCCAGCATGGCTTTACCCAAGGCAAGTCTTCTTATCTCACAAATCTCCTATATTTTTTTTGAAGGGGTTAATAAACATGTGGATAAAGGTGAACCTGTAGATGTAGTGTATTTGGATTTTCAGAAGGCGTTTGACAAAGTCCCTCATGAGAGGCTTCTAGGAAAAGTAAAAAGTCATGGGATAGGTGGCGATGTCCTTTCGTGGATTACAAACTGGCTAAAAGACAGGAAACAGAGAGTAGGATTAAATGGACAATTTTCTCAGTGGAAGGGAGTGGGCAGTGGAGTGCCTCAGGGATCTGTATTGGGACCCTTACTTTTCAATCTACCTTATAAATGGCCTGTGACCGACGGCCCGCAAATGCGCAGTAGAGCGCAGCTCTACTGCGCATGTGCGGGCAAGGACGTTGGTCAGAAAAAAAAAATGGCGGTGGGGCCGCAGGAGCGGGAGGAGAAGCAGCGCGCGCGGTGCCGCTACTTCTCCTCCCCAGATCTGCCGGCAGATCTCGGGGGGGGGGGGTGTCACTCCCGCGCCCCCCCCCCCCCCCCGAGATCTGCCGGCAGGAGCGGGAGGAGAAGTAGCACCGCTACTTCTCCTCCCGCTCCTGCCGGTGCCGCTACTTCTCCTCCCCAGATCTGCCGGCAGATCTCGGGGGGGGGCCCCCCCCGCGCCCCCCCCCCCCCCCGAGATCTGCCGGCAGGAGCGGGAGGAGAAGTAGCGGCACCGCGCGCGCTCGGTGCCGCTACTTCTCCCCAGATCTGCCGGCAGATCTCGGGGGGGTCACTGCCGCGCGCGCGGGAGTGACCCCCCCCCCCCCCGAGATCTGCCGGCAGGAGCGGGAGGAGTTAATGGAGCCGGGTGAGGGTTGCGGGAAGTCGCGCTTATGGCGCCGGGAGGAAATGGAGGTGGGTGAAGGGAGGGACTGAGTGGGAGGGAGGGAGAGGGGGACTGAGTGAGTGGGAGGGAGGGAGAGGGGGACTGAGTGAGTGGGAGGGAGGGAGAGGGGGGACTGAGTGGGAGGGAGTGAGGGAGAGGGGGGACTGAGTGAGAGGAGAGGGAGGGTGGGGAGGAGTGGGGGAGGGGGGTGGTGAAGAGTGAGGGGAGAGAGAATGAGGGGGAGGTGAGAGACAGAGGGATGTAGCCCGTTTTAACGGGCTTTACGGCTTGTATATTTATAAATGATCTGGAAAGAAATACGACGAGTGAGGTTATCACATTTGCAGATGACACAAAATTGTTCAGAGTAGTTAAATCACAAGCAGACTGTGATAAATTGCTGGAGGACCTTGTGAGACTGGAAGATTGGGCATCCATATAGCAGACGTTTTAGGTGGGCATGCACAAATGCTACTTCTATTGCATAAATACGGGAATTGTAAAAGGGGCACATGTCAACACCATTTCCAGTTTTACCACTTCATCCCCAGTTTGCCCAGTTAAGAGAGAGGTCCTCTACACACACCCTAGTTTAATAGCCTTCGCTTCCCCCAGCTTTTAAAACCCCTCAGATCTGCCTAGTCTTTCTGTAACTTAACTTTACTTCTGCTATGGATCCAGTGTATGTAGCAGGGGCCTCGCTGTGCGCTGGGTCGCATCAGTATTTATGCGCACATCTTAGCTCCGCACCCCGCATACTCTCAAAGTGTGTACACTGCTGATTTTATGGATGCATTGAGCCTGACCTCTTTGCTGTCCCCTAATGCATTGGGCTTTTAAAATTCAGCTCTAAGTTTTTAAATTGAGAACTGCAGTTCATTTGCCTAGAGTTGGATGCCTTTTCCCCCCACCCTAACTTTGCCCCGTTGATGTCCACTTTTAGGGATCTAAATTTAGAAGCAGTGAGAACTCGTCCCCTACATTTAATGCTAAGCACGCGTCAGTTTTCAAAAGCCGCTGACTTAGATGCCCAAGTCCCAATGAAAGGCACCTGACCCCCTTTCAAACGGACCTCCTAGCTTTGCCCACTACGGAATGGGTGTCCAGTTGGCTACCTCTTTTTTGGGCCCAGGTGTCAGGGAACTCTAGAGCCATTAGTCTAACTTCAGTAGTAGTAAGATACAATTAAGTTACCAGGTGATACATTTAAGACAAATACGAGAAAATATTTTTCATTCAACACATAATTAAACTCTGTTAGAGTAGCTGCGTTTAAAAAATATTTGAACAAGTTCCTTGAGGAAAAGTCCATTAACCATTATTAAGGTGGAGTTGCAGAAATCCACTGCTTATTCTGGGAATCTATCTAACCTTTGGGATCCTGCCAGAGCTGGATTGCCCACTGTTGGAAACAGGATATTGGGCTTGATGGATCTTTGTTATGACCTAGTATGGCAAATCTTATGTTCTTATAGGATTTGGGATTCTGAAGTTAGTGCAGAATAAATGCACTGATTTTAGTGACAGACCTCCTGCTTCTCCTTCGGTGTATAGGAGACAAAGCAATATTTTAATGGGGAGCAAGCCACCAGCATAGACTTCTACTTATTTCAGATCAAGCACAGTCCTGGTCTCTTCCTTCATTTTTTCAAAGGCATATTTTATTAAAAAAAAACAACCCCCCCCAAAAAACAAAGATTTCAAGTATCTGATGCCTTCCTAGAAAAATAAAAGTGTATGACATCCATTCTAAAAACTCATGTACATATATATATATTTATTTATTTAAAATGCTGCTATATACATATATATACACCCCTTTTTTTTACATGTAAGCAGAATGTAAGATTTTAAAGACTTTGGATGTCTTGCTCTGACTCTGCCTGGCTCTCTACAAAGGCTCGGTGGATCCTGAGAGTGTTGTAGTTTGGAGGAGGGGTGCGTGGCACCTGCTCCTGGGGTGGCTGTGGTAATTGGAGGGCTGTATTAAAGGTGGGTGGATCTTCATCACCGATGGTCACAGCATTGTCATAGCTGTTGCTTTCCTGCCTGCTGGATGTCTGCTGGGGTTCACTCTCCTTTTGCTCACGCCTCTTGCTCTTCAGCTTCCACCAATATTGACGGATGATGACCCAGGAGCAGTCGACTAAAAACACCTCCACTATCTCAATTACGCAAACCATGGAGCAGCTCATCCAGAGCCCAAGCTGGCCCCCAAAATTAGAAAGCAACAGCACAATCTGAAAGAAACAGAAAACAAGATGAGGAAGAGCATTTATCTATCAGGAATTTAAGGTCATCAGGTTTTACTTGTTTCTTTTGTGAATCATTGTACAGATGGATTAGGTGGTAGATATTCAGTGGGCTGGTGAGCTGGAACACGAGCTGGGCAAGTAAGGCAGCTTGGTAAGCGTTCTGCTGAATATACCCAGGTATAGCTGCATAAGTGAATAAACCCGGGTAACTTTACCTGGGTATTCAGTGGATCATACCTAGATATTACGTTGAATATATTCGGCTAATTTTATCTGGATATTAAGTGAAGCATTTTCAAAAAAAGGGGATACACCAGTATCTTATTAAACAATACAAAAAACTAGATGGTGCAACAAAGAACAGTTGCTGTTATTTTGTGACAATTCAAAACATGTTAATGATTTGCATCAGAGAGGAAAAGACCTCAGCACTGGCACAGACAGAGTTTGTACAGTCGGATTTTATGAAAACCAGAAAGTGCAATCACGGATCATAAAAACCTCTTTCTTTATTCAAATTAAAAAAAAAAATTTGTATTTTTAATTTTCTTTAAAAGATGTTTTGAAAACTGGTTCCTGTGTTTTGTATTTATGTGGCTATATATATATATATATATATATATATATATATATTATTCTCTTCAATTATAGCTCAAAAATGGAACTAGATTTAACTTGTAGTTAGATAAGTATTACGTTGAATATACTCGGGTAATTTTATCTGGATATTAAGTGACGCATACCTGGATAAGTGTCCTGCTGACTATACTCTGGTAACTTTATCTGGGTATTCAGTGCAGCACAGCAAGGTAATTGTTCTGCTGAATATACACAGTTAAAGATACCCAAATAACTTCACCCAGGTATTCAGCAGAGCATAGCTGGATAAGTGTTTCACTGAATATGCTCAGGTAACTTTATCTAGGTATTCAGTGGAACATACCTAGATAAGTATTACGCTGAATATACCTGGGTAACTTTTTTTTTTTTATAATTGAAATTTTTTATTGAAAGTGTGCATTAATAAATACAGCTTTGGCATTAACAAGTCAACAAGATACAATAATGGTAAGGTAACAAAACAATCTAGCGCTCAACTCGTGGACCTTCGTATACCAACACACTTGCCTTTCAGTACCCCTCCCTCCCCCCTCCCTCCCAATCCCCCATGTGCTTATTAAGTAAGAGTAAGAGTAGACTGTGTAGATGGAAAGCATTAATTAGTGTAAACTGTGGTACAATTGTTATGAGGATATCGATGAATGTTGTCGTGCTTGCCAATCTCTATATGGCTGCCATACCCTCCGAGATGAAGCTACTTCACACGCTCTAAAAGTGTTGACGCTGTCGTGTAACAAACTGAGAGTGCGCAATCTGTTATGAATTTTCCCAAAGGCTATAGGACCAGGCAACCTCCATTCCAGGGCAACCTGACATTTGGCAGCAGACAAGATATAGTTAATGAGTTTTCCCTGTAATATTGACAACTCAAACGGAAGATTCAATAACACCTGCTCTGGTTGAAGAACTATTGCGGTCTCGAGAATTGCTCCGATGAGTAGGGCCAATTCATCCCAGAATTTGACTAGATAAGGGCATGTCCACCACATATGATAGAACGTACCTTCTTCCCCGCACCCCTTCCAACATCGGTCGTCATAGGTTGCCTTAAACTTATGTAGTCTAGATGGGGTATAATACCAACGTAATAATACTTTGTACCTGTTCTCTAACAGCTGCGAATAGGGTAGACCCCGTTTCGTGCAAGAAAATATCTGATCCCACGTCTCCTCCGACAGGGATCTGTGCAAATCCCTCTCCCAAGCCTGCTGATACGCTGGTTTAACCGTGGGGTCCTTATTGAGGTAATTATAAACCTGCGAGATAGCTTTCCTCAAGGTGTCCGCCTGATCACACCAAGCCTCAAATTGCGTCTTGCCGAGGATTAGGTCCCCCCCCCCCACCTTTTCCACTTGAAAAAAGTGTCTAATTTGTAAATATTGAAATATATCTCCCGATGGTAGGTCATAAGCCGCCTGTAGGGAGGTGAATGGAATAATCCCGTCAAGTCCCCACAATCGGCCGAAGTTCTTAATTCCCTTTTTAAGCCAATCTCCAAAGGTTTTAGATGTCATGCCCTGTGGGAATCTAGAATTCGTTTGAAAACTGGAGCTATAGTAATACCGTCTATCTCCCGCCAGCTGTGCCTTCCACCGTTCCCAAACCATAAGCGTATGAATAGTCGATGCAGTAGCATGGACCAAAGCGGGGCGCGTTCTCTTAGGTTGCCAAATCAAGGAACTGAGGGAGGATACTCCAGCCAGCGTTTTTTCAATGACCACCCATTGTTTCTGCTCCTTTAACCTGTGCCAATCAAAGAGAGCCCTAATCTGGGACGCCACTAGATACCACCTCAAGTTGGGAACTCCCAATCCGCCCCGTGTCCTAGGTCTATACAGGACTGCTCTGGAAACCCTCGGAGGTCTTTGCTTCCAGATATATGAGAAAATACGTTTCTGCCACCCATTTACCATAACATCAGGAATATGGATAGGGAGCGCCTGGAACAAATAGCCAAGCCGTGGAAGAATATTCATTTTGACCGAGGCTATTCTCCCTGTCCAAGAAAGGTAGAGTTCAGACCAGCGATCTAAATCTGAAAAAATTTTACGAACAAGGGGTGGGTAGTTCAGTTGATATAACTCTGCTGGGTCCTTGCTAATATAGACTCCTAAATATTTTATTTTAGAGGACGCCCAGCGGAACTGAAACTGCTGTTTAAGATCCGATAGCTCCGAGCTAGTTAGAGTAACATTAAGTATCTCAGACTTATCTATGTTGAGTTTGAATCCAGAAACCGCCCCAAAATTCCCCAAGGCTTCCAAGGCTCCTTTCAAAGACATTGACGGGGTTGTCAAGGTAAATAAAATGTCGTCCGCAAACATGGACATCTTGTAGGATGCTTCCCCCACCTCTACCCCTCGTATCTGCGGTGTATTCCGGACCGTGATGGCCAGCGGCTCCAGAAACAGGGCAAATAGTAATGGAGACAGGGGGCATCCCTGTCGTGTTCCCCTCTGAATATGAAATGCGTCAGAGTAATATACCTGGGTAACTTTATCTGGGTATTCAGTGGAACATACCTAGATAAGTATTACACTGAATATACTTGGGTAACTTTATCTGGGTATTCAGCAGAGCATAGCTGGATAAGTGTTTCACTGAATATGCTCAGGTAACTTTATCTAGGTATTCAGTGTAACATACCTAGATAAGTATTACGCTGAATATACCTGGGTAAGTTTATTTGGATATTCAGTAGAGTATAGCTGTGTAAATGTCCTACAGAATATACCCAGGTAACTTTATTCAGATATTCAGCGGAGCACAGCTGGATAAGTATTATGCTGAATATACCTGGGTAAGTTTATTTGGGTATTCAATGGAACATATCTAGATAAGATTTATGCTGAATAAACCCGGGTAACTTCAGGACAGATATTTTTCTGTCCAGACTTATCGTTCAATATCTGCGCTCTAGAATGATCCCAGTGCAGACTCTTTCTTCCTGGCTAAAAGTTATGAGTATTTATTTACATATATTTCTTGTCCACCCTCTCTAAAGTATCTCTCTCTCCCTCCCAGTAGTAAAATGAGCCCTTTGCAGCTAGGAAGATGCAATAATCTAGGTAGTACAGCAATGTGCGAAAAGTTAATGCACCCTGGCATGCGATATTTACAGCAATTTCATACATCCAGCTATAAGAAACAAATTGCAGATACAATTCACACATAAGAGACAACAACAAATAACCAAACACAATAAAATACAAAGCCAGGCTAGAAACTAAATTAAGCCATAAAACAGTCCCACCTCAGCCAAATGTTCTTGTAAAAAAGAAAAAAAAAATCTAATTTTATACCAGTACAAGCACAGGATACCTCCCCAGCATTGCCCCCTGCTTGCTCCTAAACTATAACACTACAAGATTTTCCAAAGTCCCTGTAACCTCCTGAGCTCTGCTCCCCTCTCCCCCCTATACTGTAACACTAGAGGAGTTCCCCATGTCCCTGTAACCTCCTGAGCTCTGCTCCCCTCTCCCCCCTATACTGTAACACTAGAGGAGTTCCCCATGTCCCTGTAACCTCCTGAGCTCTCTCCCCTCTCCCCCCTATACTGTAACACTAGAGGAGCTCCCCATGTCCCTGTAACCTCCTGAGCTCTCTCCCCTCTCCCCCCTATACTGTAACACTAGAGGAGCTCCCCGTGTCCCTGTAACCTCCTGAGCTCTCTCCCCTCTCCCCCCTATACTGTAACACTAGAGGAGCTCCCCATGTCCCTGTAACCTCCTGAGCTCTCTCCCCTCTCCCCCCCTATACTGTAACACTAGAGGAGTTCCCCTGTGTCCCTGTAACCTCCTGAGCTCTCTCCCCTCTCCCCCCTATACTGTAACACTAGAGGAGTTCCCCATGTCCCTGTAACCTCCTGAGCTCTCTCAGCTCTCTCCCCTCTCACCCCTATACTGTAATAGAGGAGTTCCCCTGTGTCCCTGTAACCTCCTGAGCTCTCTCCCCTCTCCCCCCTATACTGTAACACTAGAGGAGTTCCCCATGTCCCTGTAACCTCCTGAGCTCTCTCAGCTCTCTCCCCTCTCCCCCCTATACTGTAACACTAGAGGAGCTCCCCTGTGTCCCTGTAACCTCCTGAGCTCTCTCCCCTCTCCCCCCCTATACTGTAACACTAGAGGAGTTCCCCTGTGTCCCTGTAACCTCCTGAGCTCTCTCCCCTCTCACCCCTATACTGTAACACTAGAGGAGTTCCCCATGTCCCTGTAACCTCCTGAGCTCTCTCAGCTCTCTCCCCTCTCACCCCTATCCTGTAACACTAGAGGAGTTCCCCATGTCCCTATAACCTCCTGAGCTCTCTCCCCTCTCCCCCCTATACTGTAACACTAGAGGAGCTCCCCCGTGTCCCTGTAACCTCCTGAGCTCTGCTCCCCTCTCCCCCCTATCCTGTAACACTAGAGGAGCTCCCCTGTGTCCCTGTAACCTCCTGAGCTCTCTCCCCTCTCCCCCTTATACTGTAACACTAGAGGAGTCCCCCTGTGTCCCTGTAACCTCCTGGGCTCTGCTCCCCTCTCCCCCCCCCCCTATACTGTAACATTAGAGAAGTTCCCCTGTGTCCCTGTAACCTCCTGAGCGCTCTCCCCCCTATACTGTAACACTAGAGGAGTTCCCCAATGCCCTGTAACCTCTTGAGCTCTGCTCCCCTCTCCTCCCTATCCTGTAACACTAGAGGAGCTCCCCAATGCCCTGTAACCTCCTGAGCTCTCTCCCCCCTATCCTGTAACACTAGAGGAGCTCCCCTGTGTCCCTGTAACCTCCTGAGCTCTCTCCCCTCTCCCCCCTATCCTGTAACACTAGAGGAGCTCCCCTGTGTCCCTGTAACCTCCTGAGCTCTCTCCCCTCTCCTCCCTATCCTGTAACACTAGAGGAGTTCCCCAATGCCCTGTAACCTCCTGAGCTCTCTCCCCTCTATCCTGTAACACTAGAGGAGTTCCCCAATGCCCTGTAACCTCCTGAGCTCTCTCCCCTCTCCCCCCTATCCTGTAACACTAGAGGAGTTCCCCAATGCCCTGTAACCGCTTGTTTCTGATTCCCTGCCCTTGCCTCAGTAGCACTGAATTCTCTACACAGTGAGAGTAAATTACAAGACTGAAGGAAGCTTACATTGTTTGATGGGTTCTCACTCAGAGCCCGCATGTTCAGGTCCTTGTAATACACCACTACGTTTACTAAATCATTCCTGAAAAATAAAGGGTCACTTATTACATTTGTTTACTGAACAATTCCAAATTAATTATGCATCATTAAATCTTAAGAAGGCAATTTTCAAAAGCATTTGCATCTATAAATAGCTACTTGGACAGGAAAGGGGCTCCTTGTATGAGGGTAGGACTACGCGCATTCCCAGGGCAGGCACAGCACATGGACTTTCAGAACTACATGTGTTCATTTTGCACCTGCCCACACAGGTTTGAAAATTATGCCCTAAATGAACCATGAAGGAGTCTGAAGGTGGATAAAAATATCAAAGCCAGGAAGCTGGCATCAGGCCCCAGCATGCAACATGCGTTCAGCAGCCTGACAAGCGGCTGATCCATGGACGAGCCTGCTCGTCTGACCCCTGCCAGCTCGCCGGTTCCTACGCTGCTCTGTTCCCTGCTTGCCAGGATTAATGCTCCTGAATCCATTTTAAACGGGACCCACACAGGCAGCACCCCCTCAGCACCCCCCACCCTCCTGAATCCAGGGGCAATTTAAACAGGACCCACACAGGCAGCGCTCACTCAGCCCCCACCCTCCTGAATCCAGGGGCAATTTAAACAGGACCCACACAGGCAGCACCCCCTCAGCACCCCCCACCCTCCTGAATCCAGGGGCAATTTAAACAGGACCCACACAGGCAGCACCCCCTCAGCACCCCCCACCCTCCTGAATCCAGGGGCAATTTAAACGGGACCCACACAGGCAGCGCTCACTCAGCACCCACCCTCCTGAATCCAGGGGCAATTTAAACAGGATCCACACAGGCAGCACTCACTCAGCCCCCACCCTCCTGAATCCAGGGGCAATTTAAACAGGATCCACACAGGCAGCGCTCACTCAGCACCCCCCATCCTCCTGAATCCAGGGGCAATTTAAACGGGACCCACACAGGCAGCGCTCACTCAGCACCCCCCACCCTCCTGAATCCAGGGGCAATTTAAACAGGACCCACACAGGCAGCGCTCACTCAGCACCCCCCATCCTCCTGAATCCAGGGGCAATTTAAACAGGACCCACACAGGCAGCGCTCACTCAGCACCCCTCAGCCTCCTGAATCCAGGGGCAATTTAAACAGGACCCACACAGGCAGCGCTCACTCAGCACCCCCCATCCTCCTGAATCCAGGGGCAATTTAAACGGGACCCACACAGGCAGCGCTCACTCAGCACCCCCCCACCCTCCTGAATCCAGGCGCAATTTAAACAGGACCCACACAGGCAGCGCTCACTCAGCACCCCCCACCCTCCTGAATCCAGGGGCAATTTAAACAGGACCCACACAGGCAGCGCTCACTCAGCCCCCACCCTCCTGAATCCAGGGGCAATTTAAACAGGACCCACACAGGCAGCGCTCACTCAGCACCCCCCATCCTCCTGAATCCAGGGGCAATTTAAACGGGACCCACACAGGCAGCGCTCACTCAGCACCCCCCACCCTCCTGAATCCAGGGGCAATTTAAACGGGACCCACACAGGCAGCGCTCACTCAGCCCCCACCCTCCTGAATCCAGGGGCAATTTAAACAGGACCCACACAGGTAGCGCTCACTCAGCACCCCCCACCCTCCTGAATCCAGGGGCAATTTAAACAGGATCCACACAGGCAGCGCTCACTCAGCAGCCCCCATCCTCCTGAATCCAGGGGCAATTTAAACAGGACCCACACAGGCAGCGCTCACTCAGCACCCCCCATCCTCCTGAATCCAGGGGCAATTTAAACGGGACCCACACAGGCAGCGCTCACTCAGCACCCCCTCAGCACCCCCCACCCTCCTGAATCCAGGGGCAATTTAAACGGGACCCACAGAGGCAGCGCTCACTCAGCACCCCCCATCCTCCTGAATCCAGGGGCAATTTAAACAGGACCCACACAGGCAGCGCTCACTCAGCCCCCACCCTCCTGAATCCAGGGGCAATTTAAACAGGACCCACACAGGCAGCGCTCACTCAGCCTCCTGAATCCAGGGGCAATTTAAACGGGACCCACACAGGCAGCGCTCACTCAGCCTCCTGAATCCAGGGGCAATTTAAACGGGACCCACACAGGCAGCGCTCACTCAGCACCCCCCACCCTCCTGAATCCAGGGGCAATTTAAACGGGACCCACACAGGCAGCGCTCACTCAGCACCCCCCATCCTCCTGAATCCAGGGGCAATTTAAACGGGATCCACACAGGCAGCGCTCACTCAGCACCCCCCACCCTCCTGAATGCAGGGGCAATTTAAACGGGACCCACACATGCAGCGCTCACTCAGCACCCCCCACCCTCCTGAATCCAGGGGCAATTTAAACGGGACCCACACAGGCAGCGCTCACTCAGCCCCCACCCTCCTGAATCCAGGGGCAATTTAAACGGGACCCACACAGGCAGCGCTCACTCAGCACCCCCCATCCTCCTGAATCCAGGGGCAATTTAAACGGGACCCACACAGGCAGCGCTCACTCAGCACCCCCCATCCTCCTGAATCCAGGGGCAATTTAAACGGGACCCACACAGGCAGCGCTCACTCAGCCTCCTGAATCCAGGGGCAATTTAAACAGGACCCACACAGGCAGCGCTCACATAACCCCCCCACCCTCCTGAATCCAGGGGCAATTTAAACGGGACCCACACTGGCAGCGCTCACTCAGCCTCCTGAATCCAGGGGCAATTTAAACGGGACCCACACAGGCAGCGCTCACTCAGCCCCCACCCTCCTGAATCCAGGGGCAATTTAAACGGGACCCACACAGGCAGCGCTCACTCAGCCCCCACCCTCCTGAATCCAGGGGCAATTTAAACGGGACCCACACAGGCAGCGCTCACTCAGCCTCCTGAATCCAGGGGCAATTTAAACAGGACCCACACAGGCAGCGCTCACTCAGCGCTCACTCAGCCTCCTGAATCCAGGGGCAATTTAAACGGGACCCACACAGGCAGCGCTCACTCAGCCTCCTGAATCCAGGGGCACTTTAAACAGGACCCACACAGGCAGCGCTCACTCAGCGCTCACTCAGCCTCCTGAATCCAGGGGCAATTTAAACGGGACCCACACAGGCAGCGCTCACTCAGCACCCCCTCAGCCTCCTGAATCCAGGGGCAATTTAAACAGGACCCACACAGGCAGCGCTCACTCAGCACCCCCCAGCCTCCTGAATGCAGGGGCAATTTAAACAGGACCCACACAGGCAGCGCTCACTCAGCCCCCACCCTCCTGAATGCAGGGGCAATTTAAACGGGACCCACACAGGCAGCGCTCACTCAGCCCCCACCCTCCTGAATCCAGGGGCAATTTAAACAGGACCCACACAGGCAGCGCTCACTCAGCCCCCACCCTCCTGAATGCAGGGGCAATTTAAACGGGACCCACACAGGCAGCGCTCACTCAGCGCTCACTCAGCCTCCTGAATCCAGGGGCAATTTAAACAGGACCCACACAGGCAGCGCTCACTCAGCCCCCCCCACCCTCCTGAATCCAGGGGCAATTTAAACGGGACCCACACAGGCAGCGCTCACTCAGCACCCCCCAACCTCCTGAATCCAGGGGCAATTTAAACAGGACCCACACAGGCAGCGCTCACTCAGCCCCCCCCCACCCTCCTGAATCCAGGGGCAATTTAAACAGGACCCACACAGGCAGTGCTCACTCAGCACCCCCCACCCTCCTGAATCCAGGGGCAATTTAAACAGGACCCACACAGGCAGCGCTCACTCAGCCCCCACCCTCCTGAATGCAGGGGCAATTTAAACGGGACCCACACAGGCAGCGCTCACTCAGCCTCCTGAATCCAGGGGCACTTTAAACAGGACCCACACAGGCAGCGCTCACTCAGCGCTCACTCAGCCTCCTGAATCCAGGGGCAATTTAAACAGGACCCACACAGGCAGCGCTCACTCAGCACCCCCTCAGCCCGCTGAAAGGGAGAGATAGAGCATAAAAAGGGAATGGGGTTAGGGAAAGGAGAAAGGAGAGCCGCTGAGTGGTGGGTAAGAAGGTCAGAGGTCACAGACATCGTCCTTCATGTCAGTTTGAAAATAAAAAGTCATAAAAATCTCTCAAGTTTGCTTTTTTCTTCTTTTGATGTTTAGTTTGCACTAATTTGCTAAAACAATAAAATCCCACACAAGAAATAAAATTGAAAAAGTCCCCAACAAAACAGAAGTTTGAGAAATGAAAGGAACCATTTTTGGGCTGCGTGCACTGATCCAGTTCCTTATGTAACGAGAAGTATTCTGCTTTAATTAACGAACATTCACCATAAAACCCTGACAGATCCATATTCAGTCGCTGCGGCACTGCAAATGTAAGTGGAAAAATTATTTGGCTGAGCGAAGTCCGCCCAGAATCAGCCCTACAGCCCGAGACGTGAGCGTTACCCAGCCAAATGCCAGTGACGGGATGAATAATTTAATAAAAGCAGCACTGCCATGGGCCAGCGACTGTGCTGTGCAGTGCAGTATACGCTGACGGGATCCTATGCCTGCAGCGAAAAAGCCTTTTTTAGTTGTGGAGAAGAAAATAAAACGTACTTGGTGAGGTTTTTGGTGATCTTGCTGCCCATCTCCCAGGACAAAACACGAAGCATCCACTCCTGTAAGAGAGAGAGAGCACACGCAGCTCATCAGGAGGCTTGTGGTGCAGGTTCGCTAGCTGGGCAGATTTCTACAGGCACTGAGGGCACGAACCCGTAGCAAAGGCCAACAGGAAAGTCCCCAGCCCATGAACCCTGTGCTCGCTGCATTTACTGATTTATTACAAGGATTTGTTTTACTGGCGAGGATTGCTCTAAGATTATTCCTTTTTGCATCACTTCAAACAGTTTTCAGTAAATGTACCTTGTAAATCAATCTTCCATCTCGTACTGCTGCATCATGATGGGCAATTCTAGTTCTTGTTTTTATTGTGTTCAAGGTTTTATTATCTATGTTTTAAATTGTAGATCGCCTGGAACTTGGGTAGCAGGCGATTAATAAATGCAAATAAATACTATAGGCTTCATGTATGGAGGGCCGGGGGCAGCAGAACATCTTTTTAGTTTGAGGGCGGTGGTCAAGCCCTAAACGAAGTTCATTCCTTTCCATTTACAGTCAGTCTTTCTAATAAACATTTCCTGCTAATCAGAGTATAATTATTCATTTCCAGGTCAAGCAATAAAAGTCTTGCTAGAAAACCAGAAATACAGCATTACTAATAGAAACGTCAGTACTAAGTGACTATTCTGCAGTGTATGGAGAGAGAAGATCATCAAATACCAAGAGATGTAATCAGAGATTAAGAAAATGTGGCCTAAAGAGGCAGAGAGAGTCCTAAGAGTTTAGGCACGGCTGGCCTGGTTAAAGGAACTTCCAAGCTCTTCTTGGTCTGTTGCCGGGCTGTATTAGACCGTGCAAGCTTCGGAAAGAAGCCGCTTGATACAACGCAAGCACTAGCAGTGAATTAGAGAGAGCGTGATTGGCTTAAAAGTGAGGTTCATTCTTGAACATAAATCCTGAACCTCCAGTTCTCTAAACACAAACTCTGTGTCCACAGAACCTCCCAACAATGGGGGCAGAGCAGGATATTTCCCTCATACCTCACCGTACCAAACAATATTCAAATTCTGACATCAGCTAAATAACAGTAACAAAACAATATTTATTTATTGGTTTTCTATACCGACATTCATAAAACAAATGTCACATCGGTGTACGGCTTAAGAAAAACAATTAACTATAAGACCCATTAACGGTAATAAAGAGGAAAGTTGCTGGCATGCAATTAAGCCCCGCCCCTTACTCTCCAGCCCCGCCCCTCTCCCTCTCTCCACGTGGAACTTGAGCCTCCCTTGGGACGAGGACCATTGGTGGCAGAGGTCAGCGTAATCTACCCTGCCCGCTCCCCAGACTCCCTCTCTCAGCAGCTGCTGCTATCGGCCAAACAGGAGAAGGCCTGCAGGGCACCCTCCCTCCTCAGGGCCTGAATGGCGCATTTACACCCCTGTGATTCACAGCAGGACCCTCGGGCCCCAGCAGGGGAGAGAGGAGGCATCAGAGACGATACAAGGTCAGGGAGTAAGAGGATGCGGGGTGGGGGGAGGCAGGAGGAACACAGGGTGGGGGGGGGGACGGGGACACAGAATGAACTGGAGATTTGTGGGGGGACACCTTGGTGAGGGTAGAGATCGGGTCGGGGGGAGGAAGTTAAAGGAGGAGAGTGATTGGGGTAAAAGAGTGAACTGGGGATGGGGGAAGTGAACCAGTGAATGAGGAGTTTGGGAGGGTGGAATAAACCTGGATGAGTGAGGGGGAATCAGGGTGAATGGGTTGATCAGATGGGGAGGGGAAGTAAAAGAGGGGAGTGAGGGATAATGGGATGAGGGTAGGATTCTACTACTACACATCTCAATTATGCACTTCCTACACAACAGTATTTCCCCACCCTTGGATGGGCTTTTACTACGAGCTCTGAAATACAAAATCCTGCATAGAAGAGGAAAACACTCAGGATATAAGTAACTAACTTTCCATACCACTGCAGCACTAACTCACAGGACTCCACAAGCAACAACCCTACCGATAAAAAGGCAGCCCTACAACACCAATACTCCTCCTGTTGGGAAAACACAATGAAGAAGTTTGCTATAGTCCCTGCATGCTGGCAGAATTCCTCAGCTCACTCGTGCTCCAGGAACACAAAGGGACCGAGTGCACTGTTTAACCCGCAGCTGGACGCGGGTTGTGTAGGTGCATCCACATTCCCTTATGTAATAAGGGGATTAGCGCCTCCACAATGCGCGTCCAACGTGCGGCGAAACCAATAGTGCTCATCACATGCAAATGCTATTAGTTACTCATCCAAAATTTAAAAAAAAAAATGTGCATTCAATACACACATTTCTGAGCACTCCCTAAAGTTGCAAAGAAAAGCAGAAAATACGGCTTTTCTGTACATCCTCCTACTTAATATTGTGGCGATATTAAGTAGGAGAAATGAAATATTAAAAAAAAAAGTGCCGGCAGTCAGGAAATGGATGCTCAGGTAACCAGCGTGGCTGTGCGCCAGTTAGGAAAACAAGCTGATAAATTCAGCGTCCATTTTCTTAACTAGCAGACGGCCGCAGAATGCCAGCCTCTCCCGGGCGCCAGTTGTCAAGAACTGAAGACAATTTTCAAAGCCACAGATAAAAAAAAAAAAAAAGCATTTTATTTATCAGAATGTGGGTTTGCGTGGGTCTGCAATGCTGGACATTTTGCCCACATTGGGGCTGATACAATAAGATACGCACCAAAAACACAGGTTCCTATTGAGCACCTGTTTCCCTAATGTGCATCCCCTGGGTGGCCCATGCAATATTTAAATGAGGGGCTGTGTTAAAAAGGACACAATAGGGACATTTTGTGCATCCTTGTGCTCAAATGCATCAGTGCCCACAATTGCAACGGGCACTCAATACCAGCGTCCATTTTACCCCACTTTGTTATTTTGCTGAGGTTGCTAAAGAGCCCATAGATAAGCTCCCCTTGCCATGGGTGTCTAAATTGTGCGGCCAGAATAATTTTTTTTTTTAATCAAACCAATATACATTTAGGGGCCAATATTCAGCTGTGGAGCAGCTATCCAGCTAACTTATCAGGGATATTCAGTGGCGCAGCCTCACCGCTTAATATCCTCAAATCCTCGGCAGAGTTAGAGTTGGCCAGATAAGAATATCTGGCCAACTGTAGGACAGCCCTACAGCTAACCCCAATATTCGGAGACAGCTGCTCAACTTATTCAGCTAACTCTGCTCCACCTGGAAATGCCTCCCGCCCGCCCCTTGAATGCCCCTGACTTATGCGGCTAGAAGTTAGCTGCATACGGCTTTGAGTATCGCCGGCTAGACTTTTAGATGGATGACTTTTCAGTTATCCGTCTAAATGGTTTTTGAATATCGATCTCTTTATTTTTCAGCACCGCAAGCAGTAGATTTAAGTTTTGCAATGATACTAAGCAGGAGGAACCACAGAGGACAGTATTTTTTTAATTAATTTCTCCTGAGCCCTCTGGGGCTGGAGTTAAATTTGCCAGATTAAAAAGTGTGTTGGGCGCCAGTGATTTTCTGCATCAAGGGTAATGGCCGACAGCCTCATCTACATGGATTTTAATACCTACGCGCGGGCATACCCGGTGCACACAATCTACACCTGATATTATAACATGCACGCGAGCATGGTCCCTCCACCCCCCCCCCCAGCCCTACCTAAACCCCCCTAACCTTTATTTTATAGGTTGCGCCTGCCTCTGGGCAGGCGTAGGATGCGCGCGCCGGCCACTGTGCCTGGAGGCTCTGGTCCTTCCCCGCCCCTTTTTTCAAGCCCCAGGACTTACGCGCATCCCGGGGCTTTACATGCACCACCGGGCCTTTTGAATATAGGCCCGGCACGCATAGGGCTTTGAAAATCTGTCCCAATATGAATAATTTTCAATTTAAAAAAATTGACTTATTTTGCGTAGTCAGATTTGCGTCCACATAATTGCTGCAGAATTTTGAACAAATCTGCCACACAACTTGCAAAATCTTGCCACAGGAAACCTGGGGCTTTCAGTAAGGACTGAACCTTTTTCACACCACTGCAATATCCAAAGGACCAGGTCAATGTAAGATTTTTAAGCGTAGGATCAAAGAAGTGAAAGTTACCTCTGCCATCAAAGCTGGCCAATGTGCTAAGCTGCTGCTTAGAGTCCACTCCTTAAAGCTGAAAAGAAATACATTTATAGATTAAGATAGAAAGTTGAACATTCAGAGAAGTCCTTATTCAACCACTGGGCACGTGGCAAGTTAGCTGGATAGCTCATCTGGCTAGCAGCCTATATATTCAGCGAGTCAGCTGTGCCGCTGAATCTATCTGGCTATCCTAAAGTTTATCCGGCTAACTTTAGGACAGGTCTAAGGGATGACCAGACTTATCCAGCTAACTCGGCTCCTCCCAGTTATGCCCTGACCTATCCAGCCAAATGTTAGCTGGATAAAAAGTTATCTATCTAGAATTTATTGCCCAAATATTCATTTAGCTGTGTAACTTCTGAGTTATCTGGATATATACTTCTGAATACGGACCTCAGAGTTTCTGTGTTTCAGATAAACATTTCATGCATTTTTTCAGCTTAGAAAACCTTGGGATCCTTATGGCTAGCTAGATTGGAGAAATTACTTACCTGATAAATTTGCTTTCTTTAGTGTAGACAGATGGACTCAGGACCAGTGGGTTATGCTCCCCTGCCAGCAGATGGAAACAGAGTCAGGTTTCAAAGCTGATGTCACCTTAGACTCACCCCTGCAGTGACCTCAGCCCCTCAGTATTCTCTTCAAAAGCCACTGTGGACATACTATCGAAAAACCTTGATTTAAAATGTGATTAAAAAACAGATAACTGTATTCAACCAATCATAAACCCTGAACCCCAGTAAGATTATAGATGCCCTGATCTGGGGACTGGATGACGGCTTACCCGTAATCTCTTGGAATCGATATCCACTCCACGGGCGAATCCTTGGCACCGTTCTTGGGCAGCTGGGGGCGGGATGCTGAGTCCATCTGTCTATACTAAAGAAAAAGAAATTATCAGGTAAGTAATTTCTCCATTTCCTAACGTTTAGTCAGATGGACTCAGACCAATGGGATGTACAAAAGCTACTCCCGATCGGGGCAGGAGACTGCCCGTGATCTGGGTAACACCACCCTTGCAAAGGCTGAGTCCTCCCGGGTCTGAACATCCAGGTGACAGAACCAGCAGAAGGTGTGCAAGGACCACATCACCGTTTGGCAGATATCGATGGGAGACAGCAGTCTAAGCTTCAGCCCATGAGACTGCCTGAGCCCTGGTGGAATGAGCTTTAACCTGAGAAGGTAATGGATTTCCTGCCTCCACACAGGCTCCCATGATCTCCTCCTTAATCCAGTGAGCTATGGTAGCCCACGAAGCTTGTTCACCCCACTTCCTTCCACCATGAAGGACAAACAGGCGGTCCCATCTTTTGGACTGGTTCTGAAACTTCCAGATACCATACCAAAAGCCTACTGACATTCAAATGACTGAGGCGGTATTCTCCTTGTCCTTATCTAGGGATGTCAATTAAATGGACTGATTCAAATGAAGCTCCGAGACTACCCTGGGCAAGAAGGATGGAACGGTACGAAGCTGTAACGCTCCTAGAGTCATCGAGAGCAATGGTGCCTGACGCCACAATGCCTGTAGTTCAGAGATGCAACGTGCTGGGCATACGGCCACCAGGAACACCGTTTAAGGTTAATAAAAGCAAGGAAAGACTGCACAGCAGCCGAAAGGAAGGCCCTGTCAAAAATTCCAATACTAGATTAAGATTCTATAAAGGAACCGGCCACTAGTGAGCTGGTCAGAGGTGCTTCACCCCTTTCAGAAAACGGGCTATGTCCAGATCAGCCAACAGGTGGGTTGCATTCACCTCGCCCCGAAACAGGAGAGAGCTGCTGTCTGAACCTTCAAGGAGTTAAGAGTCAAACCTTTATTCAAGCCGCCCTACAAAAATTCCAAAATTAGTGGGATTTTGACTGCCCAAGGGGGAACACCATGTTCCTTGCATCAGGCCTCAAATACTCTCCAGACCCACACAGACTAGGGATGTAGAGATCTTTTGCTCACAGAGTAAGGTGGCAATTACTGCTGCAGAATATCCTCGCTTCATCAGGCGAGCCCTCGCCAGGTCCAGACCGTAGGACAGAATCAAGTCCCTGTGTGGTGGGAGGGGTTTCTCCACCAGGAGTCTACCATGGATGCCTGAGCCAATCTGGAGCTACTAGTAGGACTAATCCCATGTGGTGCTTGAATCTGCAAATGACCCTGCCCAGCAGGGGCCACAGAGGGATGGCGTATAGCAATTCTTCTTCCGGCCAGGTCTGAACGACAGCATTGATCCCCAGGGACCACTGATCTCTTCTGCGACTGAAGAATCGGGGGACCCTTCGCACTGTGAGATGTGGCCAGGTCGATGGACGGGAGACCCCAAGGATCTATCATCAACTGAAAGACTTTGGCTGACAATGCCCTCTCTCTTGGATCCAGATTCTCCCTGCTTAGAAAGTCTGTTCTGACATTGTCTTTTCCTGCGAGGTGGGAGGCTGAGATCATTTGTAGATGTATTTCTGCCCATTCCATAAAGAGATTTATCTCCTGTGACACTTGCTGGCTCTTGGTTCCACCCTGATGGGGTTAAAGGGGCACTTAGAGAAGATAAGGCCATCGCGGAAAGATTAAATGATTTCTTTGCTTCGGTGTTTACTGAAGAGGATGTTGGGGAGGTACCCGTAATGGAGAAGGTTTTCATGGGTAACGATTCTGATGGACTGAATCAAATCATGGTGAACCTAGAAGATGTGGTAGACCTGATTGACAAACTGAAGAGTAGTAAATCACCAGGACCGGATGGTATACACCCCAGAGTTCTGAAGGAACTAAAAAATGAAATTTCAGACCTATTAGTAAAAATGTGTAACTTATCATTAAAATCATCCATTGTACCTGAAGACTGGAGGATAGCAAATGTAACCCCAATATTTAAAAAGGGCTCCAGGGGCGATCCCGGAAACTACAGACCGGTTTGCCTGACTTCAGTGCCAGGAAAAATAGTGGAAAGTGTTCTAAACATCAAAATCACAGAACATATAGAAAGACATGGTTTAATGGAACAAAGTCAGCATGGCTTTACCCAAGGGAAGTCTTGCCTCACAAATCTGCTTCACTTTTTTGAAGGGGTTAATAAACATGTGGATAAAGGTGAACCGGTAGATGTAGCGTATTTGGATTTTCAGAAGGCATTTGACAAAGTTCCTCATGAGAGGCTTCTAGGAAAAGTAAAAAGTCATGGGATAGGTGGTGATGTCCTTTCATGGATTACAAACTGGCTAAAAGACAGGAAACAGAGAATAGGATTAAATGGTCAATTTTCTCAGTGGAGGGGAGTGGGCAGTGGAGTGCCTCAGGGATCTGTATTGGGACCCTTACTTTTCAATATATTTATAAATGATCTGGAAAGAAATACGAGTGAGATAATCAAATTTGCAGATGATACAAAATTGTTCAGAGTAGTTAAATCACAAGCAGATTGTGATAAATTGCAGGAAGTCCTTGTGAGACTGGAAAATTGGGCATCAAAATGGCAGATGAAATTTAATATGGATAAGTGCAAGGTGATGCATATAGGGAAAAATAACCCATGCTATAGTTACATAATGTTAGGTTCCATATTAGGTGCTACCACCCAAGAAAGAGATCTAGGTGTCATAGTGGATAACACATTGAAATCGTCGGCTCAGTGTGCTGCGGCAGTCAAAAAAGCAAACAGAATGTTGGGAATTATTAGAAAGGGAATGGTGAATAAAACAGAAAATGTCATAATGCCTCTATATTACTCCATGGTGAGACCGCACCTTGAATACGGTGTACAATTCTGGTCGCCGCATCTCAAAAAAGATATAACTGCAATGGAGAAGGTACAGAGAAGGGCGACCAAAATAAGGGGAATGGAACAGCTCCCCTATGAGGAAAGACTAAAGAGGTTAGGGCTGTTCAGCTTGGAGAAGAGACGACTGAGGGGGGATATGATAGAGGTGTTTAAAATCATGAGAGGTCTAGAACGGGTAGATGTGAATCAGTTATTTACTCTTTCAGATAATAGAAAGACTAGGGGGCACTCCATGAAGTTAGAAAATAGCCACTTGCCAGGTTCTTATGGCCTGGATTGGCCACTGTTGGAAACAGGATGCTGGGCTTGATGGACCCTTGGTCTGACCCAGTATGGCATGTTCATATGTAGGCTACTGTCGTTGTGTTGTCTGACATTACACGGATCACTTGACTCTGGAGTCTGTGGCTGACTTGTAGATAAACTAACTGCCTGGGCTTCCAGGTGGTTGAAATTCCAGAGGGCCTCTTCCTCGGTCCAACGTCCCTGGACTATCAGGTCCTGACAGTGAGCTCCCCAGCCCTGGAGGCTCGTGTCAGTTGTGAGGGTCAGTCAGTTCGGAGAGGACAGGGGTACACCCTTGCTCAGATGAGCTTCCTGCAGCCACCACTGGAGCCGAGAGCATACTCCCATTGGTAGGTGGAGGCAAATCGAATAATCTTGAGACTGCGGGTTCCAATGTGACATTAGTGAGCATTGAAGTGGTCGCATGTGTGCCCTCACCCACGGCACTACCTCCAGGGTTGCCGCTATCAAACTGAGAACTTGGAGATAGCTCCACATCAGGCATATCGTGCTCATCAACTGACACTCTTGGGACATCAATTTCCTTATCTGCATGGTCAGAAGGAAGACTTTGCCCTGCCTGGGGTTGAACCAGACTCCCAAATATTCCAAGGACTAGGAGGGCTTGAGAATTCTTTTGTTGAGGTTTTCGACCCAACTGAGTTCCTGAAGCAGGAAGGTCACCCGATCAATCACCCTGACACTCATCTACAGACTTGGCCCAGGATAAACCAGTCATCCAAGTATGGGTACACAGGATTCTCTCTTTTCTCAATGCTGCCGCTACGACCATCATAATCTTGGAAAATGTTCTGGGGGCGATGGCTAGGCCAAAAGGTAGTACCCTGGAACTGATAATGGCAACTCAGTTCTGCAAAATGTAGGAAATGTTGGTGTTCTTGATGGATTGGAATACGTAAGTAGGCTTCAGATAGGTTCAGGGAGGTTAAGAACTTTCCCAACTGTATGGCCATTATCATGCAGCATAGGGTTTCCTTGCAGAAATGATTCATTTGTAGATGTCGGTTGACGCTCCTGAGGTCCAGATGGGGCGAAAGGAACCTTCCTTCTTGCGTACAATGAAATAGATGGAGCACCACCCTGTATTTTCCTGGGGTGCAGGTACTGGGATTATAGCCCTCATCCTGAGGAACCTTAACAGGGTAGTCTCCACTACCTGCTTCTTGTGCTGGGAGTGGCAAGAAAACATCATGAATATGTTCTGAGGAGTGCTGTGAAATTCCAGCGCATATCCTTCTCCTATGACCTCCAGTACCCATTTGTCCGAAGTGTCCCTCCTATCGACCTCCTATCTCCTCGTTCCGAGGGTAAGTCAGCAAAATTTCATTGCAGGGGTTCGGGACGAACCTGAATCAGAGTCTATCCCTCTCTTGGGCGTTTGACTATGAAAGGCTGAGACCTCTGAAATGTTGTTTCTGTAGGGTTGAAAGCATTAGGAGCCCCTGGATTGATCCCTCATAGGCAAGGGGCACTGTAACTTCTTTCTATTATCTTTTGGTAGCTGGGAAATGTATTTATTTATTTGTTTTTGTATACCGACATTCACTCAGGGTATCACATCGGTTTACAAGATGTATTGTAATATACTGTTAAATAGGCATTAATCTGTTACTTGATTATTGTATATACATGCATAAAAAACAAAGTGGTATATTAATGTTCATAGATAGTAACAAAATAGGGCTAGACAAAACGAGTTCCATTGGTGTATCATTTATAATCAAAGCAGTGTAGAGAAAAACTAGGCTATTGGCGGTGTAGTTTCATTTGGATGGTGAGCTTGGGTAAGGTTATGAGGTAGGAAAGATGCAGTCGTTGAGGTGTTCGATGTCGGCTGGGTATGCTTTTTTGAAAAGCCACGTTTTTAGTGATTTCTTGAAGTTCTGTGGTGAGGGATCTGTTCTGAGAGGTTCTGGTAGTTTGTTCCATAATGTTGGAAATGGGAGATTTACCCCATTTACTAGCCAGCTTTTCCAATTCACTTCCGAAGAGGAGTGATCCTTTAAAGGGTATCTGTGAAAGATTGGCTTGGGGGTTGCGTCTGCTGACTAATTCCACAGCCACAGCTGTCTTCTGGCCGCCACCAATGAGGCCACTCCTCTGGCCAAAGCAAGGACTAGATCCAAACCCGTGTCAGCTAAAAAGGCAGCGGCAGGTTCCATAACCGCTCTGGAGTTCACCACCCTGAGTCATCCACCTCGTGAGAGAGGAGCAGGCATGAATGAGCTCCCAGGGCACAACAAGAAGCAATCTGTAAGGTCATTGCTATGCGTCAAAGGCCTGTTTAAGGATGGCCTCCATCTGCCTATCAGGTGCATCCTTTAAGGCTGCTCCTCCCTCCACTGGGATAGTTGTTCAGTTAGAGACGGCACAGACCAGTGCATCCATGTTAGGGAAACACAAACACGCTCTCACTGCCGGATTCAGTGGGTATAGAGCTCTAATGCTCGTTCCCCTTTAAAACTTGCTTCCAGGGCATCCCATTCCAGGTCATTCAACTCCTGGATGGCTTCCAGTACTGGGAAGTAACAAGAGGCTTTCTGTAGGGAAATCAGAATGGGATTCTTCAGAGTCCACCCCAGGAACTCCCAACATCTTCAGAATCTGAGAAACCAGGGCCAGCAATTCGTCTCCATGGAAAAACCGTAACATGGTCCGATATGGTTCTAAACCAAGGGGAATTTCTCCATCTTCCAAGGAATCTGTATCCTCCTCTTCGTCTATGTCTTCTGGGTCCCTGCCAGGGATACCATGGTGAGGAGAGGCATGCCTCGAGGGAGGGATTACTGGCTGAGGTTCTGTCCAAGTGGCAAGTGAGGTAGCAGACTGTGCCTGTACGAAGGCCTTGAAAGAATTCCACCCAAGAGAAGGCGGCCGGGTCCATGCCTAGCCCAGGAGGTACTGGGGTAGGTGCTGCTGAATTTCCCTCTCCCATGGATGACCCAGTCCCAGGGGTACTTCCAGTTAAGGCTGTGGCTGACCCATCCTCTGAATGGGAGGAGCCGGGCTTAGCAAAGTCCGAGGAGGCCAATTGTCCCTGGGCTTCCTCACAGCGCTGACATAAGTTGGAATCCAGGTCAGACTGTGAAACATTAATATGACAGCAGCGCAGAGAGAAAGTTGCTTATGTTTCTTGGCTGCCGGAGCTATCGGCGATGGTAACTGTAACTGTGTGTTCTGTTGGCTCGTTCTTAAAATGTTATGCACACAGATTTTGGGCGCCTAGGCAGGACATGGCGAGGCGCATGCACAGCCCGTGCGCCCAGCTTTACCTGTACTCTGCGCGTATGTACGTGCACCACAGCGCACGCGTGGAACCAACGCACCATGCGTACTGATGTTCTATGGAGGGCAACACGGCATGCAGAAAGACGGCTGTCGTAGACGGGATGCTGGGCTTAACGGGCCTTTGCTCTAACCCAGTATGGCACTTCTTATGTTCTATAAATTCTTAAGCTTAAACAACCCTGAGGTCAATACTGAGCTCCCAGCTAACTGGATAACCTCCTTGGATAACTGAATATCTGAGCTACCTGAGTAAGTTACCCCCTATTTATCTGGCTTAAAACTTACTCGGATAAATCGGATCTCTTGAGCACAGATGGATTTTGTAATCCTTAACTTAGCCGGAGAAAGCTCCTTGCTCACCTGCACGATTCTCTGCAGACGTCCTCACATCCTAATTGTTCCTGATTGAACTTTTCATGGAGCTTGTAGTAGCAATAAACTGCAAAGCAAGAGCAGATACGGTTGATCAATCTAGCAGACAGAGGCCCGTATTCAAATTTGGGACTGAAGCCAGATAAGTCGAGGGACTGAATATTCCTCTCGATACCCGAGTGGGGAATTTCCAGGGTGGTACCGGCTCGATCAGCGCAGGTCTGAAGTGAAACCAAATAAGTTCAAACTTGACTGGCAGCCAGGCCAGCTGCACTGCTTTCGCCTCAAAATAATTTAAAAATTATCAGGGCACAGTGCCCAATCCCTCCAAAAGAATTAAAACAAATTGCAAGTCATCAATAAATAAAGGTCTGAAATCTCCCCATTTCCATCCCCCCAGAACAGCAAGAAAGCTTCCATTGCTCCTGGAGGCTTTGGGAGGTGCAGGTGGGGCCGGGCCTGTGATTTTCACATGGGAAGGGGGCTCTGTCCCCTGATATTTTGGAGGTGTGGCAGGAAACCTTTAGCTCAGCATATTCAGGAAATCCTGCTTAAAGTTTGCTTCTCACCAGCCCAAAGTGACTCTCATTTCAGATTCTGGGCCTTACCCCAGCTAGGATGTGTTGCTTGGCTGCAGTACTGCGCCCCCTCTGGCAGGGGCTGATCATAGTGACCACAACCACACGTAGCCACCATTTCCTTCTGGAAACAAGAGTGCAGACAAATCTGGAAGGGAAGGGAAGGAAAGCTGTGAGGCGAAGAGATGATCTTCTCTCCGTTCCTGCCCTACCCGTGCCAGTTCTCTCATCACAGATCACCAAAGAATAAACCCCGGCATAAAAAGGGCAGCAGTTTATATCTCCCTCTTCAGAAAACACCTCCAGCCACATGCAAGTGTTCTGCTATCCTCATCCTACTCCCACCAGCCTCCAGCATTCAACCCTTTCCTCAATCTCCTGTCCTATTATTCTAAGACTGAGACCCCACCCCCCCCCGCCAGAGCTCTGCCAATGCACTTCACTCCTGCCCTGCACACCCCCTATTCCCGTAATGAGACCCCCATACCCTGCTCTGCCAGTGCTCCTCACTCCTGCCCACCCCCTATTCCCATAATGAGACCCCCATACCCTGCTCTGCCAATGCTCCTCACTCCTGCCCTGCACACCCCCTATTCCCGTAATGAGACCCCCATACCCTGCTCTGCCAGTGCTCCTCACTCCTGCCCCGCACACCCCCTATTCCCGTAATGAGACCCCATACCCTGCTCTGCCAGTGCTCCTCACTCCTGCCCCGCACACCCCCTATTCCCGTAATGAGACCCCCATACCCTGCTCTGCCAGTGCTCCTCACTCCTGGCCCGCACACCCCCTATTCCCGTAATGAGACCCCCATACCCTGCTCTGCCAGTGCTCCTCCCTCCTGCCCCGCCCACCCCCTATTCCCGTAATGAGACCCCCATACCCTGCTCTGCCAGTGCTCCTCACTCCTGGCCCGCACACCCCCTATTCCCGTAATGAGACCCCCATACCCTGCTCTGCCAGTGCTCCTCACTCCTGCCCCGCACACCCCCTATTCCCGTAATGAGACCCCCATACCCTGCTCTGCCAGTGCTCCTCACTCCTGCCCCGCACACCCCCTATTCCCGTAATGAGACCCCCATACCCTGCTCTGCCAGTGCTCCTCTCTCCTGCCATGCAGCTCCCCTTATTCCAATGAGACCCCCATACCCTGCTCTGCCAGTGCTTCTCACTCCTGCCATGCAGCTCCCCTTATTCCAATGAGACCCCCATACCCTGCTCTGCCAGTGCTCCTCACTCCTGCCATGCACACCCCCTGTTCCCGTAATGAGACCCCCATACCCTGCTCTGCCAGTGCTCCTCACTCCTGCCCTGCACACCCCCTATTCCCGTAATGAGACCCCCATACCCTGCTCTGCCAGTGCTCCTCTCTCCTGCCCTGCAGCTCCCCTTGTTCAAATGAGACCCCCATACCCTGCTCTGCCAGTGCTCCTCACTCCTGCCCTGCAGCTCCCCTTATTCCAATGAGACCCCCATACCCTGCTCTGCCAGTGCTCCTCTCTCCTGCCATGCAGCTCCCTTTATTCAAATGAGACCCCCATACCCTGCTCTGCCAGTGCTCCTCTCTCCTGCCCTGCAGCTCCCCTTATTCAAATGAGACCCCCATACCCTGCTCTGCCAGTGCTCCTCTCTCCTGCCCTGCAGCACCCACTGCTATTTCAGAACCAAGACCCTGTTCCCCCCACCCCCATACACACATTTGCCAGTGACCTTCATTTCTCTCTTGCTCCATTATCAGGTTTAGGAGACTGCCAGGAGTTTGAGCAATCTGCCTGGCAAGTGCTGGAAATAAATACACAAACTGGGGTTCTGCAGTCAAGGGAGACTGAAAGAGCAGAAGAGATGTGTATTTACGTTAAGAGTGTAGCTTTTATTAAAGAGGTTTGTCACGGGTACATCACTCCCATCCATAGTGCAGTTGCTGTAAGGTGCGCTCAGCTTACTGGATTCTGTCTGGAATACAACAGGAAACTGTCAGCATGATGGGTAAGTCAGAAAGTAGGAAGCATAGACAACTGGTGTGAAAATACAGCACAGAAGGGCAATAATCAAAGCATTTCCAGGGATAAAGCAGCTTTGAAAATTGCACACCCTGAGGCAGCAAGTTTTCATCCAGGAGCTCAAAGCAATGTTACAAAGGCAAGATTTATATAGCAATTTATACATTTTATAAATAATGATAAAAGAAATACAAGGCACGAACTGCAAATTCAAACCTGTTTTTAAGATAAACAGCAGCAATAAATAGAACGGAAAATGTCATAATGCCTCTGTATCGCTCCATGGTGAGACCGCACCTTGAATACTGTGTACAATTCTGGTCGCCGCATCTCAAAAAAGATATAATTGCGATGGAGAAGGTACAGAGAAGGGTGACCAAAATGATAAAGGGGATGGAACAGCTCCCCTATGAGGAAAGACTAAAGAGGTTAAGGCTGTTCAGCTTGGAGAAGAGACGGCTGAGGGGGGATATGATAGAGGTGTTTAAAATCATGAGAGGTCTAGAACGGGTAGATGTGAATCGGTTATTTACTCTTTCAGATAATAGAAAGACAGGGGGGGGGGGGGCACTCCATGAAGTTAGCATGGGGCACATTTAAAACTAATCGGAGAAAGTGCTTTTTTACTCAACGCACAATTAAACTCTGGAATTTGTTGCCAGAGGATGTGGTTAGTGCAGTTAGTGTAGCTGTGTTTAAAAAAGGATTGGATAAGTTCTTGCAGGAGAAGTCCATTACCTGCTATTAATTAAGTTCACTTAGAGAATAGCCACTGCCATTAGCAATGGTAACATGGAATAGACTTAGTGTTTGGGTACTTGCCAGGTTCTTATGGGCTGGATTGGCCACTGTTGGAAACAGGATGCTGGGCTTGATGGACCCTTGGGCTGACCCAGTATGGCAGGTTCTTATGTTCTTAATAATCACATGGGGACTAAACAATATCCCTGATGGTTGGTGAGGGTAGAAATAATGCCAGACCTCCTCTGACGTCTGGAAGAGCAGAGATTTATCAGCATATCCCAGTGAGGCTCTGTGTGAGCTTGGGCAGGTCACTTCACCCTGCACTGCCTCAGGGGGTACCTGAATGCAATCCGCTTTGAAGTGCCTGAAAGGTGGAAGATAAGTAAATTCCAGTGCAGCCTACAGAAGGCCCATTGATTTAAATATTCAAAAATCTGAAGGTGCAGTCAAAATATTAAAACAATAAAGCAAACGGGACATTTCCTTGTGTGGGAGAGCAAAGCAGCACAGGAAGAGGGTCCCAGGTACCTTGAAAAGGCAGAAGCCAGCTGATGATTTCTCAAATAAGCCTAGGCCCTCCGGGCATTAAATACGAGGGTACATAGTTTCAATTTATTTAATTTTAAAGTTTAATTTAAAGTCTCTTCCATACCGATATCCGTTCGCACATCGTATCGGTTCACAAAAAACAGAAACTATTGGGCGGAGCCCTTACATACAACAGAGCATTATAAGGCAGCCTCGGCTGCCCAACATAACACAGTAAATACAAATTAACAGATCCATTAACAATTAACAGAAAGAAATACAATTCGCAAGGAGGGTGGAAAAAGCTGGAAGGCAGCGTAAAATCAGTGAAACAATAAATAGATACAAGAAACTATAAACATAATTTAGCTCAATAAATGACAGGAAGCCAATAATGCAGGAGAAACAGGGGCCTGCATGAAAGCTGCACCCCAACAGTAGTTTGACTGCACTGAGGACACGCGCGCCAACAGAGAAATATGGAGAAGCGCAGTTCCTTACCTTAATTCCCAGGGATGCGGTGCTTGGGATTTTCAAAAACTAACCACAGAAGACCCACAAATCTCTAGGGCAACCTTTTCACACAGCTATCAGCAAAGCTGTATCTTGTGTGTGTGCACTATGTGGATAAACCATTTTACCAATCGAAAATGCTCCTCCATCAAGGTGGATGAATCTCTGCATGTCCTGGCCCAATACAGGGGGAGGAGTCCCTGGGCAAGCATCACAGCTGCAAATCTCTGCACCTTCTACAAACACAGAATGCAGCTGCATGTGACCTGCCTACTTTCTACCTGAACTGAACGTCCTCATGTGAACACCACGAGCAAAAAGCATACAAGGACTTTGAGCAATGCGGCAGCTTGACAATTTCCCATAAAACTTGTACACGTGAGCTTTCCAGAGCAGAGACCTGCAAGGTTTCAAAAGCAGGTGAACTGCTGCTCCTTTAGGAGATTTCACATCCAACTAAGCCTCAGGCTTTCTCCAGGACCAACACAGAGAAGAGGATCCCTGCTAGCAAGGAAAGGAAAAGGGGAACAGAGCGAGGATCCCTGGTGGCAGGAAAGGGGAACAGAGTGAGAGAGAGAGAGAAGAAGATCCCTGCTAGCAAGGAAAGGAAAAGGGGAACAGAGTGAGAGGAGGATCCCTGCTAGCAAGGAAAAGAAAAGGGGAACAGAGAGAGAGAGAGAGAGAGAGAGAGAGAGAGAGAAGAGGATCCCTGCTAGCAAGGAAAAGAAAAGGGGAACAGAGCGAGGATCCCTGCTAGCAAGGAAAGGAAAAGGGGAACAGAGTGAGAGGAGAATCCCTGCTAGCAGGAAAGGAAAAGGGGAAAAGAGCGAGAGAGAGAGAGAGAGAAGGAAGAGGATCCCTGCTAGCAAGGAAAAGAAAAGGGGAACAGAGCGAGAGAGAGAAGAGGATCCCTGCTAGCAAGGAAAGGAAAAGGGGGACAGAGAGAGAGAGAGAGAGAGAGAGAGAGAGAGGAGGATCCCTGCTAGCAAGGAAAGGAAAAGGGGAACAGAGCGAGGATCCCTGGTGGCAGGAAAAGGGTAACAGTGAGAGAGAGAGAGAGGAGGATCCCTGGTGGCAGGAAAAGGGGAACAGAGAGAGAGAGCGAGAGCGAGAGGAGGATCCCTGGTGGCAGGAAAAGGGGAACAGAGAGAGAGAGCGAGAGAGAGAGAGAGAGGAGGATCCCTGCTAGCAGGAAAAGGAATAGGAGGAGAACTAAGAAAATCTTTTTAGCTAATGGAAGGTATTTTATTTTTAAACAATCATAAAATATTAAAACACATGAAGGGACCTGAAACGCTGTGCTTTCTATCAGGCTAAATCACACTCTGGCTTCTGTCATGCAAAGAGGCATCCCCTGCTCATGATTATTCATTTATAGATTTATATCCTACTTTTCTAAAAGTATAGGATCACAGCATTCAAACCACAGACACCTTGCACAAACTATATCTGTACACTGTTGATTGCCCCTGATCTGGCCCGGTCCTCAGTTCCATCACCAAGCTGGGTCGTCCAGTTCCAGGGTGAGCTGGGGCTAAGATTACCACCAAGGCAGGGTGAGGGGCATTGTTTAAGGGGGTCCTTGGTGGCTGGATTTGGGGTTCAGACAGGCCCATGTCCATCACTAAGGAACAGACTTTGCACATTGTAGTGGGGAATATAAAATAGTTAAAAAAAAAAAAAAAAGTCCCCCAGCGAGTTGTGAATTGAAGATAATGGTGGCAATCCCAGCTCTGGTTCCCGCTGAGTTGGAAGAAAAAAAAAAAAGAAATAGAAGGAATCTGATGGGTCCAAATAAAAAAAAAAAAGAGAGTCTCTCTTTTGGCAGGCAAACAAAATAGTTTGTGCTTGGCTTTATCTAATTGCTGAGGAAATATCAGGTAGGGAATCCTCCTCTTACATAGCTCTTCCTCCCTTATGAAATGAAGTAAATCCAGGATGCTACTGTGCTGATTATCATCTGAACACTAAGCAGCAGCAGTGCACATACAATAATGCTGTACCTACAAGCTGTGCATCTGTTGGATACCATTTACATTGTAACTACCTGTGCGGACGTCCTGCTGTCCCCTACCTACACCATTTACATTGTAACTACCTGTGCGGACGTCCTGCTGTCCCCGTCTTACACCATTTCCATTGTAACTACCTGTGCGGACGTCCTGCTGTCCCCGTCTTACACCATTTCCATTGTAACTTCTTGTGCGGACGTCCTGCTGTCCCCTACCTACACCATTTACATTGTAACTTCTTGTGCGGACGTCCTGCTGTCCCCTACCTACACCATTTACATTGTAACTACCTGTGCGGACGTCCTGCTGTCCCCGTCCTACACCATTTACATTGTAACTACCTGTGCAGACGTCCTGCTGTCCCCGTCCTACACCATTTACATTGTAACTACCTGTGCGGACGTCCTGCTGTCCCCTACCTACACCATTTACATTGTAACTACCTGTGCGGACGTCCTTCTGTCCCCGTCCTACACCATTTACATTGTAACTACCTGTGCGGACGTCCTGCTGTCCCCGTCCTACACCATTTACATTGTAACTACCTGTGCAGACGTCCTGCTGTCCCCGTCCTACACCATTTACATTGTAACTACCTGTGCGGATGTCCTGCTGTCCCCTACCTACACCATTTACATTGTAACTACCTGTGCGGACGTCCTTCTGTCCCCGTCCTACACCATTTACATTGTAACTACCTGTGCAGACGTCCTGCTGTCCCCTACCTACACCATTTACATTGTAACTTCTTGTGCGGACGTCCTGCTGTCCCCGTCTTACACCATTTACATTGTAACTACCTGTGCGGACGTCCTGCTGTCCCCTACCTACACCATTTACATTGTAACTTCTTGTGCGGACGTCCTTCTGTCCCCGTCCTACACCATTTACATTGTAACTACCTGTGCAGACGTCCTGCTGTCCCCGTCCTACACCATTTACATTGTAACTACCTGTGCGTAAGTCCTAGTGACCCAGTTTTAGAGTACTTGATATTTATACAACTTTGTTACTGTCTCCTTGGGAGGATTGATATTATCACCATCACTGATGATGGAACTAACAAGGGAGCATTACCAATTCTTTTCTGGTGAGTTCCATCATTACTATCAATTCTTCACCTGCAAGAACCCATCACTCTCAGTGCTACCCTGGAGGTAAACCATCACTAACCATTTTCCCCTGGTGGCTGCTAACACTGTTACTGTCTCACTAGCACATGTACATAAGTATCTCTTACCAACTGCATCCCGATACTGGTTTCTGTTGCTGGCTGGATCTCTGTTCCTATATCTTCTATGAATGGATATTCGTTTTGATCATGGATAAGGATTTTTGCTCCAGTTGATGTCACAAGGAATGGATTGTATTCCTCCTTATCAATGTACAACACAACTTGCAAGCCTGAATCAAAAAAGAAAGATTTTGGTAATAAGATTTTACTCTGCGTCAGTTCTTTCAAAGGACATTTGAAATTTGATTTGAGCACAGAAGATGGAGTCACAAATTTTCCAACTCTTATCTGCCTCTTCCTGGTGCCTCTCTGCTCTTTCCCTCTTGCTGGTGCTTTCAGTAGGTAAAATCTTGGCCTAGAGGGCCAAACGTTTGGGGGCAGCAAAATCCTGCCAATGTGATCTCTAGAGCGGTGCAGTACCACAGCCAATACCATCAAATAAGGGCTGGAGCCACTGTGGCCGATAGGTAAGTTGGGGAAGAGGGGAGTCCGTGACTGAAGGTTTCCCTAGGAAGCCAAATATGCTTGCACCAGCCCTGCGTGCCACACTAGGGTCCTGGTACAGCATCATTCATGTCTCCATCCAGCCTGCTCATATCATATTATATTCTTCTAAGCAAACCACTCAGATTAAGAACATAGGAAGTGCTGTGCTGGGTCATACCAAGGTCCATCGAGCCCAGCATCCTGAACATAAGAACATAAGAAGTGCCAGGCTTGGTCAGACCGAGGTCCATCGAGCCCTGCATCCTGTACATAAGAACATAAGAAGTGCCAGGCTGGGTCAGACCAAGGTCCATCGAGCCCAGCATCCTGTACATAAGAACATAAGAAGTGCCAGGCTGGGTCAGACCAAGGTCCATCGAGCCCAGCATCCTGTACATAAGAACATAAGAAGTGCCAGGCTGGGTCAGACCAAGGTCCATCGAGCCCAGCATCCTGTACATAAGAACATAAGAGGTGCCAGGCTGGGTCAGACCAAGGTCCATCGAGCCCAGCATCCTGTACATAAGAACATAAGAAGTGCCAGGCTGGGTCAGACCAAGGTCCATCGAGCCCAGCATCCTGTACATAAGAACATAAGAGGTGCCAGGCTGGGTCAGACCAAGGTCCATCGAGCCCTGCATCCTGTACATAAGAACATAAGAAGTGCCAGGCTGGGTCAGACCGAGGTCCATCGAGCCCAGCATCCTGTACATAAGAACACAAGAAGTGCCAGGCTGGGTCAGACCAAGGTCCATCGAGCCCAGCATCCTTACATAAGAACATAAGAAGTGCCAGGCTGGGTCAGACCGAGGTCCATCGAGCCCAGCATCCTGTACATAAGAACATAAGAAGTGCCAGGCTGGGTCAGAGCAAGGTCCATCAAGCCCTGCATCCTGTACATAAGAACATAAGAAGTGCCAGGCTGGGTCAGAGCAAGGTCCATCGAGCCCAGCATCCTGTACATAAGAACATAAGAAGTGCCAGGCTGGGTCAGACCAAGGTCCATCGAGCCCAGCATCCTGTACATAAGAACATAAGAGGTGCCAGGCTGGGTCAGACCAAGGTCCATCGAGCCCTGCATCCTGTACATAAGAACATAAGAAGTGCCAGGCTGGGTCAGACCGAGGTCCATCGAGCCCAGCATCCTGTACATAAGAACACAAGAAGTGCCAGGCTGGGTCAGACCAAGGTCCATCGAGCCCAGCATCCTTACATAAGAACATAAGAAGTGCCAGGCTGGGTCAGACCGAGGTCCATCGAGCCCAGCATCCTGTACATAAGAACATAAGAAGTGCCAGGCTGGGTCAGAGCAAGGTCCATCAAGCCCTGCATCCTGTACATAAGAACATAAGAAGTGCCAGGCTGGGTCAGAGCAAGGTCCATCGAGCCCTGCATCCTGTACATAAGAACATAAGAAGTGCCAGGCTGGGTCAGACCAAGGTCCATCGAGCCCAGCATCCTGTACATAAGAACATAAGAAGTGCCAGGCTGGGTCAGACCAAGGACCATCGAGCCCCGCATCCTGTACATAAGAACATAAGAAGTGCCAGGCTGGGTCAGACCAGGGTCCATCGAGCCCAGCATCCTGTACATAAGAACATAAGAAGTGCCAGGCTGGGTCAGACCGAGGTCCATCGAGCCCAGCATCCTGTACATAAGAACATAAGAAGTGCCAGGCTGGGTCAGACCGAGGTCCATCGAGCCCCGCATCCTGTACATAAGAACATAAGAAGTGCCAGGCTGGGTCAGACCAGGGTCCATCGAGCCCAGCATCCTGTACATAAGAACATAAGAGGTGCCAGGCTGGGTCAGACCAAGGTCCATCGAGCCCAGCATCCTGTACATAAGAACATAAGAGGTGCCAGGCTGGGTCAGACCAAGGTCCATCGAGCCCAGCATCCTGTACATAAGAACATAAGAAGTGCCAGGCTGGGTCAGACCAAGGTCCATCGAGCCCAGCATCCTGTACATAAGAACATAAGAAGTGCCAGGCTGGGTCAGACCAAGGTCCATCGAGCCCAGCATCCTGTACATAAGAACATAAGAGGTGCCAGGCTGGGTCAGACCAAGGTCCATCGAGCCCAGCATCCTGTACATAAGAACATAAGAAGTGCCAGGCTGGGTCAGACCAAGGTCCATCGAGCCCAGCATCCTGTACATAAGAACATAAGAAGTGCCAGGCTGGGTCAGACCGAGGGTCCATCGAGCCCAGCATCCTGTACATAAGAACATAAGAAGTGCCAGGCTGGGTCAGACCGAGGTCCATTGAGCCCAGCATCCTGTACATAAGAACATAAGAAGTGCCAGGCTGGGTCAGACTGAGGGTCCATCGAGCCCAGCATCCTGTACATAAGAACATAAGAAGTGCCAGGCTGGGTCAGACCAAGGTCCATCGAGCCCAGCAACCTGTACATAAGAACATAAGAAGTGCCAGGCTGGGTCAGACCAGCATCCTGACTCCAAGTGTCCAGTCCAGGTCACAAGTACCTGGCAGATCCCAAATACTTGATGTTTCTTGTATCTCACTCTCAGGGATAAGCAGTGGATTCCCAAATCTATGTGTTTAATAACTATTTATAGACTTTTCCTTGTCCATTCCTCTTTTGAATCCCCTATGATAGTTAACCTTGACCACGTTCTCTAGCAACAGACTCTATAGCTCAACTGTGCACTTAGTGATAAAATGTGTCCCATGATTTGTGTTATATCTTCTGTTTCCTAGTTTCATGGTGCGTCCCCTAGTCCTAGTGTTATTTGAAAGGGTAAATAACCTTTCCCTGCTTACCCGTTCCACCCCAAGCATGGATTTTCTAGATGTCGATCACATCCCCTTCTCAGTCTTCTCTCCAAGCTGAAGAGCCCTCATCTCTTTAGCCTCTCTCCTTACGGGAGCTTTCCATCCCCTTTATCATTTTTGTCGCCATTTTTCCATGTCTACTGTGTCTTTTTTGGAGACGGGGTGACCAGAATTGCACACAATAACTCAAGGTGCAGTTGCACCATGGATCTATATGTATGCATTACGATATTCTCAGTTTTGCTCTCTAAACCTTCCCAAATAATTCTCTTATACATCAGAATTCTTTAGCCTAACAATCTGTAGGTAGTGATATTAGGGAGCTTCTAATCTAAGTCTGAATATGAGAAGGACCTTCCGAAACTTGCTCAAACTGTGCTCTAATCCTTACCGCACACCATTAGACTGTACCTTACAAAACATCAGACCGAGCATATGTGAATGTCCAGGAGCCATTGTCCTTAATACTGAACCGTCCATAATCCCAAAGGTTCAAACATTGTGACAACTGAACCACTGCCCACACTGTGCATGCACCCTTCAAAACCTCTACAAATCGTTGGCCTGCACTATCTAGTGCTCTCACAACTAATTACATCAGCCCGTTATTTGAAACTAATTTGAGGTGAAATGTAGGTCACATGGGCATGAGGCTTGTAGATGTCAGTTTGCCTTTCCAGACTGCCAGTTCTGTTCAACAAGTCCCCTAGGGCAGTTTCAGCAAAACATCCATGTCAGGATCTGTTGTGCTCGCATTACTCATTGTTTGGATTCTGGAGTATTGAATCTACAGTCAAGTACAAATATTTATTATGAAGACTGATAAAGTTTGACAATGGACTTGGTGCATTTATAAGTTTTTCGTTGTTTGAAGAATTTTGCAATTTGCACTGGCACATGATGACAATTGGTGGTAGATTTGGGTAAACAATTGTAACTCAATACTCATATTTGATGCCAACACAAACAGTTTATAAGTGATTTGGTTAAAAGTGTATTTAATGTTTTACCCACTGATTCTTTTGCAATATCCTGTTCCAACCAGCTTCTCACCATGCAAATGCACGACTAAAGCATGGAAGAAAATGTCATCCTGCACAAATTGTGCATATAAAAAGCAGCGATATGCACGCAATGCCTGTTACTGAATTTACTGCCGTTAAATTGGAAAAAGCTTAAATAGAAGCATAGATGGCCCAGTCAGTAAAGGCAGGGAAAAGTGAAATAAAAATATAAAAGGGGAATAGTCAGACTTATAGGGGAGTGCGGGTATAGTGAGGAGGATGATCTGAAGCAAGCAGATAACCTTAAAAAAAAGTTTTGCTAGGTATTCACACAAGGAGGAGAGGGTGAGAGAGCAAAGGCGAAAAGCAAGGCCTGTAGGAGGAACACGTTACAGTTTTCTGAGACCGTAGTAGAACTGAAATTAGATAAGGTAACTGGACCTGTGGAGTACATCCCTGAATACTGAAGGAGTTAAAGCAGCCACTGACTGTAACCCTCACAGTTTTGTTCAACTAATTATTTGAAACAGAAAAAACAGAACAGCAGGAGGAAGCTGAAACTGAGCTGCTAGTAAACTAATGAAGCACTGAAGGATAGATTAGGGCTAGTGGGTCACTGGCTTCACACACAAGCAATTCAGTCCTTGGATGGGGTGAAGAAAGCAAAAGATGAAGGAATGCCGCAGTTTTGGCCTGTTTCTCACAGAAGAGCGGCGAGCAAGCCAGCCAGTGCAGAAGTTGGTAGAGAAATTCTAAAGTAATTCACCAACTGGAGCCAGAAAGCAGTGATCAGTGAGAAGGACCCTGTGCTTCCATATTCTGCACTATAAGCCCTATAAAGAGAGCTTGAAGGAGCTAAAAATGTGCAGTAGCCAGAAGTCAGGGAATCTTAACGAGCAAGGCAGACACATGCAATTCTGCAACCATGTCACTGTCTGTAATTCTCCCGGGGGGGATTCTGTACATTCGCCTCCAGGAGGACATGGGAATCATGTTCCAGCATAAAGTCCTTGTGGAACCTCCTAAAATGAAAGGTCCGATGCCTGCTTGTGAGCTGAGAACCCATCTCTCTGTGGGTTTGAAAGCAAAACCGCTTCAGCAGATGATATAGCAGACACTGAGCAGGGATGGCTCCACCAAATGCCTCTTTCCCTTCTGTGCCACCCAACTAATAACGGCCTCTGTCAAATCCATGCCTTGGAAAAAAAGGAGCAGTGGGCATTAAGAAGTTGGTTCTAGAAAGGAGAGAACATGGCTAGCTAGCAGTGATTTTCAGTTTAGGCACTATTAAAAAAAAAGAAACCAACCAAGCATTGTAAATGTAGCTATAGAAGCACAGTAACACATTGTATATATATATATATATATATATATATATATATGGCCATATTCTAAATGCAGCTATAGAAGCACAGTAACACACTGTGTGTGTATATATATATATATATATATATATATATATATGGCCATATTCTAAATGCAGCTATAGAAGCACAGTAACACACTGTATATATATATATATATATATATATATATATATATATATATATATATATGGCCATATTCTAAATGCAGCTATAGAAGCACAGTAACGCACTGTATATGTGTGGCCATATAACACACTGTATATATGTATATGTGTGGCCATATTCTGACCACTTACGTTTAGGAAAGTTTTCAGCAAAAAACTCTGGCATCTAGTTTCCTCTGAAATTCTGCTAAAGAGTGGGCATCTAGATCAGACGCTCTGCTTTTGTAAAAACATCACAGACCAGCAGGCTGCCAAGTAATCCTTTCATGCCAACTTCTTCTGTTTCACCAAAATTCCCCTAACCCCCTGCCAGAAGTCACCGCACACACTCTCTCGCCGATTGGTGCAAGCTAGTGGTGATCTCACAGAAATCCTCCATGAACCAATGAGATCCTGTTCTAGCAGAGCTAATCTAAGACAGTGTCCTAAATACTGCATGGCTGCCTGGGAGCCTCCTGGGAATTTCAGCGCAGTGCTTGTTTAGCCTTAGCATTTATAAGTGGCACAAGCTGCTTGCTTGCTGAGCATGAGCAGTAAACTCTCCGTATTTGTAGGCTCTTAAAATCCATACATGCTGGCTTGATGTGTCACCCTAACCTCCATATCTGCATTGCATTTGGGCTCTTACCATAGGCCCTGCCTCCTGTGGACGACGCCAGAACACGCCCAGTCTCTCCTCCATTGAACGTGTAACAGTTTCCATAGAGTGGGTGATGAAAGAGAGTAAAATTTCTGAAAGAGAAGATCAGGCAGTGCCCCTAAGTATCGTATTTAGAAAGAAGTACAATGCACAAATTATATATACAGGCACCTGTGCACACAGAAAAACACTTTCACATTCAATGGCATCCAGAGGTTGTCACCTCTCAAATGCAGAGAGCTTACAGGACTGTGGCATTACCATCATGATAAGATGCAGGCGTCTACATTTGTATTGTCTTGCAGGATCATAAACAGATAATTTTGCATGCAGTGCAGAGTTAGAAATTTACATCTGTCAGCTCAACATCCCATCTCTGATAGTAGCCAACCTATTCCAGCAGATCCCAGAACTGAGTTAGCTGGAGACACCCACATTAATGGACCTGCCCTCCAGAAACTTCTCCAAATTGTGTAAAAACCCAGCTATACTACTTGCCTTCACCACATCCTTCAGCAACAAATTCCACCACTTGTGCGTTGACTGAAAGAGGCTTTCTTAAATGATTTAAATCTGCAACTTATTAGTATCATAGGATGTCTTCTAATTCTAAGGGGTGGTTCTCTGAAACTTGTGCTCACCGAGGGACGGATTTTCAAAGGTTACGCACATAAGTCCCGGGGTTAGCGAAAGGGGCGGGGCTAGAAGCGCCCGGGCGCAGCAGCAGGAGGAAAAGGTAGGACAAGGAATTTGGGGGGGGGAGGGGGGCAGAATAGGGGGTTAGGAAGTTCCCTCTAGCCCACTCCTTAATTGGAGCGGACTGGGAGGGAACTGGGGAAGGCCCCGATGCGTTGCCGTGCATAAGTGCATGTGTGTTCTCCCCCTTGCGCGCGCCGACCCGCCATTTTATAACGCGTGTGCCAGCGCGCGCAGGTTATAAAATTGTGCGCGCTATTTTCCACAGCACGTGGCCTTTTACCCACATTCTGCTGGAGGCATTTTGGGGATGAGATTAGGTGAAAAGAGGAAACAATATATGTAGTTTTGGCCAGAAAAAATGGACATTTCTGTGGGAGCTTTTTCCTTGGACAATTTTCAAAGGGAATGTGCATGTAGACTCTGTACCTGCCAACAGTTTTGGGTTTTTTTTTTTTACAAATTTCAGGTACACAATGCAAGTCCACACTACGAGTCAACTGCCAGGAACAGGAGCTTGGAGTTTGTGTGCACAGTACAGGGAAGTCCTCAGTCCAGTGTGCAGCGGCAGCCAAAAAGAAGGTAAGAAATTATTTGGAACATAGAGAATAACATGGAAAATATCATATTGCCTCTGCACTGCTTCATGCCGAGTATTATTGTGCAGCTCTGGTCACTCCTTCTCAAAAAAACATCATAGCAGAACTGGAAAAGGTACAAAATGGTAGAGGAAGGAACAGGTCTCCTATGAGCCCTTCAGCCTGGAGAGGAGACGTGAAGTAGGAGGGGCTTAGTTTGGGCAGTAGAGGGCGCTGTTCTTCAGTACCTGGTTCTGTAAATAATTATTCATTTATGATGTTACATTCTATGTTACTTGTAATAATGTTCAATGGTTTATTGTTATTGTTCCATGTTCTATGTAAAAAAAACCCAGGTCTAACTTCCCAGACCAGGGCAACCTCTTTCGTTACTTGTAAACCGGACTGATTTGTATTGCATACAGGAATTCCGGTATATAAAAATTTAAAATAAATAAAATGTTAACCTTCTTCTGCTTTTTCTCTCGTGTCCCAGTAACTGCAATTCTTCTGCACTAGATTCAGTTATTGTATTTTTTCGCACACCCTGTTCGTATATAAACCGGCATGATGTGATTTTATCATGAAAAACCTAAATAAATAAATAAATAAATAAATACCCTCTGCTTATTCAGTCCCTTCTGTGTCTGTTACTGAGGGTTTTGTTTCTGGCAGAACAAACCACAGCTGCATTCTGACGCCCGAGAACAAGAGATATTAAAAGGAGTGGAGAATACTCAAAGTTTAACTTCCTTAAAATGTGTGACTGAGAACAGTGATCTTCACTATTTTTCAAGTAGGGACCTTTTTTTTTTTTTTTTTTTAAATGACAGACAGAAAGCAGTAACTTTAATTTGATAGCCAAGCGCATTGCTGGTTAGCGTGGCCAACATCTTGGGTCCCAGTCTGACGATGCGATAGGCCTGGCTGCTTAGATGCATTTAGAGGGCCATTTTCCGACAGCTGCATAGGCTAAGGCTGGCGGGTACCTTTAGCCTGAATTTTCAAAGAGGATTTAGTCTCACACATTTATAGGAATGTGTGGAACCAGTGCCAACAAACATGGACAAAGAACATAAGAAATTGCCATACTGGGTCAGCCCAAGGGTCCATCAAGCCCAGCATCCTGTTTCCAACAGAGGCCAAACCAGGCCACAAGAACCTGGCAAGTACCCAAACACTAAGTCTATTCCATGTAACCATTGCTAGTAATAGCAGTGGCTATTTTCCAAGTCAACTTAATTAATAGCAGGTAATGAACTTCTCCAAACCTTTTTAAACACAGCTACAGTAACTGCACTAACCACGTCCTCTGGCAACAAATTCCAGAGCTTAATTGTGCGTTGAGTGAAAAAGATTTTTTCCGATTAGTTTTAAATGTGCCCCATGCTAACTTCATGGAGTGCCCCCTAGTCCTTCTATTATCCGAAAGAGTAAATAACTGATTCACATCTACTTGTTCTGAACCTCTCATGATTTTAAAGACCTCTATCATATCCCCCCTCAGTTATACAAGTCTGTCCTACCAACTCCCCTGAGCCTTGCCCTTTGTAGCCTAAGCCTCACTGTAGCACAAGTCACAGTAGTTCACTCAGCTGGCCTCTCCCTCCATCAGAGGCTTGCTCTGCTTCAGTAGAGGGTTTCTGTAGCTAGGACCATTGGAAGGGGTGGGCATCCATGTGCCTTGCTAGGGGGTGGCAGCACCAGCACTCCTTATTACTGCTATACTAACAGGAGCCCTCCTGAGCTCTGCTTCCCACTGCCTGTGGCCAGCCCACCCCTCAGACTGCCCAGGCTGCTGGTGGCTCAATATATCCTGCCAGGTAGGTCTGTCTCTCCTACCTACAGCCTACCCCTTAATGGGATTAAGAAAGCTGCTGAAGCCACTGACCTAGGGTGAAGTGTATTGTGTAACTAAGCAGCCAGCTGTTTCACGTAACTAATTATAGTGCATGTTCCTTTTCAAGATAATCTGGAAGCTGGGAGTGGAAACCAGCCTGATCTGTATCTTGAGTTCAGGATGGGCATAGCAGTTCTGTCTGCCCCAAACCTGAGTGAAATGATACTCTTATCCAGTAAGACTAAGGCACGCCTCCAGGAGCAGCTGCAGCCTCACAGCTCTCCTGCTACCTCACAGATTTATAAGCGGTTTTTATTGAAGCAATTTCCAACAATCAGACAAATCATTTTTTGTGTGCGAGGTAACATTGGGAATATTTACCTGGAGGGGGGGGGGGGTGGAGGGGCTGGAACATGCACCTGAACAGGTGATCAAGGGACAAGGTCTAGAACGTTCACCTAAACATGTGACCTGGGCAGAAGGTCTGGAACATTCAGTGCCCAAGGTGACAAAGGGCAATGGGACATTCAGCCAAACATTTTCCCAGAAGAAGGGATGGACATTCACCCGGGGAAAAGTGGCCAGTCAGCCCCGGAGAAGGGATGGACATTCACCCGGGGAAAAGTGGCCAGTCAGCCCCGGAGAAGGGATGGACATTCACCCGGGGAAAAGTGGCCAGTCAGCCCCGGAGAAGGGATGGACATTCACCTGGGGAAAAGTGGCCAGTCAGCCCCGGAGAAGGGATGGACATTCACCCGGGGAAAAGTGGCCGGTCAGCCCCGGAGAAGGGATGGACATTCACCCGGGGAAAAGTGGCCAGTCAGCCCCGGAGAAGGGATGGACATTCACCCGGGGAAAAGTGGCCAGTCAGCCCCGGAGAAGGGATGGACATTCAGTTGAGCAGCTGACCTGGGAGGAGAAGGGGAACGAGTGCGTTTGAGGTGAGGGACCTTGTGATTGCGAAAGCTTCCTTCTAACCTGAAATCACAGGAGATCCCATCAAAGGAACACATAATAATGAATTCCTCAGCAGAGTAACCCATATCGATCTTCTCCTCCATGGGGATCTCAGCCAGGTAATTCATATAATTCAGTCGATACCAATCCTGAATGGCGTGGATGCCTGAGCTGAAGGTGTAAATTGCGCAGTCTGAGCTGTTGTCCCGATCACACTGAGAATACAAACAGAACATAAAATCACACTTGTCTGGCCCGTTTACAACCTAACAGATGCTCATTGTGAGACACTCACTATGAGTCACTGTTTTACAGGGAGTGTCTCGCGGCAAGACGCTTTTACTCATTCCAGACACGCTTTCTATGAGATCCTCATCAAAAGCAAGCACACTGTTTGATGGTCAGTGAGACTCGCTTTCTATGAGATCCTCATCAAAAGCAAGCACACTGTTTGATGGTCAGTGAGACTTGCTTTCTATGAGATCCTCATCAAAGGCAAGCACACTGTTTGATGGTCAGTGAGACTTGCTTTCTATGAGATCCTCATCAAAGGCAAGCACACTGTTTGATGGTCAGTGAGACTCGCTTTCTATGAGATCCTCATCAAAAGCAAGCACACTGTTTGATGGTCAGTGAGACTCGCTTTCTATGAGATCCTCATCAAAAGCAAGCACACTGTTTGATGGTCAGTGAGACTCGCTTTCTATGAGATCCTCCTCAAAGGCAAGCACACTGTTTGATGGTCAGTGAGACTCACTTTCTATGAGATCCTCATCAAAAGCAAGCACACTGTTTGATGGTCAGTGAGACTCGCTTTCTATGAGATCCTCATCAAAGGCAAGCACACTGTTTGATGGTCAGTGAGACTCGCTTTCTATGAGATCCTCATCAAAAGCAAGCACACTGTTTGATGGTCAGTGAGACTCGCTTTCTATGAGATCCTCATCAAAGGCAAGCACACTGTTTGATGGTCAGTGAGACTCGCTTTCTATGAGATCCTCATCAAAGGCAAGCACACTGTTTGATGGTCAGTGAGACTCGCTTTCTATGAGATCCTCATCAAAGGCAAGCACACTGTTTGATGGTCAGTGAGACTTGCTTTCTATGAGATCCTCATCAAAGGCAAGCACATGTTTAATGGTCAGTGAGACTCGCTTTCTATGAGACTCACAGTGAGACTGTCTCTTCTGTCAGACACTAACAGTAAGACAATTACACAAAGCAAGACACAACAAAGCACACTGATTTTTTTTGAACACCAAGTCACTTTTGAGTCATTCAAAGCAAAACATTTTGTATGAATTTCACAGCAAGATACTTCCAGCCGAGGTGCTCACACATTTCCTGTGAGTTGCTAACAAACAGGCTGATACAGTACAGTGCGCTGCGGTGGAGTGCACTGTTAAACACGCGTCCAAATGCGGGTTTCGACGCGCTAGCTTTACCCCTTATTCAGTAACCTGCAAATGCACGTTGATGTCCCTATTAGTTATTCCCGCTCGATTCAGTAAGTAAAATGCGCAGCCAAGCCGCACATTTTACTTTCAGAAATTAGCGCCGACCCAAAGGTCGGCGTTAATTTCTCTTGGTACCAGGAAAGTGCACAGAAAAGCAGTAAAAACTGCTTTTCTGTGCACCCTCCGACTTAATAACTTGGCGATATTAAGTCGGAGGTCCCAAAAGTTACAAATTAAAAAAAAAAAAAAAAAAAAGTAAAAAAGTAAAAATCGGCCCCCGGCTTGAAAACCGGATGCTCAATTTTCTGGCGTCTGGTTTCCGAGCCCGTGGCTGTCAGCGGGCTTGAGAACCGACGCCGGCTAAATTGAGTGGCGGCTGTCAAACCCGCTGACAGCCGCCGCTCCTGTCAAAAAAGAGGCGCTAGGGACGCGCTGGTGTCCTTAGCGCCTCCTTTTACCGTGTGCCCTAATTTGAATATTTTTTTTACTGAATCGCGCGCACAGGAGTGTGGCTTGTGTGAGCGCCGGGGCCCGCTCCCCGCGACTTTTACTGTACCGGCCTGAAAAGACTTGTGTAAGAGGCAGCTGGATGCTCCTAATGAGATACTTTGGGACTCTCTCCCAGTAAGATACTTTGCAATGAGACCTTGTAAGATGTTTACAAAGAATTATTAAACGGGCAAACACGAAGAAGTGCATTAGCAGTAAATCTGAGCGACTGAGATCAGAATGAACTTACCCTGGCTTACAAGCGAGGTTCCTTCCTGTGAGTACGGACACAATTATCGTGCAAGACCCACACAGAAAGATGGCCCTTTAAAAGGGGATAATTTTCACACTGGGAAAAACAGACTGTGTGCACCTGTGAGCATGCAAGGAGCGAGCAGGGTTCAATTCAAACCTGTATCTGTAGTTTTTACATTGCTGCCTCAGCCGGCTCTGGAGTACCTTGCTTCTCTTAATCCGGCATTCAGAAAGGAAGATGCTAAGATTACACAGCACCCCTACTGGAGGCTAATGGGCACCAGGAGGAAAATGTTCATTTACCTCTCCTGTACTTACCTTCAGCAGGAAATTAAAAGTAGCTGTACACTGCATATTTTAATTGTCTTGCAAGGCTTGTCAGATACAGCTGTACACTTGGCTGATCTCCTTGGGATGGGCTATATAGTCCTTTTCTGCAGTCATGTTTCTATACTTCTACATTATGGGATGAATTTTGAAAAGGATTTACATATACAAACTCAGTTTTGTGTGTGCTGATGTGCTTTTGGAAATTACTTTGGGTTGTGTGAGAACAGGGTGATTTCTTGCACACTTTTACACGCGCTAGAGATGTGTTCTCGAGGCAGGAAAAATATTCACATGTATACTTTTGAAGTATACTCGCAAGTCATGCAGGAGTGTGCATGTGTGCCCCACTGCATGCCATGCATTCCACACCCACTCGTTTTCAAAGAGAACTTATGTACATCACTCAGTTTTGAAATTGTGTACTTTGTTAAATTTTATATAATAGAATTATAATCCTATTATTTTGTGAAATGCTTTTAACAGATTGTAATTCACTTTAAGGCACTCTAGTGTAGTCAGGGCCGGCGTGTCCCATCGCGAACAAGGCAGTCGCCTTGGGCTCCGACCATTAGGGCGCAGCGAGGAGCAGCCATATGGTGCTGCGAGCAGAGCCTATCCCGTTTGTGGCAAGGAGCAGCAAAGCATGGGGCAGGCTTGGACATACAGAGAGAAGCTGGGGGAGGCGGAAAGGTGGATCCACGGGAATAAAGAATCCAGAGACAGTGGCTTGACGGGAGGAGGGGCGCAAGGCAGAAGGTTCACCTAGGGGGCCTAATAACTACACTTAGGGCATGTGAAATATCACACTGGAGAATAAAGAAATTCACAGTGGACATACACATGCACTTTTGCATTGAGATTTGCCACAAATATAAAGTTTGTGACTCACTTGCTCCTGCTTTTTTATGCAGAGAATTTGGTTGGAAAAAGTCCACACAAAGATTTCAAAATGCAAAAATCTATGCAGGTATATTTCCTACTCTGATCTAAAGACCTTCTCTGCTTCTAGTGTTTCTGAATTCTCTTCCGCCTAGAGCTGTGGCAGTAGGCGACTTATAAATACATTCAATAAACAAAAGTAAAAAATGAATGAAACAACCTGCAGACTTTTAGCCTCATTGAGGGAGGACATTTTCAGGCAGAGGATTAATACGAGTGAAATATTTAACTCACATAAATCGCTTTCCTGGTTGACATCATAGTGAGAATTTTAGAATGAGGGATTAATGGGGCCCTCACAGCAAGGTGCTCTAATAGTGAGACTCTGACAGCAAGATGGTCTTATTAATGGGTGCTCACAGCAAGGCGCTCTTATAGTGAGACTGACAGCAAGATGGTCTTATTAATGGGTGCTCGCAGCAAGGCGCTCTTATAGTGAGACTGACAGCAAGATGGTCTTATTAATGGGTGCTCGCAGCAAGGCGCTCTTATAGTGAGACTGACAGCAAGATGGTCTTATTAATGGGTGCTCACAGCAAGGCGCTCTTATAGTGAGACTGACAGCAAGATGGTCTTATTAATGGGGTGCTCGCAGCAAGGCGCTCTTATAGTGAGAGTAGGGTCATTTTTGAGTCTTTTCTTCTAGACTGATGTATTTTATGCTATATTATGAATTGTATTTTATTGCTTCATGTAAACAAAATTGTTTCAAGGAAGGATGTCTAAAAGTATAACATTTAAACTCCAATAACTGCATTAACCATGTATATCATAACAATCCCCCCAAAAAATGGTAAACTACGTTCGGATCAAAAAATTGATATTTAACTTACAACCCGGCCTCATACATTTTTCAGAGAGCTTAACACATTAATGCTCTCACTGATAAGTCTACCACATTTATTGAATGTGTGTTGTGGTTCCTTATAGACTTTAATCATTGGTCGTGAGCTTTTTTTGTCTTTTGTTTCTTCTTTTATAATTTTAAGGAATTTTTTTTAAAATCAGTTTTTAAAAAAATTCAATTTCTTGAAAAAAAGTTAAATGCTGTAGAAAGTACTTATCTTTAGTGACAATGCCTCAGTTAATTGCTGAGAGCCATAGATTTTATGCCAGAACGCCGGAGTAAAGAAATGTGCCCTTTTCTTTACTCCAGCGTTCTGGCATAAAATCTATGGCTCTCAGCAATTAACTGAGGCATTGTCACTAAAGATAAGTACTTTCTACAGCATTTAACTTTTTTTTCAAGAAATTGAATTTTTTTAAAAACTGAATTTAAAAAAAATTCCTTAAAAAAATTATAAAAGAAGAAACAAAAGACAAAAAAAGCTCACAACCACGACCAATGATTAAAGTCTATAAGGAACCACAACACACATTCAATATATGTGGTAGACTTATCAGTGAGAGCATTAATGTGTTAAGCTTTCTGAAAAATGTATGAGGCCGGGTTGTAAGTTAAATATCAATTTTTTGATCCGAACGTAGTTTACCATTTTTTTGGGGGATTGTTATGTAAAAGTATAACATAACAATGAAACTCTCACAGCAAGATGGTCTTATTAATGGGGTGCTTGAAGCAAGACGCTCTTATAGTGAGACTGACAGCAAGATGGTCTTATTAATGGGGTGCTTGAAGCAAGACGCTCTTATAGTGAGACTGACAGCAAGATGGTCTTTTAATGGGGTGCTTGAAGCAAGACGCTCTTATAGTGAGACTGACAGCAAGGTGGTCTTATTAATGGGGTGCTTGAAGCAAGATGCTTAGAGTGGCTCTGAAGGTATCATTGCTCCTTTGGGGAAGTGAAAATCTCAGGTGAGCTCTTTCAGGAGCTGAGGTCAGACAACAGTGCTGCCCTCATGCCATCTCCTCCCGGATGCAAGAAGCGAGTTTAACCATTTCCTGGCATGAACGTGACTCACAGAACATTTATGGAGGGAACCTAGGTATGACTTTTATACCAAGGCCTGTGCTTTAAAAGCTGCTCTCTCTCTGCTAGGCCAGAAAGGTCACGTTAGGTTTTACCAGTGTGGCGTGACTCCTGCTTCCAGGTCCAAGGATCAAGCCCCCTCCTGCTCTCCGACCCACCATATTATGATGGCTCCTCTTGTTCCTTTTAACCTGTCCTGAGGCTGGGAGGACAGACGTTAGCACAGCCCTCAACTCCAAGCAAGATCTAGTCCTAAAGTCTAGACATTGAGAAGAAATGGATCAGATACAAATCCCCCCAGTCTTAACCTTCTAGGAGTCAGCCTGGAACTTTCCATCACATATTTAACCCTTTCTTCCCTGCCATATACTTTGAGGCTTTCTGGGAGCTGCATTTGTGAGGATTACATTAACTGTACACAAGACAATGCAGAAAGAAGGTGATGTGAAAACTCACCAGTCTGAAGCCAACCGTGTCCTCCGTGGGATCTGTGGCCCCTACTGTTCCTATACTGGTGCGAACTTCCCTTGGATTGACGCTTCGTTTCTTGCCATTGTTAATGTCGGAAGCCATGAGATCCCCCTTTTCTGTGGTTTCCAGCTTCACCAGGGAGACATCACTTAGGAAGTGCCAGTCTCTCCGTGTCCTGGTGCTGCGTCGTTCACGTGGACTGCTCCCAGGAAACTCATAGAGATTCTGCAGATTGAGAACGGTTTCCACCTCCAGCGGAGCCAGGTAATCTCTAATCTTGCTATACCTGCATTCAGAGAAACAAGTATGCCCTTCATTTGTATGAAGTTTGTTAGAGAGAATGCCCTGAAAACCAGTCCCCAGGAATCGGACATTGCCCTGACTGAGTAATCCACAAAGCCCAGAGGACTCAGTCTGAAACCTGTAAACTGAAGAGCAGACTTATTACTTTTAGGTAAGACTGGGACAAGAGGGGTTGAGGGGTGCTGGGGCTGAAGAGGTAAACAGACAGTACTTGTAAGGGTTCAGGTTACAGATGGTAACTGCAGGGAAGTCCAGTTTCTGGAAGGTGACGGTGATAGAGACGGAGATGCTGTAGTAGGACATGAGGAGCAGGGAACACTGCCAGAAAATTAAGCTCACAGCCACCAACGTGAGCAGGATCCAGATATAGCGTCGCAGGCGTCCCCTGGACACCACAATTCTGCGGCAGCCATGGGTGTTGGTGGTCATGCAGTACCACAGCATCAACTCGGAGACTGTGGGAGCCTGTGGACCCGTCACAGGCAAGTTCTTCTTCAGCGTCTGCGTTAGTTTCTTTCCAGAAGGCATTGCGAGACGGGCTGAGGAAATAGAAAAAGCACTTTAAGAACTCAAAGCTACCACTCATTTATAGAAAATAATTACTTCCCCAAATTTCCCACTAGCAGCTCACTCATTTCCTAGGTTATTACAAAACAATTACAAAAATCAAAGTCAGAAAGAGCAGAAGATAAAGCTGAGGTCTGCTCTCCAGCTGGGGCTGAAGGTGGGTTTCCTGCCCACCTTGCCTCTCTACCATGCACATATTTCACCTACTGTCAGACTCAGCTTTCAAACATTTCCTCTTTCGCCCTCTTCTCAGTCAAAGGAGACATTTACAGTTACAGTGCCCTCAACGTTTGATAGGAAAACTATTCTCAGAGCCTTGTGACTTTTTTCCTGAAGATTTAAGCTTTTCCACTGCTTTAAACTTGCAACTAGTTTCTGTCAACTTGAGAATAAAGTGGTTATACAAAAACAGAAGCAACTGAAATGCAAACTAAAATGTATTTGCTGAAAATCTTTTCCGAATATTTGGAAAAGTTGCATTTCCCAAGTAGCCGGGTGGAGTTTACCATTTGTGTAACGCAAGAGCCCGGAAAGGACCAAGGCTCTTGAACTACAGGTAAAACAGGAAAGAAGCCCAAAAGCTGCCGGAAGAACTCAGACAGAGAAAGGGGAAAAATCTCTAAAAACCCCGACCTAAACCCAATAAATGGCAAATAAAGTCAGGCACCTGGAAACCGCGGCTAACACAAGCGCAGATTTTGGGCACTGGGGCTGCCCCGCTACTTTCACCCCGGCCTCCCCTCTATCGAGCGCTTTGCTTAGGACTATTTGCAAATAGATTTAAACTGGAGCTCAATAAACAGAAAAAGAAATCCCTGGAGAAGGGAAGGGGCGAGGAAAGGCTGAGCCCTCACCTGCAGGCTCCGCGCGCCGCTGCTGCCTCTCCGCTCGCGCTCCGGCCGCTGACTGTGCGCGTGCAGGCGCTGGCAGAGGGGGCGGCGCAGAGCCAGAGCGCCCCCTGCTGCTCAGCCCGGCTAAGTCCCATTACACTCCAGCAACCTTTCAAGCCTAATCGAGATCAAACAAGGACTGAAGCACCTTTGCTAAAATGAATACAGAAGTTGATGCAATTCAGTGCTCATCATCCCAGCGAGGTGCAAAGCAGCCCTTGTCTCCCGTCAAAGATTTAATACAAGCGTGCATAGAAAAACCGTGCTTGCAGCGTTAATGTTATTAACGAGGACATGAAAGCAACAGACAAGGTGCAAAGAGGGGCGGGAACCCCCTCCTCCTCCCCCATGTGCATTTTATGAACACCAGGAAAAGATGCTATAGATTAGAATCGATTAATGCATGAGCTGCCCATCCCAAGATCTCTACAGCAAGTTTTAGCTTAGCCCGGTAAAACGTAGCTAAAGAAAACTCCCACAACGTATGATAATCAAACATACAAACAGTGGTATCATCAAGTTATGCACTCAAAAATGTCCAAAACTATACAATTCAGAAATTGTAAACCATCATTTATAACACAACGAAACGGTTTACACAAAAAAACAAACAAACACACAATTTACAACAGACAACCAGAATAACATTTATTTATCACATTTTCTATACCGTCATTCAGACATACCATAACAACGGCTTACATATGTGAAAGAACAAAATACAGGGTTACAAAACTAAAAGTCACGTTAATATTAAAACTAAGAAAATAAAACGCACAATTTCAGGCTTAAAGTTCCTAAGTATAACATAAGAGAGTTAAATATCAAAATCTAGAGTAAAACAGAAAAGGTAAAATAAAAATAATAAAATGATTAAATAGGGAAAGAGGATGAGTGGGGTTTTTTTTCTAGGATGGCCTCATTCACCTTCCTTATAAGCTATGCTACAGAGTCATGTTTTTACATTTACATAAACCCACCACAAACTCGAGATATCTTCCTTAGCTAAAAATCTCAACAATAAAAATACATGAACTCCAGGCATTTTGTACACTGTATGCAAACGGAAAGTCTGATGATAGTCTGAAGATCCAAAAGAGAAGTCAATCCCCTAAAAAATCCCACAGCTGACTTCTTCTCTTCCAGGTCTGCAGACTGATGCACCTTTCCATCTGCTTTTAAGATCCTATTTGTCAGCTTTCATTTGTATACAGTGTGCAAAGTGCCTGGAGTCCATGTCTTCCTGCAGTAGAGATATTTTAGCTATTGAAGATAATTTTGTGTGGGTGTGTACCATTTTTTGTATATTGATTCTCAGTAAAACGTAGGACAACTCCAGATTCCATATAGCACCAGGACCAACACCATGTACTGGAGCTCTGCACCTCTTCAGGGACAAACGTCTTCTAGTGGAAACATAATACACTGAAGATTTCTAATGCAAAAACATTCTGGTGTGTGTGAAGAGCTAACCGTACTTATTTCATGAGCTAAATATATATTTTGATTTAGTGGCTGGAGGAGACCACGCCTGTGGCTTCTTACATGGTTTATCTGACATTTAAATCAGATAAAATAAGATCCAAGTTCATGTAAAGAATGTCTACACTTTTCTTGAGGTGGATAATAATTATTACAACAGCATAGAATATGGGGATGCAAATGGAGGCCAGAATTAAGAGGGTGGAAACTACAGGCTGGTCAGCCTCACCTCGGTGGTGGGAAAATTAATGGAGACTCTGCTGAAGGAAAGGACAGTGAGCTATCTACAATCCGGTGGGTTGCTTGATCAGAAGCAGCATGGATTCATCAGGGGAAGGTCCTGTCAGAATAATCTAATTGATTTCTTTGACTGGGTGACTGGAGAACTGCATCAGGGAAGAGCGCTCAATGTAATTTACTTGGATTTTAGTAGAGCTTTTGATATGGTCCCACACAGAAGACTCATCAACAAAATGAGAAGCTTGGGAGTCAGCTCCAAGGTGTTGGCATGGATTACAAACTGGCTGACAGTAAATGGAACCTACTCTGAAGAGAGAATGGTGTTAAGTGGAGTGCCACAGGGATCGGTGTTGGGACATGTTCTGTTCAACATCTTTGTGAGCAACATTGCGGAAGGGATTGAAGGTAAACTTTGTCTATTTATGGATGATACTAAGATCTGCAACAGAGTGGACACACCAGAAGGAGTACAGAGAATGAGACGGGATTTAAGGAAGCTGGAAGAGAGGTCGAAGATATGGCAGCTGGGATTCAATGCCAAAAAATGCAGAGTTATGCATCTAGGGTGTGGTAATCTGAAAGAGCTGTATGTGATGGGGGTGAAAGGCTAATCTGCACTGAGCAGGAGAGAGACCCGAAGTCGACAAAGCAGTGTGATACCACAATAGCCAAAGCCAGAAGAAGGCTGGGCTGCATAGAGAGAGGAATATCGAGTAAGAAAAGGGAAGTGATAATCCCCTTGTGCAGGTCCTTGGTGAGGCCTCACCTGGAGTACTGTGTTCAGATCTGGAGACCGTATCTGATAAAGAAAAGAGACAGGATGGAGGTGGTCTAGAGAAGGGCGACCAAAATGGTGGGTGGTCTCAATTGAATGAGTTATGAGGAGAGATTGAAGAAACTGAATACTTATACCCTGGAGGCGAAGAGGAGCAGGGGTGATATGATACAGACCTTCAGATACTTGAAAGTTCTAATGATCTATGGTCGTCATCAAACCTTTTTCATTGGAAACAATTTAGTAGTACTAGGGGGTCACGATTTGAAACTCCAGGGAGGAAGACTCAGAACCAACGTCAGGAAATATTTCTTCACTGAGAGGGTGGTGGATGCCTGGAATGCCCTTCCGGAGGAGGTGGTGAAGACTAAAACTGTGAAGGATTTCAAAGAGGCGTGGGATAAACACTGTGGATCCGTAAAGGCTAGAGGATGGGAATAAATAAAAAAGCTTAACCTGCACAGAGCAGCAGTTTCTGCCTTGGGAAGCTTGCTGGGCAGACTAGATGGACCACTTTGGTCTTTTTCTGCGGTCACCACTATGTAAGGAGGAGCAGGATGATAGTTGCATTGGAGTGGCAAGGTTTGAAGGCAGAATGACAAGTGTGGGCAAAAGGAGGAAAGCAGAACTCTTGCACCTGTTAGTGACTGGCTTGATTCAAGACTTTAGAAAGGAAAAGAGGAGAAATCGGGGTCTGGTAGCGAGGGACACTGGGAGGCTGGGGCATGTATTGGCTGAGGGAGGTAGTAGCCTGTGGATAAGAGGGAGGGTAAGGAAGGAGGAAAATAGGGCGCCTGCAGAAAACGATTCGGGGGGAGAAGCAGAGCAAGCCAGGGCTATTCTGTCGGCTTAGGATAAGGAGACGGGTGCCCGGCTCCTGCCCTCACTCGGCATGGCACCCCTGGCTTCAGGCGCAGCGCGCAGGCGCGGCTATTCTGTCGGCTTAGGATAAGGAGACGGGTGCCCGGCTCCTGCCCTCACTCGGCATGGCGCCCCTGGCTTCAGGCGCGGCTATTCTGTCGGCTTAGGATAAGAAGACGGGTGCCCGGCTCCTGCCCTCACTCGGCATGGCGCTCCTGGCTTCAGGCGCAGGCGCGGCTATTCTGTCGGCTTAGGTTAAGGAGACGGGTGCCCGGCTCCTGCCCTCACTCGGCATGGCGCCCCTGGCTTCAGGCGCAGCGCGCAGGCGCGGGCGGAAGTGGCAGTCCCGGTCCGCTCGGCTCGTGCCGCCGGCATGTCTCAGGTGCCGGCGGCCGCGGGCGGCCCTTCGGGCCCGGTGAAGGAGAAGAAGTCCTTGGGGAAGCGGCTCTTCCGCCGGGGCTCGGCGCGCTCGGTTGGCGGCTTCGTGGGCCGCGTGTTGCGGACGCTGAGCACCCTGTCCCACCTGAGCTCGGAGCCCGAGGAGGCGGTGCCCCGGGCCCCGCCGCCGCCGCCACCGCCGCCGCCCGCCCCGCTCGCGCTCCGGCTCCCCGGCGAGCGCGTGCCCGGCGTGGCGGGCCTCCGCAACCACGGCAACACGTGCTTCATGAACGCCGTGCTGCAGTGCCTGAGCAACACCGAGCTCTTCGCCGAGTACCTGGCGCTGGAGCAGTACAAGCAGGGCCCGGGCCCCGACCCCGACCCCAGCAACGGCGTCCTGCAAGGCCGCGGCGAGGTCACCGAGCAGCTCGCCGGCCTGCTGCGGGCCCTCTGGACCCTGGAGTACACGCCCCAGCACAGCCGCGAGTTCAAGGTAAGGCCCGCCCCAGAGCCCCTGTATACCGCTGCCGCCCCCCAGGGCCCAGCGCAGAGCCCTTATAAATCACCTCTCTGTCCCATCTCAGCCCTTAAGTACAACCCGGAGCCTTGACCTATCAGGATGTCACCCCCAGCAATTAAATATCACCACACTTAGCTTACCTTAGCGCTCTTATATACAATCCCTGTATATCCCATCCAGAGCTCCCACATCCCTTGCATATCACCCCCCCCCCCCCAGCCCAGAGCCCATGCATATCACCCCCCAAAAACACAACACACCCATCATCCACATAGAGCCTTTACACAGCCCATAACCGTCACATACCTACATAAGAAATTGCCAGGCTGGGTCAGACCAAGGGTCCATCAAGCCCAGCATCCTGATTCCAACAGTGGCCAATCCAGGTCACAGGTACCCGGCAGGATTCCTAAATTACATAAGAACATAAGACATTGCCAGGCTGGGTCAGACCAAGGGTCCATCAAGCCCAGCATCCTGTTACCAACAGAGGCCAATCCAGGCCATAAGAACCTGGCAATTACCCAAAAACTAAGTCTATTCCATGTTATCATACCCCAGAGGCAGAAGAATGTGTGTGTGTGGAAGCTGCCCTTCCCCAGTTACCAAGGCTAGTTTATTACTTTCCATTTACAGTCAGTCTTTCTAATAAACATTTCCTGCTAATCAGAGTGTAATTATTCATTTCCAGTCAACCAATAAAAGTCTTGTTAAAAAACTAGAAATACAGCATTACTAAAGGAAGCGTCAGTACTCCTAAATACTGTTATAAGTTCCCCTCCTCCACTCTAAGCTTATCCTACCCTGTCCCTCCCTCCCTCCCCTCCCCCCTTCACTGCCATCAATGTTAATTTATATTCTTCGAATGTTCCTATCAAATTTCTCTTTCCCTATCCTTCCTACTGCTGTCCTCTCTCCTCCTCCATTGCTGCTTCCCCCTTCCCCACCCCTGTTTATTGTATTTCATTCTCTTGTTAATTTGTTACAATGTAAACTGGCATGTCGGTATATAAATAACAACAAATAATAAGTGACTATTCTGTACTGTATGGAGAGAGAAGATCATCAAATACCAAGAGATGTAATCAGAGATTAAGAAAATGTGGCCTAAAGAGGCAGAGAGAGTCCTAAGAGTTTAGGCACGGCTGGCCTGGTTAAAGGAACTTCCAAGCTCTTCTTGGTCTGTTGCTGGGCTGTATTAGACCGTGCAAGCTTCGGAAAGAAGCCGCTTGATACAACGCAAGCACTAGCAGTGAATTAGAGAGAGCGTGATTGGCTTAAAAGTGAGGTTCATTCTTGAACATAAATCCTGAACCTCCAGTTCTCTAAACACAAACTCTGTGTCCACAGAACCTCCCAACAATGGGGGCAGAGCAGAACTGCGATATTTCTCTGTATTCCTCACAATACAAAAACATTCAAAATCTGTGATTTCAGTATCAAACTCCTTCCACTACCAGGCCCATTGTGAAACTCAAAATCCTGGAAGTTCTGCTCTATGCATCTGAGCAGCTACAGATCAGTGCCTGATGCTTTTGTGCTAGACTAGAGCGTTGGTCTAATCTATGCATACCCATTGCTGCTTCTGATCACCAGGAGTGTCCAGAAGGCTCTTTGAGATTAGGTGAGGATAATCCTAGTAGGACCAGCCTAATCTGTCCATAAGTTCTTCCGTTGGGAACTTCTCTGCCAGGCCCTGCCATCTGAGAATGAGGCAATGAATATTTATGCCCAAATAGGTATAGTGAGTTGACCTGAATACCAGTATCACATATTGCAAATGGGGAGCGATGATCTGAGTTTCAAATGCTATTTATACGAGAACTTACTACTATTGTGGTACATTTGAAATCTACTTTTTCATTGGTAAAGAATAAGATTCATTCTCCATCATAAAAACATTGATTAAATCAGTGAAGGAAGGAATATATAGCCAAAGTATTCAGAAGGCAACTATAACACCAATTCAGAAGGATACTAATATTTCAGTTGCAAACCTGCTAACCCTCACTAAGATTTTGGAAAAGGGAGTCTTGCTACAATTTAAATTTCTGTAGCACTACATGATGTATGCAGTGCTGTATAAACACTTAACATAAAAACTGCCATACTGGGTCAGACCAAGGGTCCATCATGCCCAGTATCCTCTTTCCACCAGTGGCCAATCCAGGTCACAAGTACCTGGCAAGTACCCAAACATTAAATAAATCTCAAGCTACTATTGCTTAATAATTAATAGCAGTTACAGAGTTTTCCTCTAGGAACTTATCCAAACCCATTTTAAACCCAGTTACACTAACTGCTGTAATCACATCCTCTGGCAATGAATTCCAGAGCTTAGCTATGCACTGAGTGAAAAAGAATTTTCTTCGATTTGTTTTAAATGTGCTACTTGCTAACTTCATAGTTCCCCTAGTTCTTCTATTATCTGAGATAGTAAATAACTGATTTACATTAACTTGTTCAAGTCCTTTCATGATTTTGTAGACCTCTATCAAATCCCCCCCCCTCAGCTGTCTCTTCTCCAACCTGAACAGCCCTAACTTATTTAGCCTTGCCTCATAGGGCAGCCATTCCATGCCACTTATCGTTTTGGTCGCACTTCTCTGCACGTTCTTCAGTGCAACTACATCTTTTTGAGATGCGGTGACCAGAATTGGACACAGTATTCAAGATGCGGTGTCACCAAGGAGCAGTACAGAGACATTAGGACATCCATCGTTTTGTCATTCCCTTCCTAATAATTCCTAACTTTGCTTTTTTTATTGCCGCAGCACGCTCAGCCAATGATTTCAATGTATTATCCACTATCTTTCCTGAGTGGTAGCTTCTAAGATAAAACCTAACATTGTGTAACTACAGCAAGGGTTATTTTTCCCTATATGCATCACTTTGCACTTGTCCATGTTAAATTTCATCTGCCATTTGGATGCCCAATCTTCCAGTCTCGCAAGGTCCTCCTGTAATGTAACACAGTCCGTTTGTGATTTAACTACTCTGCATAATTTTGTGTCATCCACAAATTTGATCACCTCACTTGTCGTCCCCCTTTCCAGATCATTTATAAATATATTAAAAAAGCAGATAAAAAGAATAAAGCTTACAAGGACAAGAGACAGGGCATTTCATAAAGCAAGATAATAAAAACATTAGTTAATGAGGCTGAAAGCAGACCTAAGATTTAAAAGCAGCCTCGAAAAGGTGGGTCTTTAGATGGGATTTAAACAAGGCGAGGAAGGCATCGTGATGTATCAGCTTAAGAAATCTGTTCCAAGCCCATGCAGCCAGGGGGAAAGCCCAGAGTTGGGAATTGGGGGTAGAGGAGAAGTGACTTGCTTGATGAGCAGGGGTTAGAGAGAGTGGAGAGGTAGTGAGGAGCTGCAGAGTGAAGGGATGTTTAGGTGTGAAAGAGGAACTTGAACTGCATGCACAAATGGATAGGGAGTTGAGAGGTTTTATGGGTGTAGCAACTGGCGAAAGATAAACGTGCAGCTGAATTTAGGGTAGATTGTAGTGGCGAGAGAAGGCTCATTGGGAGACCTGTGAGGAGCAGTAGGCAGCTGAGCCCGGTCTTGCGAGGGGCACTGGGGTCATCTCTAAGACTCTTTGGCCTTCTATCCGGTAAACTTCACCATTCAGGAGCCCCGAGACATTGGGTTTTTGTTCTGCCCCATCTCATATGACTTGGAGAATTTATTTAATTTAACAAATTTCTATGCTGCTTGTTAATATTTCCAAGCGGTGTAGAAAAAATTTTTATAATAAATATACATAAAACATCACAAAATAAAATTGAAACATTTAAAAACATAAAAATACAAAATATCAATAACATAAATTAGAAACAAACTACCCTCTGCATAAAACAAAAAAACACCCTCTGCTTATGGACACCGGGAACTACTCCCCTCTGCTCATCAATATAAGTAGGAAACTACTACTTCCTGCTAACAGAAAAGTAAGACCAATTACATCTAGAAAAATTTTCTGCAAAAGGGATATTTTCACCATTTTTTGGAATTGTAAGAACTGATGTTCATCCTTGATTTGTTTAGGAAGGGAATTCATAAGAACATAAGATATATGCCATACTGGATCAGACCAAGGGTCCATCATCTCGTCTCCAGTAGTGGCCAATCCAACTCGCAAATACCCAAACTTTAAATAGATCCCAGGCTACTAATGCTGGCAACAATCAGTGGCTATTCCCTATTGATGAGTAGCAGTTTATGGACTTCTCCAGGAACTTATCCAAACCTTTTTTAAACCCGGCTACCCTAGCTGCCTTAACCACATACTCTGGCAATAAATTCTAGACCTTGATTGTGCATTGAGTGAAAAAGAATTTTCTTTGGTTTGTTTTAAATGTGCTACTTGCTAACTTCATGGAGTTCCCTGTAGTCCTTGTATTATCCAAAGGAGTAAATAACTGTTTCACATTTACTCGTTCAAGACCTCTCATGATTTTGTAGACCTCTATCATATCCCCCCTCAGCCGTCTCTTCTGCAAACTGAACATCCCTAACCTCTTTAGCCTTTCCTCATAGGGGAGCTGTTCCATCCCCTTTATCATTTTCACCCTTCTCTATTCCTTCTTCAGTGCAACTATATCTTTTTTTGAGATGTGGCGACCAGAATTGTACACAGTATTCAAGGTGTGGTCTCACCATGGAGCGATAGAGGCATTATGACATTTTCCGTTCTATTAACCATTCCCTTCCTAATAATTCCTAACATTCTGTTTGCTTTTATGACTGCTGCAGCACACTGAGCGATGATTTTAAAGTATTATCCACTATGATGCCTAGATCTTTTTCTTGGGTGGTAGCTCCTAATATGGAACCTAACATCGTGTAACTACAGCAAGGGTTATTTTTCCCTATGTGCAACACCTTGCACTTGTCCACATTAAATTTCATCTGCCATTTGGATGCCCAATCTTCCAGTCTCACAAGTTCCTCCTGTAATGTATCACAGTCTGCTTGTGATTTAACTACTCTGAATAATTTTGTGTTATCCGCAAATTTGATAAACTCACTCGTCTTACCTGTTTCCAGATCGTTTAATAATATATTGAAAAGCACCGGCCCAAGTAAAATTCCCTGAGGCACTCAACTGTTTAGTTTTTTCCACTGTGAAAACCTGTCTTTTAACCAGTTTGTATTCCTGTTCTTACCCCAGATCAGTGCAGACAAATGGGTTTATGCATATCCGCGCCCCCCCCCCCCCCCCCCAGCAGATGGAGGCAGAGAACAAAACTTTGAGTCACTGCTACATAACCTCGAGTGCCACCTGCAGTCCCTCAGTTTTCTCTGTCTCCAGCAGGTGGTAGAGGTGCAGACCTGCAGTCTGTTAAAGTAAAATAAGATTAGTTTAGGGTTAAAGAGCAGAGGTGTTAGGTTCCTTCGTGGGTCATCCCTCTGGTTGAGCAGGGGGTTGGAAATCCCTGGCCAGACTTGACCCTTGATTCCGAGGGTCCTGGCTCTCTCGTCGCTGAGCTTCCAGAAACAGGAAAGGAGTATTTTCATTTTCTATTACTGTTCTGTGTGGCTCACCAGGCTATTTCTTTAAGAGCTCAGAAGCTGTGAGACCTGTTTATTTTTTCCACATTGGTGCGCCTGAGGTTTGTGTCGGCTTGGTGTCGGGGTGAGGAGGAAACCGCGTGGCTGGGACTGTTTTTCAGCACCCGACCCCAGGACAGCGGCGGTGGCTTTATTTCCTCCTGCTCTGGGTTATTTTTAGCTGCAAGCCAGGTCGCGTGTGATGCCGTCTACCTGTCTGGCCTGCGGGTGGAGGCGCTCTCGCCTCAGTGCGGCCCTTCTGTGCCCTGCCTGTCCGTCTGGAGGCGAGGGATCAGGAGACATGCGCTGCACACGTGCTGCAGGCCCTGTGAAGGAGGCCTCGGGGGGGGGGGGGGGGGGGGGGTGAAAGACGTCGGACATTTTAGCTCCACATGGCAGGAGCCGTGACACAGATGGGAAAGGCAGGGACTCTCTCCCCCCCCCCCCTCTCTTTCTCCTGTGCATCAGGGACCTGGAGGAGGGGGAGATGTGCCAGCGGATGCAGGGGAGGACCCAGTGTCCGTGGAGCAGGGAGACCGATGCGGATTTTCTGCAGATTTTGTTTTATTAATGCACGAGGCCTATCTCACCAGGCAGGAGCTGGCGGCAGCTTTTCAGATGATCCAAGGCAGGGCTAAGAAGGCCCGGGCTGAGGCATCTCCCAGGATGGGGGGTGGGGGCATTTTGTGTCTGTTGTGTCTGGATCGATCGCGAGGGGAAGATCTTTCCTCTGAGGATTTGGATGGCGCTGATCCGCAGGACCTGCAGGTGGACCAGGGCTCTGTTCAGGGAGTGGATCCGGTGACTGATCCGCTGGGGCACCCGGAAGCGGACGAGGTCCCTCTGGCAGAAGGAGATGACCTGAGGGCGGTCAGGTTATTCCGTAAGGAGGAATTGCGGCCTCTCATCCCTCAGGTTCTGGAGGAGCTGTGGATTAAGGTTGCGCAGGAGGATTCTGACAATGAAGGGGTAAACCTGGTGTTGAAAGGACTGTGAGGTCCTCCGAGGGCATTCCCTTTGCCAAAGCAGGTAAAGAAGCTGATTGACTGGGAATGGGATTTCCCAGGAGCTGGTTTGAAGGTGTCCAGGGCTGTGGCCAGGTTGTATCCCCTGCCAGAGGACACGTTAGAGCTGTGGAATTTGCCGAAAGTGGTTGCGGCGGTCATAAAGAAAACGATGCCTGTGGCAGGGTCGGCGGCCTTGAAAGATGGCCAGGATCGGAAGCTGGTGATCCTGTTGAAGAGGCTGTTTGAAGTCTTGGCTCTGAGCCTTAGGGCTGCAGTCTGCACTAGTCTAATTTAGAGGGCCTGTTTGTGCTGGGTGCAGAACGTGCAGGTGAAGGCAGTGGAAGTAAGAAGACGTTCCCGCCTCGCGCTTGCTGCTCATAAAATTAGATTTTGCTCCAGCAGAGGTTCCTCAGGCTCTGCGCTGAAGCCGGGCTCAGGAAGGCAGCATAGACCAGCCAGAGAGAGTTCTGCTTAGGGCTCTGGAGAGAAGGCAGGCTGGTCCACTCCTCCCTGGTGGCGGTCAGAGGAAGATCAACCAGGTTTTACCAGGAGTGGACCAGAATCACTTCGGACCAGTGGGTGTTGGAAGTAATAAGCGAAGGCTACGCTTTAGAATTTAATAGCCCCCCCCCCAAGACGCCTTTGTGGTGTCCCGTTGCACCTCGCCCGGCAAGCAGGCAGCAGTGAGGGACACTCAGCCGCGGCTGCAGCGATTGGAAGCCACCCCTCCTGGTGCTGCAAGAGGAACACGGTCAGGGAAGATTTCCATGTTACTTTGTGGTTCCCAAGAAGGAGGGCTCGTTTCGTCCCATTCTGGATCAGCAAAGGGTCATTGCAGCATTGCGGGTGCCACGTTTTCGGATGGAAACATTACAAACGGTGATTGCAGTGATGTGTGAAGGGGAGTTTTTGGCCTCCTTGGATCTTACAGGCATATCTCCACATTTCCATCAGAGCAGACCATCAGAAGTTTCTATGCTTCACGGTGCTAGGGGGGAGCATTTTCAGTTTCAAGCTCTTCCTTTCAGGCTCGCTACTGCTCCAAGAACTTTCACAAAGGTGATGCTGGAAGTGGCGGTGGCCCTCAGAAGAGATGGGATACTGGTGCATCCGTACCTGGAAAATTGGCTCATTCTGGCGAAGTCAGAGGTGGCGTAGCTCTGTTCCATTCGGCGAGTGACAGAGCATCTGGAGACCCTGGGCTGGGTGATAAATCGGGCAAAGAGCCATCTGGAACCGTCCCAGTCCTTGGATTATCTGGGAGTACGACACCCGCTTAGGCAAGATGTTTCTTACCCCGGAAAGGTTGCTCAAGTTGCAGTCGCAAGTGGTTTGTCTAAGGGACCTGTCAGTCCACAAGGTCTGGGATTATCTTCAGGTGCCTAGAGTCCATGGCTTCTGCTCTGGATTTGGGGCCCTGGGCGTTTGCGCACATGTCCACTTCAGAAAGCACTCCTGTCCCATTGGAATCTGATGTCTGAGGAGTTTCAGCTGCCATTACCGCTCTAGGAGGAATCCAGGTTGTCTCTCATGGTGGCTGTCGCGGTCCAGTTTAGAAAAGGAAGTTGATTTGGAGGTTCCGGACTTAGTGGAAGTAACCACAGATGCCAGTCTGAGTGGTTGGGGAGCGATATGTGAAGGCTCTACAGCCCAAGGGCAGTGGTCTCCGATGGAAGCGTCCTGGTCAATCAATCATCTGGAAATAAGGGTGGTCCGGAGGGTGCTGCTGTTCTTTTTTCCTCTGATTAAGGGGTGGGCGGTACTTGTATTCTCGGACAGTGCGATGACAGTGGCCTAGATCAATTGACAGGGCGGAACGAAGAGTTATTTGGTGGCTCAGGAGGTTCACTAACTCGTTGCCTGGGCGGAACCTCAACTAGCAGGACTTGCAGCCTCTCACATGGCAGGGGAGGACGATGTGTAGGCAGATTATCTCAGCAGGCAACAGCTGTACCTGGGAGAATGGGAGCTGTTAGCAGAGGCCTCTGCGCTCATTTGGAGCAAGAGGGGCGAACCCCAGTTAGATCTCACGGCAAAGAGGAAGAATGTCAAGGTGACCAAGTTTTACAGCTGCTGAAGGGAGTTCGGCTCAACAGGGATCGTCGCCCTAGTTCAGCCGTGGCCAGAAAGGCTCCTGCTATGTCTTTCCTCTGTGGCCGCTCGTAGGTCAGGTTTTGTGTCGCATCGAGTGGCATCAGGGACGAGTGATCCTGGTAGTGCCAGAGTGGCCGTGCCATCCGTGGTTGGCTGATCTGGTTCAGCTGGCAGTAGACGAGCCCGTTTGGTTAAGCCACCTGAAGGGAGAGCTACGTCAGGGGCCCATCTTGTCGGAGCTGGCGGATCACTTCTGTCTAGCGGTTTGACTTTTGAGAGGCGATGTTTCCACTTGAAAGGATATTCCGAGCCGGTGATTACTACTCTTCTTCAGGTTAGAAGATCCTCCACTTCTTTGGCATATATCAGAGTCTGGAGAGTGTTTCAGTCCTGGTGTAGGGTCCATGACTCTGATCCTTTGCAAGCGAGCGTTGTCCAGGCCTTGGCTTTTTTGTAGGAGGGCTTGTGTCCCGAGAAGGCAGTAACTTATCTGTTCTGCGCAGCTTGTTCACCCAGTAGTCCACCTGGTGGAGCCAAGTTGTCTTTAAGTGCTTCTGCTTTTGCTATACAAGTTTTGGGATTCCCCACACATGGCTAATTCATGTCTGCTTGTTAATGGTGTTCTTCTCAGCAGGATGAATGAGCATTCTTGATACCCATCTTGCTCCCTGAGGATTGATTAATTCACTAAAGCTTAAGCTCTGAAAGAGACTGAGGAGCTGACAAGGCATCCTGTTGTCCAGGACCTCCTTTTCTGAGCTCCCACAACTGGCTCCATGTTGGGGGGTGCTTTCAAGATGACCGCCACACTGAAGCAGGTTCCATTGAAACTAAATTTCCTGAATACCCACTTTCTCCTTATTGTACTGATGGGCAAACAGAAGGGGAAAGCACAAACGTTCTGAGGTTTCCTCGTTGCTTGTGGCCGGCCTATTGACAGGTTTGTTGTTGGTGGAGGAGATATGGCTCAGTGTCTTACTGGGGAGATGTCCCTGCTTTGGATTCGTGGCGATCTCTGCTGGGAAGGGAATATTGTGTGCACCTTGGTCTGTCTCACTCACTGCCTGGGCAGAGGAGAAAGAAGGTGGGGCAGTAGCCAGCCTCAGGGGGGCAGAGTGGACAACCCCTGCTTCTGGGCCTGAGGCTGGAGTTTGGTTTCTGTGTGTCCAAGATTTCCAAACTTGAGGCCAGGTCTGAGCTTGGATCTTTTTTTTTTTTGGTGGGGGCTCAGGCTCCCTCCTTGGTCTCAGATTAAAGCTTTGTTTATGCAGCGCTTAGGCTCCCTCCCTCGTAGGATGAAGCTCTGGCACATGACTTTGGTGGTCATGTCCCTAAATTCCTCATTTTTCCGTGTGGCTGCTAGCTTTTGTCAGGGTCTTCCTACAGCCCTGCTTTCAGATGCTTTTCAGAATAACTGCACAGTTTCCTCTGTTTACAAATCAAAATAGTTACTTGCAGATAAAATCTGCTTATTTTATATATACTTGGGGTGGTTGTTGGTGACAGTCCAGGAAACTCTATTCATGAAAGCAGAATATTGGGATGAGGAAACCGTCACAGATTAGTGCTCACCATAGTTGCGTATGGCGCAGGATTGAGGTTCTTAATGATAACGTTTTGGCCATCACTCAGGCAGATAGCAAACGAGTGAAAGTGGTTATTCAGCCTGCCGTCTGCAGACTGTGATGGATTGCTAGCTAGATGGACAGCAGTAGGAAATATAAGAAGGTATTTTTTAGGTGCACTTAAAGCCTTTAACTTGCTCTCTTAGCATTAGCTTAATAAAAGCAGATTTTCTATAGAAAAATGCTGATTATAAGAAAAGATTAGTGACAGCCAGCATCTGCATTTCATCATGGTCCTGGATTGTAGTGTGAGCACTGCTTGTGGCATTCTGACTGCGCAGATGGTGAGATTGCTTTCTTTTATTTTAACATCCACAGACTGTGGTGTCCAAGAATGCATTGCAGTACCGTGGGAGCTCGCAGCATGACGCACAGGAATTCCTGCTGTGGCTCTTGGACCGGGTGCACGAAGACCTGAATAATGCTGCCAAACCTAATGGCAGGCCTTCGGTCAAGGTAAGTTTCAGCCTAGGACCCGAGGCAGAACTTCAGCTTGTACTTTCCTGGGAATTTATCAACATTTTATTATAACGAGCAAAAACAGGCAGAAAATCTATGGTAAAAGCACCTTTTCTCCCTGTTGTGTTCATTATAATAAACACTGATAAACTTTCTGGAAAAATACGAATTTCAGCCTAGGATGTGAGATGGTTTTCGGTAAATGTAGGCAGTGCCATTGAAAAAGGGAAGTTCCTGGAAAGAGGGGAATATTTAGAGGATAACTTTCTGTGCACTTGGGAAGTTTTCCTTTCAACATTGAGGTATTGGACACAAAGTACCTGTAAAATTTGCTGCAAAACCTATGCACACATTCTCTTTCCCTTGTCCACTTTCTCAGGTAATTATTACATTTTTCTCTTTTCAATGAAACATCATAGTGAATTATAGTCAAAATAAAATGCAATAAATCACATAAGCAGGCTGAAAAAATAAATATTATAAAAATCATACAATGACCCATTGCATTGGAGACCAGCATAACAAGTAAATTACCAAACTTATCTAATTATAGCAAAATTCCCTGCACATACCCAGATCAGTCCACACTCCTGGGTTTTGTCTCCCTTCCAGCAGATGGAGACAGAGAAAGTTTTGCAGACACTGCCACATAACCTGGTGCACCATCTTCAGTCCCTCAGTATTTCTCTGTCTTCAGCAAAACCTGCAGTCTGAGAAAAAAAATAATTAAAATAAAAAGGATTCGGTGACTGGCTACCTTCCCTGAAGGTTGGTAGGTTCTGCTGGGGCCATCATTTCAGGTAGAGGCATGGAGGGGTTGGAAACCCCTAGATCTGTCCAGATCCTTGACCTGCTAAGAGAGGAGATTGCTGGTGGGGCCAGTTCCCCCCTCCTTCCTCCTACAGATGGACAGCCGGAGCCTGCAGTCGCCAAGGAAAGATATGTAAAGTTATATATATTTTTTTTATATATATATATATATCTTTCCTTTGGCAACTGCAGGCTCCGGCTGTCCATCTGTAGGAGGAAGGAGGGGGGAACTGGCCCCACCAGCGAGAGAGATATATATATATATATATATAGTTTGTGCCGACTGGGGTGATTCGGCCAGGCATAGCTGCGTGCTGCTTTGGGGAGGTTGGGGGCGTTACAAGCCGATTCTTGCGGCGCTGTGCAGTGCGTGGCGTATGGTAAGACGTACGTGACTTTCCCTTACCGGCTCTTGCTCCCGCTGCCTTTCTGGAGGAGAGGACAGCTCGGAGAGTGCAGTTAAAGGCAAGCTTCTGCAGGATGCACGGGGGGAGTCGAGCAGCCCGATGCTGCTTTCCGGATTTTGGCGGGAACAGTGGCCATTTTGTCCTTCTTTGCTGCAGTGGCTGACAGAGCCTCTAAGGACTCAGCCCTACTCCCACCACTTTCACCGGCACGTGACAGACCCTCAGAACCGAACCTCTTTTGGGGAGGAGGTGGAAGACCACCTAGAACAGGATCCAGAAGTTCTAGGGGTTTTTTTCTCTGGATTTGGTGCACTGTTGCACAAGGCTTTTTTTTGGCTAAACAGGCGGCAGGACGTTGCCTTCACAAGCCAGCGGATCTGCACGAGCCATTTTTGGCTAAGAAGCCCTAGATCACCTCGAGCTGGTGGTGCAGCCAGAGTTCAGCCAGAATTTGCATTCGGGGAATGCAGACGATCCTTCTGGGGGCTTGGTGGATGGGATTCCTCTGGTTGATGATCCATTGGGGGTGGATCCTCCTCTGGGTTGTCTGGACCTTGAGGATGCGCGGGATCAAACACCCTCGGTGGAGGGAGATGATCCGAAAGTGGTCCGTCTTTTCTACCAGGAAGAATTATAGCCCTTTATTCCATGTGTCCTGAAGGATCTGAGGATTAAGGAACCCCAGGCTGTTCCAGACCATGAGGAGGTGGATCCAGTTATGGAGGATTTGGGGAGGCCAGTGAAGTCGTTCCCCCTTCCATAAATCTGTGAAGACAACAGTGCTCTGGGAGTGGGAAGCTCCAGAAGCAGGTTTAAAGGTTGGCACAGCCACGGAGAAGTTGTATCCCTTGCTGGAAGACACCTAGGATCTGCGGTGAATGCCGAAGGTGGGTTCTTCGGTTTTGGTGGTAACATAGAAGGCTACGATTCTGGTGGCAGGATTGGCGGCGCTTAAGGTTATGCACGATAGGAAGATGGAGGTACACCTAAAGAATAATTTTCAGTGTCAGCATTGGGCATTCGTGCTGCTGTATGCAGTACATTTTTGCTCTGGACTGGATTGCGCTGGGTACAGCTATTGCAGTCAGATATGGTGCTATCCACGGAAGACTGGAAGCATCCTACAGTGCAGATACTTTGTATGATCTCATACGCACTTCCTCTCAATCTATGATGTCCACATTCTCTGCTAGGAGGCTTCTTTGGTTGAGAAACTGGTCAACGGATGTTTGGTCTAAGTCTCAGCTGGGGTCACTTCCCTTTATGGGGAAGCTTCTTTTTGGAGAGGACTTGGAGGAGCTTGTGAAGCATCTCGACCAAAGTGCACAGGCTGCCAGAGGACAAGCCGAGGGTTGGCAGAGGTTTCTCTTCGGCATGAGCTTGTTTCCGGTCGAACCGACATTCCCGCAGTCTTGTCCTTCGGGAGGAGGTCACAGTCAAGGCGCCAGGAGGCAGTAGTCCTTTCAAGGCAGGAGACCGACCAGAAATGGTACCATTCAGGGAGTGTCTGGTTCCAAGTCCACCCAATGAAGTGAGGCCAGTCCCCTCCTCTATTCCAAGAATTGGAGGTCTGTTTGAGTTTTCTCGAGGAATGGGCCAAGCTCATGTTGGATTAGTGGTCCTAAGTGTGATAGAGCATGGATATGCTTTAGCATTTGCATGCCCGCTAAAGAATTTGTTCATAAGGTCCTCTTGCACTTACGACTGGAAAAAGACGTATGGTTCAAGAGACCATTAATAGTCTACGTAATTTGGGGCCATAATTCCAGTACCTGTCACAGAGCAGGGAACAGGAAGGTATTTCATTTATTCTGTGGTCCCAAAGAAAGATGGCACTTTTTGTTCGATCTTGAATTTAAAGAAGGTGAATGTGGAGCTCCAGGTTCCTCATTTTTGGATGGAAACGTTGAGGTCTGTGATCGCTGCGTTATGCAAAGAGGAGTTTTAGGCTTCCGTCAAATCCAGAGAAGCCAATCTTCATATTCCAGTTCACTTGAATCATCAAAGGTTTCTCAGGTTCATGATTCTCAGGGACCATTTTCAGTTTTGCGCCCTACCTTTTGGATTGGCAGCAGCACCAATGACTTTTCCAACAGTGATGGTAGTAGTGGCAACAGCTCTTCAGCAGGAGGGCATCCTGATACACTCATGTTTGGATGGCTGGTTGATTCGAGCAAGGTCAGAGGACCTTTGTCATCGGACGGAGGTAATAAGGTCCCTGGGCTGGGTTGTGAATCTTCCCAAGAGCCAGCTGGTTCTGTCTCATGTTCAGGAATTCCTGGGAGCATGCTTCGATACTACGCTTGGGTGAGTGTTTATCGAGGAGCGGCTAGGCAAGATACAGGGACAGATTTGCAGATTGCTGAGCAGTACAATTCCTAGGGTATGGGATTATCTACAGGTTCTTGGATCTATGGCTTCCACGTTGGAATTGATCCCTTGAGCGTTTTCTCATATGCAGCCACTTCAGTCAACCTTGTTCTCCTCAGAAAGCACCAGGTCGAGTCTGGATTGGTGGCTGTTGGGATAATTTAAGCCACGTTGTGGCCTTGGAAGTCCCAAGTTGGATAGTAGTAACAACCAATGCCAGCCTCACTGGTTGGGGGGGCTATGTGTCGGACTCGGGTGACTCAGGGGCAGTGGTCTCTGGAGTAGGAGTTGTAGTTCGTCAACTGTCTAGAGACGAGAGTGGTGCATCCAGCATTGCAAACCTTTCTTCCTCTTGTACAGGGCAGGCCAGTGAGAGTTTTGTCAGACAATGTGACGATGGTGGCTTACACCAACTGGCAGGGTGGTACCAAGAGTTAGGCAGTGGTGCATTGGGTGGAGTGGCATCTGGAGGTGCTGGCAGCTTTCCATATAGCGGGGTTGGACCACGTGCAGGCGGATTTCCTCAGTCGCCGGCAGATAGATCCCAGCGAGTGGGAGTTGTCGGAGGAGGCCATGCTCCTGATTCATCACCAGTGGGGAGTCCCTTGCATGGATCTGATGGCAACGCGGAAGAATGCCAAGGCTCTGCAGTTCTTCAGTTGAAGAAGAGAGCACGGGGCACAAGGAGTCAATGCTTTCGTCCTCCCATGGCCCCAGGCGATTCTCCTGTATGTGTTCCTGCCGTGGCCGCTAGTGGGCAAGGTCTTGCAAAGGATAGAAGTTCATCCAGGGCAAGTAATTCGAGTGGTGCTGGAATAGTCTCATAGGCCGTGGTTCGCGGATTTAATCAATCTCGCAGTGGACAGGCAGTTACATCTTGCTCATCTTCACAATCTTCTGCACCAAGGTCCCATATTTTTGGATCAGGCAGATAGCTTCTCTCTTGTGGCTTGGGTTTTGAGAGGAGACACCTGAGAGAAAAGGGTTATCCGGAAGATGTTAGTACCACTTTGCAAGCAAGAAATTAGTCTGCCGCCTCGCATATGTGTGGGTGTGGAAGGTTTTCAAGGCTTGGTGCAAGGAGCATAGTGTGGATCTGACTTGAACGTCAGTGGCGACATTTTGTTTTTTGTGCAGCAAGGTTTGGCTTTCAACTACTTAGGGGTCCAGGTGGCAGCCTTGGGGTGCTTTAGAGGCAAGATACATGGTATGCCTTTGGCTACACATCCGGATGTGGTGTGTTTTTTTTCTGCGAGGTGCGAAGCATTTGCGTCTCTGTGCAGAATGTGCCCCCCCCTGTGGAGCCTAAACTTGGTTCTTAAAGCAATGTGAAGGGCACTGTCTGAGCCACTGCACAGGGCGACTTTGAAGGATCTTACATGTAAAGGTCGTTTTTCTGGTTGCAATTTGTTCGGCTAGTAGAATTTCAGAGCTGCAAGCCCTTTCATGTAGAGATCCTTTCCTAAAGGTTTCGGACTCTGGTGTCTCTTTGCGTACGGTGCCTTCTTTTCTTCTGAAGGTTGTTTCGTCTTTTCACTGGAATCGGTCTGTGGAGGTACCAACCTATGCAAATCTGGATAGAAGGTTTCTTTGGTTAAGGGGTAGAAGTGTCTGGAAGTGAAGCGGGTGCGGTTGCACTATCTGAAAACTTCTAATGGCTTTAGAGTTTCCGATCATCTTTTCATTCTCTTGAGTGAGGCTAAACAGTGGCTTAAGGCCTCTAAAGCTAAAATAGCGCAGTGGTTGTAGGAGGCCATGGTTTTGGTGTTCATTTGTCAGGGCTGGTTGGTGCCTCAGGGTCTGAGCTCAATCACCTCTGTCACAGTCAACATCCTGGGCTGAATGTCTGTCAGTGTCACCGCAAGAAAATTGGAAGTCATTGCTTACTTTCTCCAGACATTACTGTCTGGACATCCAGGTGCTGGAGTCTAGGAGCTTTGGTGGAAGCGTGCTTCGAGGGGACTCTCGCTGTCCCATCTGGTTTAGGGAAGCTTTGGTACATCCCAGGAGTCTGGACTGATCTGGGTATGTACAGGGAAAGGAAAATTGGTCCTTACTGCTAATTTTCGATTCTGTACTACCACAGATCAGTGCAGAGTCCCGCCCGGGTTTGGAGAGTCCACTTGATCTGTGTTGGCATCGTAGCTCAGGAGATGGTTGTATATTCTGGTTTGTATATGGTTACATTGTGTTTTTAGAGACATTCCCAACTTGGCTTGGGCAGGCCAAGGATGAGGGACTGCAGGTAGCACCTCGTGTTAGGTGGCATGTCAGTGAAAATTTCTCTGTCTCCACCTGCTGGCGGGGAGGCAAAAGCCAGGAGTCTGGACTGATCTGTGGTACTACAGGAATGAAAATTAGCAGGTAAGAACCAGTTTTCCTTTATTGCTAGCAGAAAAAATGTTATAAAGTATATGTAGTTTTAAAAGCTGCCCCTACCCCTAGAATTGCCACCTCTCGATCTGGCTCGATTGTGTGCTTTACCTGTATTGAGGAGGTTCATTCCCAAAGCCAGTCCTAGAAATCTCCATCCTCTACCCGGCTCCCTGGCAGGTTGTAGCACCTGTTCTCCTGCTATGCAAGTTAAAAAAACAGGAAACAGGACTGCAGCAGTGGATCCCCAACCCATTCCCTGCATTTTTAAATATTAAAATGCTGACCAGTCCCCAAAAGAAGTGAATATATGAATATCTACCGTATTTTTCGCTCCATAAGACGCACCTGACCATAAGACGCACCTAGGATTCAGAGGGGTAAAATTAAAAAAAAATAAAAATTGTGCTAAACCGGCTCTGCGTCTGGGCGTCTTATGGAGCAAATTAGGGGAGTGCATAGCTTTTTTTTTCCTCCCCATTTTGTTTTCGGGTCTGGGGAGGGCCATTTCAGTCCACTCCCCAGATCAGAAAACTTTTCTTTCTCTGGGCTCCCCTCCCCCCCCCCAAAAAAAAAACCCCATCCCAACCCTTTAAATTAACAACCCCCACCCTCCTGACCCCCCCAAGACCTGCCGACTTAATTTACCGCACCCCCCCACCCTCCTGACCCCCCCCAAGACCTGCCAAATGTCCCTGGTGGTCCAGCGGGGGTCCAGGAGCGGTCCGGGAACGATCTCCAGGGCGTGGGCCGTCGGCTGCCAGTAATCAAAATGGCACCGACGGCCCTTTGCCCTCACTATGTCACTGGGACCGACCGCTGCTATTGGTCGGTCCCAGTGACATAGTGAGGGCAAAGGGCCGTCGGCGCCATTTTGATTACTGGCAGCCGACGGCCCACGCCCTGGAGATCGTTCCCGGACCGCTCCTGGACCCCCGCTGGACCACCAGGGACGTTTGGCAGGTCTTGGGGGAGTCGGGGGGGGGGGGGGTTGTTAGATTTTTGTTTGTTTTTTTTTATATTCGCTCCATAAGACGCACATACATTTTCCCCCCACTTTTGGGGGAAAAAAAGTGCGTCTTATGGAGCGAAAAATACGGTAAGTGCTTGTACCTATTTACTCTACTGGCAATTTAGATAGTCACCTCAGGGGGATGTAGTAAGAGCTTTTCCTCCTACGAGGTGCTGGAAGTCACTGGGGGGTATTACCCCTACTTTCTACAATTTAAAAAAAGTGGGGATTGGGCAGTAGGGCCTCTTGCTGGAAGAGTGGGGTGGTTCGGGCCCTACATATTGTAGCTTTACTCCTGTTTCTTAGGTCGTCGTTTGCAGTAATGTTGTAAATATTGAGTAATGTCGTCATGGAAATGACTCTTTGTATCATTCTTGCAGCCACCAGGAGATGATGATTTCCCCCCAGAGGGAGCACCTTCACCAATGAGTGGCACCTTTGTACAAGAGCTCTTTCAGGCCCAGTACAGGTACACATTGCAGGGCTGGAGAGACCAGGAACCTCTACCCTTCCTTGCAACCCTAAAAAAATATGAATATTTAAAACCTATGCACTGGTTGGAGTTGGTCCAGTGGCTCAGAGGCATTGCTGTGTGCTTCCATGCAGAGGATGTGGTTCGATTCTTGGGTTAGGTCTTCCAGGCCCCATTTGGGCTGGAGATGATACTGAGGCAATGTTCACAGCCCTTGGGATAGGGTCAGGGCAGGACAGGAGTGAGAGCCAGGCGCTGCTGGACTGAGGGCCACAATTGTAGGGTTCTGGAAGGAGCTGTGGTTTGTGACCCCTGGCCTGGGCTGAGCTGGGGGGAAGGAGGGGGTGTGTAAAACAGGTGAAATCCCAAGTAGTTGAAAAGGGAGGCTCGTGAGCAGCAGAAAGAAACTGCCAGGTTAAAATAAAATCAAACTGCTCTGGTTACTTGCTTATAAAAACTTTAGTGTATTTGTACATACTTAGTATACAAAGGATACTATTTGATAAAAATATATTTCCTTATCATGCTCTTAGACAGTTCAGAAATGTGGCTTTATGCCATCCTGCCAGCAGATGGAGACAGAGAACATAAACCTTTCAGTGACATCATGACTTCTAGAAGGGATGGAGCTGCACAAGCGCTTACCAGTATTTTCTATCTTCAGCAGAAGGTAGCATGTGCTGGACTGGTGCAGCAGGATTCCTTGCTCCCAGGTTTTGAGCTCCGGGCCGTTCCCGGCAGAGCAGCAATTCTTGTTCCTCTAGTAGAGCAGGCCTCTGGTCCTGGCTCCCAGGTGTGCTCTCTGACTGAGCATGTACTGGTAGATGGTTCTCAGGTTCCAGCTAGGCTTAGTTGAGCTGGGAGGTTTTTGGAGGTATCAGGAGAGGGTCTTCCAGTCAAGTCTCCTATCTGGGATCTACCACCTCTTTTTTTTTTTTTTTTGCTTTCTGAGCTTTTTCCCCTGCTTTACTTGTTCTCGTTGTCAATGTTGATAAAGTTTAAAAAAAAAAAAAAAAAGAGAAGCAAAATGGAGTTTGATGTCTTCCACAGCAGAGCCTGTGCAGGAAGCGGGTATTGGGGTGGCTGTAATGTCTTTCAGGCAGTCGGGTAAGCTCTGTTCCATGGTCAGGCAGTGGTGAATGATTTCAGCAAACCCTTGCTGTGGCCAGGTGTCACTTTTCTTTGCTGACTGTGATGGGGACTGGTTTGGAGGAACAGAAAGTCTTTGCGGTCTCGTGGCAGAGAGAGGTTGTATGTGATGATGACTTGCGTCTCTTGGGGGGTGGCCCTGCAGTGCAGAAACACAGCTCTCGCATATGCAGCAAAACGGTGGGAGAGTGCCTGCTTGCCCTCCCGTCTATGCTGGTGGGGACGGCCCTCATTTTTGATTCTGCAGGCAGCCCAGCCTTTCTTTCCTCTGTTCCTTCCCAGCTTGAAACCAAAGGTCCTCTGGTATTGGCCCCAGAAGAGGAGGTGTTCAGAGAGCCTCATCAGGGGTCTCTCCGATTCCTATGGACATTTCTTTCTTGAATTTGTATTTGTGATGCATCAGGCCATGCAAGAAGCCTGGTTGGACTTGAAGTGGGACTTTAGGGCATGAGTGGCCAGCAACCTTCTCCACGAGGAGTTTTAATGTGTAAACACTCTAAACTGGTGAGGGATGTTTTGGGCAATGACAATTTTGTTTAATAAACACATTTTCTAAAAAGAAAATCAAAACAGTATACAATAAGGCTGCCTGGGTATTCCAAGATGGCCGCACGTTGAGACGTGAGCTCCGAAGGACCTTCCTCACTCTTAAAGATATTACCTTTTGTACCGTTTGTCCTCTTCTTTTTATGGGTAAGAGGAAGGGTAAAGCCCATGCATTTCCATGTCTTGATAACGTCAATGCCAGTGGCCCTAGGGATAAACCTCTTCCCTGTATGTACCCAGATCAGTCCAGACTCCTGGGTTTTGCCTCCTTTCCAGCACATGGAGACAGAGGAAGTTTTGTAGGCACTGCCTCTTAAACTGGTGTGCCACCTGCATCTCCTCAGTATTTCTCTGTCTCCAACAGATGGAGGTGGGGACCCCAGATTTGCTCTTTTGGAAATGCTCGGGGTGTGACAGTCAGTGGTCCGTCCGGCTCCCTCCCCTTTGCCACCATTCTTCAGGGTAGTAAACTTTTTATTTCTTGTTAGTAAAGTTTATACAAAAGAAAAGAGAAACGGTGGTTGTTTTTTCTGGCGCTTGCCCCATCACTGGGGGTAGGTGGAGGCAGAGCATTTAAGCAGAGTTGGTCCCGTGGCTCCCAATCCCGTTTTTCGGTGTCTGCCGTGCAGTCAGTTGCGCCAGGCCATGCTGCGTGCGAGCCACTGCTCCGTGTGTGGGGAGCACTGCTAGTGGCTCTCTACAGCCAGGCAATGCTCCCGCTGCCTGTCTGGTGGGGAAGGCTCTTCGCAGGGATCTGTGGCAGGTCGCTGGCTGCTCTAGAGGAAGCGGCTGGCCAGTTTCTGATAAGCATGGGAATGGTGGCCATCTTGAAAACTTTCGCGGCTGTGGAGGAGAGAGCGGCAGGGGGTGGGATCTCCCATCAGCGCTGTTGCCAGCCAATTCTAACCCCAAGTAGTCGGGGGGGGGGGGGGGGGGAATCCTGATCTCCTAGAGGGGGATTTATGAGGCCCTTCTCAATTTTCTCCGGATTTTATCCTTTTATTACACAAAGCATATCTGGCCAGCAAGTTTTATTACACAAAGCATATCTGGCCAGTTGCTCCCCGAGGCGCAGGACCTCTCAGGGTCTGCCCAGAAACGCCGGGGGCCACAAGGATCTGTAAGGTCAGAGGTCCAGTGGTGCAGGGGACCGCAGATGACCTTTGCTTGGAGAAGTCCAACCAGGGGTTGCCCTCGGGGGATGGTCCTCACGGTGTCTCTCCTCCCAACAGTGGTCCGGAGGAGCCTGGGAAGATTCCTGCCATGGAAGGGGACGATCCTATTTTTGTTCACCTATTTCAGAGGAAAGAGCTGGGTCCTATGATCCTGCATGTCCTGGCGGAGTTGGGAATAGCGGTTCCGCAGGAGGAGCTGGATCAGAACACAGTGGATCCGGTCATGGCTGTTTTGAGGGGCCCAGCCGGACTTTTCAGTTCCATAGGATGGTCAAGCAATTGATGATCAGGGAGTGGGAAACTCCGGAAACTGGTCTTAAGGTTAGTAGGGCTTATGGATAAGCTTTATCCTTTGCCTGAGGAGACCCTGGAGCTCTTGAGGGTGCCGATGATGGATGCTTCCGTGTCGTTGGCTACAAAGAGAACCACCATTCTAGTAGCTGGCGTGGCAGCTCTGAAGAATCTGCAGGACAGGAAGCTCGCGGTGCACCTCAAGAAGATTTTTTAAGTTTCTGCTCTGGGCATCCATGTCGCAGTTTGCAGCAGTTTTAGTCTTCAGACATGCCTGAGATGGGTGCAGCAATTCTAGTGCCAGGCATCTCTCTCTTTTGCTCGCTGGCCATGGGACTCCGTGGCCAGCTTCCCTCACCCATCAGGGTCTCAGGGCTACTTCCTTCTCCTCTGCGACAGCAGGAGACTGCTACCAACACGTTTCTTCTCCACGGCAAGGAACGCTGCCAGCACCTGACACCCAGCGGCAGTCTAGGCACGTGTACGCCTCTCTCAGGCTCTTAAAGGGAGAATTTCCCGCGGTCCCCATCTGATGCCATCAAACAGGGACTACATAAACCTAGTCCCTGTTTGATGGCAGCCTTGCCTCTGCAACAGGTCCTTTCCTTGGAGAAGCTGGTTGCTCGATGGTCACTGTTCTTCGCCTGCTTTGATTTTGAGGTGAAATATAGACCAGTTTACAAGAACATCCATGCTGATGCCCTCTCGCAATCCTTTGAAGTGGAAGATACTCTGGAACCCCCGGGCCACATCATCGATCCAACACGAATCCTACTGGCCGCCTCCACTACTGACCCACCTGGGAAGACAGTAGTTCCACACTGCCTGCATCAGATGGTGCTAGAATGGCCACATGATTCTCATATTGCAGGTCATCCAGGTCAAGCACAGACACTGAATCTGCTTCAGCAGTTTTACTGATGGCCGCAGGTGAAGGAGGACGTTAGGGATTACGTGGACTCTTGCCCCTTTGTGCGCAACAAAAACTGATGGTAGGTTGACCTTAAGGGCTGTTACAACCTCTACTGGCCCCCAAAGAACCATGGTTTCATCTATCCACCGATTTTGTGGTAGATCTCCCCCTTTCAAACGGCTGTCGAGTCATCTAGGTGGTTATTGATCGCTTTTCCAAGATGGCTCATTTCGTGGTTCTCCCCAGTCTTCCTACTGCACCAGAATTAGCCAAGTTATTTACTATGCATATCTTTCACTTACGTGGATTACCGCAATACATCCTCTCAGATAGAGGTACACAATTCACATCAAAATATTGGCGGTCACTCTGTAAGAAATAAAACATTACATTGGATTTCACCACGGCTTACCACCCCCAAGCCAACGGCCAAACGGAGCGCACTAATCTAACACTAAAGATGTTCCTGCGAGCATTCGTCAATGAGTGCCAAGACAATTGGGCAGCTCTTTTATACTGGGCTGAATTTTTTCACAACTTCTACTTCAATGCTGCTACTGGGACCCCCCCCATTCCAACTAGTCTATGGATGTCAGCCTGATCCGTCGATGCCCCTGCCGTTGTCAGTGGCCTCCCTTGCAACCCAACTGCTCAGGAACTCCAGAACCTATGGGTTGACACTGAGTCTAAGATACAGAAGGCTGTCCTTAGAGCCAAGAAGACCGCTGATAAACATCGATGCACAGCTCCGCAACTCAAGACTGGAGACAAGGTTTGGCTAAGTACCTGATACATCCAGCTCAGGGTACCCTCTCTGAGGCTAGCACCTCGTTACATTGGACCGTTCCCCATTATCCGGCAGATAGGACTCGTCACATCAGTTACGTCTACCAGCTGCCCTAAGGATACACAATGTCTTTCACGTTTCCCTCCTAAAACCCCTGTTATCTTGGCCCAGAGCCCTTGAAGCTTTCATTAGCTGATGATCAACTGTATCAAGTAAAGGATGTCCTGGACGTCCGCCGATGGAACCGAAGGTGGGAGCATTTGGAAACGGGCTGGAGGGCAATACTTGGGAACCTGCCTCAAACATATTGGACAAAAAATTACTTAAGCAGTTTCATGCTTGTCATGCCAAGAAGCCCAAACCTCGTGGAGGGGGGCATAGAAGAGGGGGGTACTCTTGTGCTTGCTTTGCCCGGCTTTTTGGCAGACTAAATGTAAGATCTTATTAGGATTTCTTCTTGGTTGGCGGCAGATGTAGTGTGCAAGGCCTGTCTCAGCTTGTCTCCTGGAGGCAAATCTATCCAGTCAGGTTTTCAGCATTGCCACAATGAGTATGCATGAGAGAGATTTGCATGCAGAGGAAACACAATGTATGCAAATCTCTCTCATGCATTCTCATTATGGATATCCTAAAAAGCAGGCTGGTTGGGCGTTCAGGAGAGGATTGGAAAGCACTGGGCAAGAAGAGTTGGGAAGTGGGAGTTGAGTGACTGTGAATTGGCCTCTCCTTTTCTCTGTTTTCTTCTGTAGGTTTTCTTCCCTATCAGGAATGAATGCTTAATATGATTGATGCTTGAATTTTGTGTTCTCTGTTTCAGGTCTTCCCTGACGTGTCCTCACTGCCAGAAACAAAGCAACACTTTTGACCCATTTCTCTGCATATCTTTGCCCATCCCATTGCCTCATACACGGTAAGAATACATGTATTGTCATGTCATTCTCCTAATGTAAACCGTTATGATGGCAAAACCGAATATACGGTTTACAAAACATGTTAAAATAAAAATGTATGCTATCTATTTTGGCACTCTTTTTGGGTACTTGCCAGGTTCTTATGGCCTGGATTGGCCACTGTTGGAAACAGGATGCTGGGCTTGATGGACCCTTGGTCTGACCCAGTATGGCAGGTTCTTATGATGTTCTTACTGTTTTTACCCATATTGCTGCTATATATACCTAATGATAATCTCTGCTACCCTCTTACTCTAATGCTAATTACTGCTACTATACCACTATTTATACCATCTATTCCTTTGTATCACACTATTATTATTTATGCTATCTATTTTAGCACTGTTTTTACCCATATTGCTGCTATATATGCCTAATGATAATCTCTGCTACCCTCTTACTCTAATGCTAATTACTGCTACTATACCACTATTTATACCATCTATTCCTTTGTATCACACTATTATTATTTATGCTATCTATTTTAGCACTGTTTTTACCCATATTGCTGCTATACATACCTAATGATAATCTCTGCTACCCTCTTACTCTAATGCTAATTACTGCTACTATACCACTATTTATACCATCTATTCCTTTGTATCACACTATTTTTATTTATGCTATCTATTTTAGCACTGTTTTTACCCATATTGCTGCTATACATACCTAATGATAATCTCTGCTACCCTCTTACTCTAATGCTAATTACTGCTACTATACCACTATTTATACCATCTATTCCTTTGTATCACACTATTATTATTTATGCTATCTATTTTAGCACTGTTTTTACCCATATTGCTGCTATATATACCTAATGATAATCTCTGCTACCCTCTTACTCTAATGCTAATTACTGCTACTATACCACTATTTATACCATCTATTCCTTTGTATCACACTACTATTATTTATGCTATCTATTTTAGCACTGTTTTTACCCATATTGCTGCTATATATACCTAATGATAATCTCTGCTACCCTCTTACTCTAATGCTAATTACTGCTACTATACCACTATTTATACCATCTATTCCTTTGTATCACACTATTATTATTTATGCTATCTATTTTAGCACTGTCTTTACCCACGTTGCTGCTATATCATCTTATGACATTTCTCTAGGAAAGGTCTTCCTTCCCGCACCTTTCAAATTATTTGTAAACCGATGTGATATGTAAACCAAACACCAGTATATAAAAGCAAATAAATAAATGTAGCTGATGTGCTGCTTTGCCTCTCTGCATCTCACACAGTAAGAAATAGCTTGGCTATTATGGTATTGTCTATCCCTCCTCAACCTGCCTCACACATAAGAGCACTCTTGGGTAGGTTGGTATAGTCTCTCCTCTCTCCTCCAATTCATACATGGTAAGAGCACACTTGTGTAATGCAGTGCAGCCTCCTCCCCTCTCGTGGGAAGAGCACACACTTGTGTAATGCAGTGCAGTCTCCTCCTCTCTCGTGGGAAGAGCACACACTTGTGTAATGCAGTGCAGTCTCCTCCTCTCTCGTGGGAAGAGCACACACTTGTGTAATGCAGTGCAGTCTCCTCCTCTCTCGTGGGAAGAGCACACACTTGTGTAATGCAGTGGAGTTTCCCCTGCCTCTCACAACAGATTATATTCTTTTCTTAATCTTTGTGAGTAAAACTTGAAATGAAATTGATGGAGCTACACATTGAATGATTATAAATAATGACCATAATACCATGGACTTAATTGAAGTGCACAGGGAAATAGTGACTTGCTCATAGACACATGTACATGGCAAAGATAGAATGTGAGCAAAAGAGAACTGGAGTGAGACATTTTAAAATGATGAACGTGACCAGTAAAGATCCCAAAGCAAGTCAAGGTGCAGTTTTGAATATAAGCAGAAGAGGCAGGAACATGGAGCATCTTTCAGTACTAGAAGAGAGCCAGTCACCCGGGGTATCGTTCATTGTTAGATTTGAGCAGGAGAGAGCCAAGAACACTGATCATCTTTCAGTGCTAGATATATATGCAGGAGAGAGCCAGGAATATGGGGTATTGAGCAATGCTAGATGTGAGCGGGAGAGAGCCAGGAACATGGGGTATGGAGCAATGCTAGATGTGAGCGGGAGAGAGCCAGGAACATGGGGTATTGAGCAATGCTAGAAGTGAGCGGGAGAGAGCCAGGAACATGGGGTATTGAGCAATGCTAGATGTGAGCGGGAGAGAGCCAGGAACATGGGGTATTGAGCAATGCTAGATGTGAGCGGGAGAGAGCCAGGAACATGGGGTATTGAGCAATGCTAGATGTGAGCGGGAGAGAGCCAGGAACATGGGGTATTGAGCAATGCTAGATGTGAGCGGGAGAGAGCCAGGAACATGGAGCATTGAACAATGCTAGATGTGAGCGGGAGAGAGCCAGGAACATGGAGCATCTTTCAGTGCTAGATGTGAGCGGGAGAGAGCCAGGAACATGGAGCATTGAGCAGTGCTAGATGTGAGCCAACCTGGGGTATTGTTCATTGTTAGATTTGAGCTTCAGTAGCAGTGTACACATGCTCTCTAAACATGCTAGACTCATGTTTTCTCTCTCTTTCTGTTCTTGCTTTTCCACAGGCCTCTATTTATCACTGTTGTGTACCAGGGAAAGTTCTCGCACTGCATGCGCATTGGGGTGGCTGTGCCACTCTCGGGAACAGTAGCCAGGCTACGGGAAGCTGTATCAGCAGAGACAAAAATTCCAATAGATCAGGTAAGTTGTGTTCTGCATGGTGCTGTTTTAGCTGTGACTTATTAAAAAATAAAACAAGTGTTCAATAAAAAGAGAGGACCCTGTGTGCTCACTCAGGAATATTTTATGCTGAAATGTTAGCATTTTTATATATTTATTTATTAGAATTATTCCTTGCCATCCTGCTACTCCAGCCAAGATACGTGGGTTAAGACCGCCTATGTGCAGATAGAGAAAAAAGTCCTCCCAGTGACGACATTGCTGGTATACAGGAGAGTGCAATTGTCCGTGTTTCTCTGTCTCCTATAGATGGTAGCGCGTCTTCTGGCATCTCCTCCTCCCAGTGACGACATCGCTGGTATACTGGAGAGTGCAGTTGTCCATGTTTCTCTGTCTCCTATAGATGGTAGCATGTCTTCTGGCATCTCCTCCCAGTGACGACATCGCTGGTATACTGGAGAGTGCAGTTGTCCATGTTTCTCTGTCTCCTATAGATGGTAGCATGTCTTCTGGCATCTCCTCCCAGTGACTACATTGCTGGTATACAGGAGAGTGCAGTTGTCCGTGTTTCTCTGTCTCCTATAGATGGTAGCATGTCTTCTGGCATCTCCTCCCAGTGACGACATCGCTGGTATACAGGAGAGTGCAGTTGTCCGTGTTTCTCTGTCTCCTATAGATGGTAGCATGTCTTCTGGCATCTCCTCCCAGTGACGACATTGCTGGTATACTGGAGAGTGCAGTTGTCCGTGTTTCTCTGTCTCCTATAGATGGTAGCATGTCTTCTGGCATCTCCTCCCAGTGACGACATTGCTGGTATACAGGAGAGTGCAGTTGTCCGTGTTTCTCTGTCTCCTATAGATGGTAGCATGTCTTCTGGCATCTCCTCCCAGTGACGATATCGCTGGTATACTGGAGAGTGCAGTTGTCCGTGTTTCTCTGTCTCCTATAGATGGTAGCATGTCTTCTGGCATCTCCTCCCAGTGACGACATCGCTGGTATACAGGAGAGTGCAGTTGTCCGTGTTTCTCTGTCTCCTATAGATGGTAGCATGTCTTCTGGCATCTCCTCCCAGTGACGACATTGCTGGTATACAGGAGAGTGCAGTTGTCCGTGTTTCTCTGTCTCCTATAGATGGTAGCATGTCTTCTGGCATCTCCTCCCAGTGACGACATCGCTGGTATACAGGAGAGTGCAGTTGTCCATGTTTCTCTGTCTCCTATAGATGGTAGCATGTCTTCTGGCATCTCCTCCCAGTGACGACATTGCTGGTATACAGGAGAGTGCAGTTGTCCATGTTTCTCTGTCTCCTATAGATGGTAGCATGTGGATGTCAGCGGGTCCTCTCCATGCTGGTCCAGGTAGGCAGCCACCTTTAAGAATAACATTTAGAGTGGACCCACATCACTGATTACTGAATATTGTACAAAATGGTTGCTCTGTAGAATCTGACACTCCATTTCCAATTCTTTTATGGTATCTCCTTGCGTGTCCATTCCCTGTGTGGTACTAACCTGTATATCGGTGATGATTATGTCTCTTGGAGAAAGTGCTGAGAAGGGCGACCAAAATAAGTGGCATGGAACGGCTGCCCTATAAGGAAAAGCTGAGGAAGTTAAGGCTGTTCAGTTTTGAGAAGAGATGACTGAAGGGGAGATACAATAAAGGTCTACAAAATCATGTAAGAATTGAACAAGTTAATGTAAATCGGTTATTTACTCTCTCAGATAATAGAAGGACTAGGGGGGCACTCCATGAAGTCAGCAAGTAGCTCATTTATAACAAATCAAAGAAAATTCTTTTCACTCAGCGCATAGTTGAGCTCTAGAATTCATTGCCAGAGGATGTGGTTACAGCAGTTAGTGTAACTGGGTTTAAAAAAGGTTTGGATAAGTTCCTAGAGGAAAAAGCCATAAACTGCTGTTTATTAATAAACTTGAGATTTATTTAATGTTTGGGAACTTGCCAGGTTCTTATGGCCTGGATTGGCCACTGTTGGGAGACAGGATGCTGGGCTTGATGGACCCTTGGTCTGATCCAGTATGGCATGTTCTTATGTAGTTCTCTATCCGTCTAGTAGTAGGCAGTGATAACCCACGCATCTGGACTGGTGTAGCAGGATTCCAGGAAAGGAAATTCAGATTAGACTAAATGTTCTTATTTAATTAGATTTCTAATTTCCAAAGAGCTCTGAGCTTTGTACAGTAATAAACACACGATACATCACAGAACAATAAAAAACCTCTAAACTATTAAAAAAAAAGCATAAATAAGAGAATCACTGCAGAGCATCAAATCTTTAGCTTAAATCTCTTTAATATAAACCTCGCTTTACAGTGTTCCTGATCAGTAAGTAGTCATCAGTTAATCTCAATTCATTGGTAAGTGTTGCACAGTTATCTGCAGCGTGGTATTGAGGGGACGTTAGCTTGGGCGTTCTTGCTGCCTGTGTGCACAGTCGTTTGGATATAAGAAAACACATTTTCTGCCTTTGTTTAGCCGTATGCTCTTTGCTGGGCCTATGGAAGATTCAGGGGGAATCAATGTTCTTCTTTTCCTTCCTCTTTCCTAGATAGTATTAACTGAAATGTATTTCGACGGCTTCCACCGCTCCTTCAGTGACATGGACGACCTGGACACTGTCCATGAAAGTGATTGCATCTTTGCTTTTGAAACTCCAGAAATCTTTCGCCCTGAAGGGATCCTCAGTCAGAGAGGTGAATGCTCATTGCAGGGGGTGTGGGGGGGGGGGGGGATCCTTAATCTCTTAGGTCTTGTTTGTTGGAGATGAAGCTATTTTGAGATATTTGGTTGGGCCTCATGATTCCTTTCAGCATTTACGGACCCATGCTGCCTCGCATTATGTCTTACTTGTCTGTAGCAAGCTTTTAGGAGCAGCCCAGTGGTTAGAGCAGTGGACTACAACCCAGGGAAACCAAGGTTCAAATCCCGCTGTTTCTCCTTGTGACCCTGGGCAAGTCACTTAACCCTCCGTTGCCTCAGGTAGAAAATTAGATTGTAAGCCCGCTGGGGATAGGGAAATACCTACAGTACCTGAATGTAATCCACTTTGATGTACACTTTGACGTGTCGAAACGCGACCTATAAAAAAAAACCCTAAATAAATAATGTCAGGTTTCATTTGAGTTTCTTACCGTATGATCTTATGATGGTCCTTTGCTCTGACCCAGTGTGGCATTTCTTAGGTTCTTATAGGTCCATCTTCTGCACAGTTTGACTGGCTCAGTTCGGACTTAGCAGGTCAAATGGCAGGATTCTCAAATCCCACTGTGCTTTTTATCCAGCTAAAATGTTATCCTGCTGACTTGGGGGTAGAGTGGGATGGCTGCGGGGCAGACTCAGCTAATTAAGGACCTGATTCACTAAGGGATTTTCCCAGAGACACAGAATGGGAGAAAGCCGTAATGAATCGGGCCCTGAGTTTCAGCATTTTCCGGCTGTTCCTGTACATACCCAGATCAATCCAGGCAAGTGGGTTTATGCATCCCCACCAGCGGATGGAGGCAGAGAACAAAACTTTGAGGCGCTGCTGCATATCAGAGGGTACCACCTGCACTCCCTCAATATTTCTCAGTCTCCAGCAGATGGCCCTGAAGTCTGGAAAAGAAAAATATTTTTTAGGAGTTGGACTTTCGATGCTGGCTCCTGTGTGGACCATCCCTCAGGTGGAGCAGGGCGACTGCAGGGTTGGAAACCCCTGCCTGGTGCTTGCCCTGGTTAGCCAGATGTTCTGATAGCCAGGGGACTGGCTCCCTCAGAACCTTCAATGTCCCCTCCTGAGGATTCACCTTCTTGTCAGGGAATTTGTTGCCAGAGGATGTGGTTAGTGCAGTTAGTGTAGCTGGGTTTAAAAAAGATTTGGATAAGTTCTTGGAGGAGAAGCCCATTAACAGCTATTAATCAAGCTGACTTAGGGAATAGCCACTGCTATTAATTGCATCAGTAGCATGGGATCTTCTTAGTGTTTGGGTACTTGCCAGGTCCTTCTGGCCTGGATTGGCCACTGTTGGAAACAGGATCCTGGGCTTGATGGACCCTTGGTCTGATCCAGTGTGGCATGTTCTTTACAATACCTGGAAAGGCTAAGAGAAGTTGGGAAAGTAATCAGGAAAGCAAATAGAAGAAAAATTAACAAATACGGTAAAACGGAACGATGCTTTTTTAGTTATTCTAATGAAAGGACATGCAAAAGTGGCATTGTGAGATTCTGAGCTGAAAGTAGGTATATGTAGAGGCTGATGGAAAAACAGAATTGCAAATATTTATGTTCATTGTTAACTAAGGAAGACTCAGAAGTAGTACCACAGAAAGTGGGGACACACAGGATTGGAAATGAGGTAAATCTCAGACAATTTTCAGAAAAGTGTATTTTTGAGGAACTATCTAAACTAAGAGAGAAAGCAGTAGGACTGGATGGGATACATCGAGAGTAGTAAGGGAACTTAGAGAAGTTTGGGCTGACCTCAGTGCTTCTAGAGTCTGGAATAGTTCTGGAGGATTAGCGACAAGCAGATGTGGAAGTAAGGAAGCTGGTTAGTCTGACCTCTGTGGTAAGTAAATTAATGGAATGGCAATGCAGTTTGCCTGTACGTACCCGGATCAGTCCAGATTGCTGAGTTTTGCCTCCCTTCCAGCAGATGGAGACAGAGGAAAAACTTGAAGAGCACCCCCTCTTAACGTGTGTGCCACCTGCATCTCTTCAGTATTTCTCTGTCTCCAGCAGATGGTGGTGCAAATGACCATTTCTTCACTAAAAAAAAAAAAAAAAGATGAAAGTTGAATCCGCCAATTCGGCAAGTATGTCTGTCCTAGAACCTTAATTTGATGCTAAAGGTTTTATGTGAGGCTCCTTTTGAACCTCTTAGGAAGGCAACCTTGAAGGATCTCACTCTGAAAGCGGTGTTTTTGGTAGCGGAGGGTATCGGAGCTTCAAGCCCTGTCATACAGGGAGCTTTTTTTGCGCATATCCGACTCGGGACTGTCACTGAACGGTTCCCTCCTTTTTGCTCAAGGTTGCCTCAGCGTTTCACCTGAATCAGTCGGTGGACCTCCCGGCCTTTCTGAACCTCGAGCCAGATGCGCCTCGCGCTAAGGAGTTGGGGCGTCTGGATGTTAAGAGGGTTCTATTGCAGTATCTGGCGGTCACGAATGCCTTTAGTGTTTCAGATCATGTGTTTGTCTTGTGGAGCGGCGCTAAGAAGGGTCACAGGGCTTCTGAAGTGAGCATAGCCCGTTGCTTGAAGGAGGCCATCGCTTCAGCTTACGTTGGTAGCGGCCGGCCTGTTCCTGATGGATTGAAGGCACATTCGACTCCTCCTCAAGCGGCTTCCTGGAAGTATGCGCACACTTTTGCTCAGCACTACCGATTGGACGTCCAGGCACCGGAAGTCAGCGATTTTGGGAGCAGTGTTATCTGAGCGGGACTCTCAAGGTCCCACCCTATTTAGGGAAGCTTTGGTACATCCCAGCAGTCTGGACTGATCCGGGTACGTACAGGGAGAGGAAAATTGGTTCTTACCTGCTAATTTTCGTTCCTGTAGTACCACGGATCAGTCCAGATGCCTTCCCAGTTAAGGGGTTAACAATCAGTATTTGCTTGAGAGTCCGCTCTGTTTTTTCATTGTTAAGAGAGAAGAAGGCTACAGGTTTATCCTTGTCCTGGATTTATCCTGCGATCCATTTTTTTTGAGAAGTTCGTATTTTTTGTGATTTCCTGTTCATACTTTGCTTGATCTACTATATATATATATATATATATATAAATATATATATATATATTTATATATATATATATATATATATATATATATATATATATATATATATAACTATATATATATATATATTTATATATATATATATATATATATATATATAAATATAATGTTCTGCTTTGGTAATGTTCATACTGAAGAGATACAGGTGCCACACCAGGTTAAGAGGGGGTGCTCTTCAAGTTTTTTTCTGTCTCCATCTGCTGGAAGGGAGGCAAACCCCAGCAGTCTGGACTGATCCGTGGTACTACAGGAACGAAAATTAGCAGGTAAGATCCAATTTTCTTTTCTGGAATCAAGTGGATTATAAGATCTGAGGTAGCATGGCTTTACCAGAGGGAAGGTCTTGTCGGATGAATGTGATCAGTTTCTTTCACTGGGTGACCAGAGAGTTGGATCATG